>NC_021367.1:668091-1002136 GCF_000342415.1 Theileria equi strain WA | reverse complement strand
GTACTCATGGAACTCACTTGTCTTTATGACACTGATCATAATACTGAGGGATTATATAGATATGTCTACTACTACAGCACTCCTGATAATGGAAACACTTGGCAAGGCTACCTCCTAAGTACAACCGTTGGTGAAAGCAATGGTGTTATGGGAAACGTCATAAAACATGTTATAGAAAGAAGCAGAATAGACCTAGATAATTTAGGTAGTTACCAAAGCAGCCTAGAGAATAAGCTTGTTGAGTACCCTACAGACTTGAGTCCTAAAGTTACATTAGATATTTCCAAGTCAGACGGTAATCCATCATATACTCCTGATGGCAGAAATAGCACTCCATTCAATGTTAAAATGACCAAAGTTTCTTCTGAATTTTACCAGTTTACACATACTGCAAAAGGAAATGTGAGCTTTAGAGTTAAAAACGTTGTTCATACCGAAGGAAAAACTCTGAATGACGTAAGATCAGACGGTCATATCGCTAGTTTATCAGCCTTTTATTGGGGAGAGAGTCCTTCCTACGATCATCTGTTGCTTATACAGATTGGTGAAGATAACCAGTATTACACTTGGAGCTCTAGTTACAACTGGGATAAAACATCTGGATCTGAAGATGTGACCAAAATTCTGAATAGACAAAACTGTATGAGAAGAAAGTACCATATTATAGATATATCCCAGAAAACCAATCCTTACGAATGCCCTAGTTGTAATAAGAAAATACAAGTAGCGCTTACTGAGGACGTTGTTGGCTATAATTATACAAGGTACGCACACTATATTTCTGGCAATGAAAATTTCTCAGTATCCTATCTTATTGACGCTGGAACCCGTCAAACAAATCCTCCACCTGTGAAAAATGTTATTAAAGTTTGGGTCTTCTGGTATCCCAAGAATGGTAATCCTAAGCCACTTTTAATTTTTTATGATAAAGATGTGAATATGGACCATGAAGAAAAATGGTTCAAGAAAACTAAGGCTAACGAATGGGAAGAAGTATTGGACAAGGATAAAAAACCTAGCTATGAGAATGACTATCCAAGAATTAGAGAGCTACTAAAGGAAGAACTCGAGAAACTAAAGAAGCTTAGTGATGAGAGAAATCAATTACACAAGAGTAATGGATCTGGACTTCCTCCTGCAGTGAGGAAGGGCCTTAAGATTGGTGGTGGAGTCTCTGGAACAATAGGGACAGGAATTGTTGGTTTTGGTACGTGGAAACTATGGTCTAAAATAATGTCATTTCTAATCACTCGTCTGTAGTATGCCCTCAAACCTACCCTTGGTAGGTAGTAGACACTCCCCTCTAGACTCCTCTCTTGTTGGTATACTGGAAAGCTAGGGAGTCTATAACTCTTTGTAGACAGTATTACTCGTTTTGTTACAAAGGTAGATGCTTTGAGAGTACTGCTAGAGTAGCTCTACTAGATGGTATACGGCGAATGCAGTGAGCCTGGTTGTATCTCATACATGAATTTCTTTTCCTCTCGTTTTCTGGAACATGTGCATGCATGACCTCTCTGTTTGTCCACCAAAGGCAGATCCTGCTATTTTTCTTCCAAGAGATAACATTTCCCACAGCAAAACAATGCGTATAACATCCTATTTCATTAGTTTCATATTGCAAATTAAGCCTCAAGATCCACATTTTTCGTGTTCCACTCATAGCATGCCTGGATACAAATGCTAAATGTTGACACTTGAACCAGAAAACATCAAACATGCACCCATTATAATTTTATAATATAAATGCCTCTGTGATGGCTACTGTTACAATTTTGGAACCTTGACTATCTTTGCTCAATCTACTTCATCAGCTTTACCCGTGTTTACATTGTACAATTTCAACAGGCTTTGTACGACTTTTCTTCGTGGTTTGTTCCCGTACATCCCATGTATACCAAACAATATATCGGCCCATGACCTGTTTAATGTTTTATACAAATTATACAAGGCGTACTTTATCTCTGAAACATTGTTACAGTTGTATATATGTTCTAGAACTGAAGTGTAGTCATCTCCCAGTTCAGATTTGAGTCTCGTGATCATGAGAATACAATATTTTTTAGTTTCTGCAGATAAATCGTATTTAACAAATGAAGTTTACCGATAAATCTTTCCAACTGGTCACAACTAAACTTTGTATGCTCTTCAAATCTGTTAACAAAACAGAATAGAGCATTGTATTTTATTTGAAGCGACTCTAGATTAAATAAAATGGCATCATGTTCTTGTTTAGAACAATAGTTTGATTCTGGAACAGTGAGATTTTTGCTCTTTGAAACATCTGAATGCGCATGTTTACACGAAAAATATCAAACCAGTACTGCAAGTAACATTTCTTTGTTCAAAGTTTGCAAATTTTGCCTAGATAAGGTTATGAATCTGGAGCAAAAATACCTTTTCCCTTGATAAGTTGTTGATAAAAATAATACTTCCTTTTGGAAACACACTTCCTATCAGATCAATATTCAAGTCCTTTATCGAGACAAATTCCTTTTCTTGGCCCTTTTCAGTGCTTTCTAGTAATATAATGTGCATGCAAACATATTCTCACCGATTTTAGGAGATTTAGTATCGCTGCATACCTTTCTTTTACTACACTTTGATCTTCGTCTAACCTGTGCATATATTGTTTAATTAAGTTTTTGAGTTATGCATGACTATGAAAAACTTGGCTAACCTTTGACAACTTATTACCATCAGTTTCTACATGAGAGCCTCCATCTATAATATAAACGTTGGAGAATGTCTATAAATACCAGTATCCTTTTGGCTCGGTGTGCTGGAAGTTTTACTATCAGTAGCATTTCCTAAAGTGCCGTTTAAAAGTTCATTAGCGCATTGCTTGTTACGGTCACTCTTTGCAAATGTGGTTTTTGTTGTATCCTTTTCGCTATAGTTTGGAATCAGATAATTTTCCTCAGTCAGGAATGGCTCATTAGGGGTTAAATCAGCTGGAAAATCAAGAGAAACACCATATTCAGGGGTGTTTACAGTTTCATAGTAATGTGGAACTGTAAAACAATCGAATTGTGTGAACTCCTTTTCATTACAAGATACTGGTGTAGAACTACGTAAGGGGGAATATGATGACTGCCTCCATTTGTTTTTTACTAATGATTTCAATGAGGCATCATGAGGTAGTCCGTCGATTATGTTTGCTAGCAATATAATCTGAGATGGGAGACTTTTGGTTTCTTGGTTGGCTATCATCCTTTACTCTATTGTCAAGAGGAAAGTTTAAGTAACTCGTCTTTTTGTTGCACACACGCAATCTCTGTATCAGGATCTGGTTGGATGTATGAAATACAACTGTTTTGAAGCACAAGGCAATAAAGACAGATGGTTTTGGGACATTTCTGTCAAACTGCTCAAGTGTTAATGGAGTGAAATACAGATGAAATTGTTGGACATCAAGAGCTAGCCAGCACCCACTTTGGTGCGGCTTTACTGCTTAATTTCTTCACATGGACGTTGTGGCACTTTTACGCGATTCTTCACGAGAGAATGGACAACTAGCGATGGTAGCACAATGAGCATTCCTACTAGCCAACGCCCATTGTGGTCACTCCCTGTGTATAGAACCAGTCTCACCGTCACATCTAATAGGCTGTGTAGTGATGTAATACCGGAAAAACTGAAAAATAGCGGCAATTTGTGCCGTTTCTTGAGAAGAATGCGAATAAAAGGGCAGACGGACAAAATGCACACCTACAAGACCATACAGATACATTCTAGTTAACCAAAAGACAGAATACATTCGTGTCTATGAACATTTTGGCTGAGGAAAGCGAGTGGTGGAGTTAACTTCTGGGTTGACATCCCCATCCATTCGAGTATCCGTAAATGGAAAATTCCTCTACACATTTCATTTATAAGGAGAATTTTCGCTTCTTCTTTCAATAGTCTCCAGCACGCCCTCATTTCTCTTCTTTATGACGTTTACGGCCAGAGATGCAGTGTGTGAGGCTCTGGGAAACGACATCAAGCCAAAACTTTGCTGTTTTTGATGATTGACATGGACAAAGATGAAAATTTGGAGTAAATATGTCAACATCCTTTTATTCTGCGCTGCAGTATCAAATGTGCGTTGTATTTGGTATCTAGATACCCCAACAGGTACGTTACACTCTCGATATGCACACATTACAGAAGGAAAAGGTGGCGAAAAGGCAAAGGACTCCAATGCCCTGGAAAAGCCAAAAACAGCAGTGAAAACTGCTAATCCAGCGACAAACGGTGGCAATCGCGTCTCTCAGTCTAATGCAATAGACAAGGTGCTTTTGGGAGGTTATTCCGCAAAGGCTGATTCTACCTATAAAGCGGTAGAGTCCGGTGGATTTCGCAAGTATGATGCCAACAACGCCCTGACCAAGGGTGGAGGATATTGGTGTAGCGAGAGAAACCTGCTAGATGATAGAATTGTCACTTGGACGGGCACTTTAAAGGTTGACCGAGTCTTACGAGGAGTAATCATAACATGGGAATACGTTCCAGCCTTTGTGTCTATTTGGGTTAGTAAAGATGACACTGGCGAATTCATTGAGATCATACCATTTCAATCATGTTCCAACGTCACCGACAAACATGAGATATTATTTCCAAGAAAAGTTAGAACAAGGTCTGTACAAATAAAGATGAAGGGACAAGTGAATGATTATTTTGGTATCAGTTTTGTGCAGTTTATTGGTGAAGAGAATCCCCTGTTCCGCATACAATCTGGGATTACATCCATAGAGGATATGTGTCTACAAGTTGACGATACTGGAGAGGTTGTTTTGGACAGTTGCATATCCGCCATTGCTAATTTAACATTTGGAGATGTTTGGAGATATAATGATAAGAAGCAACTCTATAATCCGGTGACAAACTTGTGTATGACACTGGAGAATAATATTGAGACTGATGGAGGAAGGATAATGATGTTACCATGCACAGAAAAAAATGGAGATGACTATAACGATGGCAGAAATTCATGGGTTTTGCTTCCAAATAATCAAATAAAGTTAAGAAGACCCGGGAATCTCTGCCTATCTCAACATGGGTCTTCAGCTGGTTTAGTCAATGTGGCTTTGAATAAAATTGCAAAAAGCAATTATTCAGTACATAATGACCCCAATCACACGGCAGAAAGAGCATTGGATGGTAGTGCTGTAAGCTTCTGGTTGTCTAGACATTTTAATCCAGATACCATACCAGAGGTAAATTTCACAGTAAACTTGCAAGAAGAATACAAGGTTAGAAAAGTTGAAATCATATGGCATATACCAGCACTAAGTTACAAACTTTACATTAAACATGGAGACGCAGATTGGGAGCTCGTTAAGGACGTTAGCGCGAATACACTAAAAGTTACTATTGATGATATGAAGGATAGGATTCTACAATTTTTGAGAATTGAGATGATTAGTCCAAACCCAGACTACAGTGAAAATGGAAAGTTACGTTATGGGATAAATAGTATATCCGTTTATACTAACAGACTTAAAACAATTGTGGAATCATGTGATGTCGCTAAGGAGACAAAGGATGCACGGGACAAGTATTTTTTGGAATCAGTTTATCAAGTAAATTTACAAACTACACTACCTCTTAAGCGAGCTGAAGATCATATTGAATCAATGGTTAAGACTATTGAGAAGAAAGTTGCAGACATTGAAAGATTGACACCAACAATAAGGAAGTGTAAAACCAGACATGAAAGTTATTTTAACAGAATAGAGCAGCTTAAGAAACGTTATGAAAAATTTGCCGATAAACTATTCCAAATAGAACAAAATATGGCATCCGTAAAAGTAGATGATGGCATTACAAAAAGCGATATACCTAGAGATTGTATTGATATCAAAAATCTTGCAGAAAACAAACCTAGTGGATTTTATGACATAAGACCGCCTTGCTCTCCTCAGCCAATAAGGGTGTATTGTGATATGTACACTGGTTCATCATACTATATCGCAACGTTTGAGGACAGCAATAGTATTGGTCTTCCAGATGTAGTAAATTTGTGTGAGTCACATGGACTGGAACCTTTACAATTGCAACATGAAAAACAGTTGGAATCACTGAGAATTATGATGAACACGATGGAAATCCCTACTGATACTGTTTTACCTCTGGCTGTAAGAATTGGACATGTCTTCAAATCACTAGATCTTGCAGCTGATGTTACATCATTTTTGAAACCGAATGATACTGATGGAAATATAGTTGGGATAACTACAGATGGCGTTATATATTTCGATGGAAGAGATAAGGATATGTCCGGAGTGATATGCTCAAGTAACTACAATAGTCTCAGATTACCCGATGAAATCCCATATATCGGTTGCGGAGCTGTAGTGGCAGAAAATCCCAAATTTAGCAGCACACCTGGTTCAAAATACAAGGTTCAATGTCCTGATGATTGTTTGGAAATAGGTAAGAAATTAGTCATCAATATATAAATATACAGCTACGGAGCCTTATCGTGTGCAGGGTGGAAAGGATGGAAAATATTCACTTTCCAGTTCTATATGTTTGGCTGCAATACATTCTGGAGAGTATGATAGACTCTCTCCACTGGAGATTGAGATTATTGTGGCTCCTCAGGAATTGGACGGATTTTATCAAAATGGTATAGACAGCGAAAGTGTACCAACAATTCTTGGTGATTCTGCCTTTAAGATTAGACGATTACCAAAAAAATGTAAGAATGGATATGGAACTAAAACAATATCGCAAAATATGGCTAAGCTGTCTAAAGGCATCACTACT
This sequence comes from Theileria equi strain WA, assembly GCF_000342415.1. Lineage (NCBI taxonomy): Eukaryota > Apicomplexa > Aconoidasida > Piroplasmida > Theileriidae > Theileria > Theileria equi. Next base: position 995,380 of record NC_021367.1, on the reverse strand, counting down.
CCAAGTACTAATGACCAAAATTCTCAGTCAAGGGACAAAGAAGAGGTGAAGCAGAAAGAAGGTACAAAGTACAATAAGGATTTAGAACATGATAAAAGGCCAATAGACATGTTTACTGGAGAGGCGATTGAATCATTAATACGCCAAACATATGCCAGAACGTCCAAGGGTTCTCCAGTCTTTCTCAATTTGTTCCATGAACATACTGGATTGGTCCTGGCCAATATAAGAGATTTGATCAAAAAGGCTGATCTAAGTAAGATTCCAAGCGATACATTGTTATATCAACTTGATGTAAAAGTGCGGAATTTTCAAAACAAAATACAACTTTTAGCTTCACATGTATCTTATAGAAGACAAGCTTTAATGCAGCAGATGGATAAATTGAATAAAGAGAAGGCCTCCCAAACTTCTTTTGAATCTTGGTCTATGGGTGATATGGGACAAGCACCTATTTTTAAAGTTTTTGTTCAAGAAACCAGCAATGGGACAAAGGGACGTCCCAGTTGGACGACCAGTGAATTAAATGTTAGGGGAACTACTGAGCTAACAATATCGCAAATGTCAGAAATACTTCCACCAAATAATATCGTTGGTGGAACGTATTTATTTTTAAGGAATCGCAAATTTTATGACTTTATATTCTCTGCTGCTCTTTACGCAGGTAGTAGTGGAACCATTGGCCTTGCATTTAGAATTGTTGATATGGATAATTACTATCTTTTCCAGATGAAACAGGCCAATGGTGGATATAAACGTTTAATAAGGGTGACTGACGGCGCTCCTTATGAAATCGCACGTATAGAAGATGGAGGATATATCGAAGAAGTTTGGTATACCGTTAGAATAGAAACAAGGCAGAGCCGTTTGATGATATCCGTTTTGCAAGGTGACGACCCTGTTTTTGATACACCAAAAGCTGTAATAGATGTTATCGACGCAACTCATATGAGTGGATCTGTAGGATTATATACTGGAAAGGTTTCCTATGGGCATTTCAAACGGGTACATGTGGATGCTCTTGCATGTCTAAGATATGATGCTCCTCCTATTCCCCCTCCGCCTCCATTTTGCAGTATATACAAGGAAGAATATAATTCCACTTTTGCGAGTAATTGGTCCGTTTACAATTCACGAGGGGAATGGAAATATGAACGTGACATAATGGGAGAATCGCATGCTATAGCCCACATTTGGAAAAAGGGCGTAGAGGATGAAGTAGAACCTACAATTTCTGTATTGAAGAACCACAAAAGTTGTAGTTTTGGAACCTTTAGAGCTTCCATATTACCACAATGCAATTTTGGTAGTGTAGGAGTAGTTGTTCGTTTTCATAATGCAGGAGAGTATATCATGTTACAACTTTCTGACGGTTATGCTGTATTAAAACAAATGTACAAGAATAATCTCGTTACTTTGGCAGAGACAAAAGTAAAGGCTGTCGCATTAGGTTCATGGAACCATGTACTTGTTTCATTTAATGACAATTCTTTGACTGTATCTGTTGGTACTGATTACGATTACTTGGAGGTTTTGTTTTTAAATGTAAGGACCAGTTATGAGATAGAAAAGGGAGGCTCTGTAGGTCTTGTAAGCCTTAACTGCGCTGCATGCGCATTTGCAAACATAACTTTGAAGCCAATATACACTACAGGAACTGATGTAACCGAGACATTGAAGCGTCATACGGAAGAAGAGGAAACGACCTTGTCATACTGCAGAAACATTGATAGACGTTCCGATTGCAAAAATATCGCATCTGATAATATAGACAACTGTGAATCAAACTATTGTAACGTATGCTGTCAATTTCATTACAATGATAAAGAGGCACAGGAAAGGTGTCATGACGAGTGTGAGAAGCTTGACACCAATGTTGTGCTGCTACAAAAGGCAGTTGACCAGCTTTGGTTTAACTGTTCAAATAGCGAATTTATGGAACAATTTGGTGGTTGCACAGAGTCAAGTTGCAAACGTAAGTGTAAATGTATATTTAATACAATTTTTTAGAACAAGCTTGCTCCCTATGTTGTGGATCTGCAAAGCCATTCGAGTTTCTATCTTCTAGTTTGAATGCGCTTGCCGCAAAAAGATGCAGAAAGATGTGTGAATTCGCATAATTTACGTAAAATTTTAAAAAATGTATGGTATTAGACAGTGTTTTGTGATTAGTTTCCCTGGAAAGTTGACTTTGTACCAGTGCCTGTTGAAGCTTCCTGCATATTTTGTGAATATTTGAAAACATTTTACCTAGCACGACCATTTCCAGCATTACAAATATGGTACAGAGGAGCCTGAAAATCCTTTAACTATAGAATAAAACGAACATGTTTAGATTGCACAAGAGGGAAATGTAAATGAGGCACTCTGCTGAGTAGTGAGGACATAGCACGTGATTGAACGGCCATTCCGTTGGTAGTTTATAGACCTTTTCATCCTTTTGACATTTTCTTAGTATAGAGAGCTTGTAGTGTGAGTAAAACTGCATAGTGTCTGGAATAGACTTTGTCTAACCTGGAGAATCTGGGCTGAAACGTTCAAGAGTAGGAAGGTTTTTACCGAAAAAAGGTGTGAATGATCAGATATACAGAGTGGGACGACCGTATAGTAGCTGAAAATGGCTATAGAATCATTGAGACAAAAATACCTCATTCCAAGCATGTAGGCTGCCAGATGCATTTGGGACTGTTTCGGCATGTTCCCAAAGAAAAGGAGCTGTTCCAAAGCTCTACGGATGAGATGGACTTGAAACAGTAGCCGTTGAAGGCCTAAATTCGGCCATTTCTGTTAAGGGCATTTGGAGACTGGTGGACGAAACTTACCGAATAGAACACCGCGGAGTTCACCAAGAGGCCAATGAGGTAAAAGTGCACAAAGTGGTCCTTTGGGACGAGGAAGGATCGCAATGTGTTTGCATTTCCGGACGATTTTCGGCACTTGCCGTGCAGACAGAAATCCCGGAGAATCTCCGACCTAAAGGACGCCAGGACGAGCAAAATGAGAGATGAAAAGTAAACTTTTGCAAATAATTCGAAAAATTCGCCAAAGTGGCGCTTAAAGGGCATTTTTTCTTCTTCTGAAGTACCGCAGAGTGTAGTGGGACCTTCAGTCGATAATTTTTGCAAAGCGACGGATCTTGTACATTAAATTTGGACCTTTGATATTCAAATGGCAGAAGACAGCATAAACAGCTGCTACGAGGGGCTTTTGGACCTCAAGTGCATCTTCCCCTCCTGGAGCGACTTACAGAACAACTTTTACTTTCACTGGAAGCAGATTTTGGACTATTCGACAAACTCTGGAGACGAGAAGGACGAGGTGATTGAGTTTTACTCGCAGCTTTTGGCTCCAGTCATCGGCTCCAAGGACAAGGGCATAGAGTCAAAGGCCGCTCTCGAGCTCGTACGCCAACTGGACGATTATCGCAGGAAAAACGACAAGGAGTTTGAGCCATACGTGCTGGAAGAAGTGCTGAATCGAGACACGTCCTCGATAAAACCTCCTCAGAAGGCGGTCAAGACTCCAGCCGTCAAGAAGAAGGTTCCAGCGACTCCAAAGCCCATAATCGTCGAGGACGGACCTACTCACGTATACGGAACCCGCAAAAGGTCAAAGATGATGCTAAATAGCGAATCCGGTGAGTCCCTTTTTCTTCCAGACACCGTCCCCTGGCCCTTGCTGCACTCTCTATGCCCACATTACTCGCATACACAAATGTACAGCTGGAATGGGAGAACACCTCAAGAGGGGATTTTACTCCGACTACATTTGGGACTTTATGATGGCTGAAAAGGTGAGGTATGCCCACACATTGTCATGCTGTTGCAGGAAGATGCTGAAGACTAGAGTATTTTAACACTAGGGCGTATCAGGCCGCTGTAAAATTAGTCATTCCTCACAATGCATAATGTTCACAGATGTGCGTATATGTCAGTTTCTCACCCGCAAGCTCTCAAAATGGAGAGGACCGGGACACGTAACAACATTTAGGACGACAACGTCGAATTCTCTAGCGTCTAGACGACGCTACACGACCACATCGCAACTTATCGCAAATCCGACGTCTTCCGAGGCCAAACTCGGGGATTTGTCGGATAATGAACGCCCATCCATATACATTAATCCCGTTTGTATGCAATTGGATCAACTGCTGCACAATTGCGACAACTACGACAGTCTTCTCGGGGTCCTTGTAACTCATCGAGGTATTCACACACTTTGCGCCCATAAACTTTTTTAGGTGTCATGTACTTGCACAATTTGGTCACTGTGATGACGCTCTTGAGGGATTTTGCGGAGAAGGACAAGGGCGAATTCCAGCCAGACGCCGATGATCTGTTTGCCGGCTACTCGGAGATGCACAGCAAGCAAAAGACAGCGCATACAACCTCCATAGATGAGAGCAGATTGACAAAGACGCAAAAGGCTATCCTGGCCAAGGCGAAATCTGAGATACTGGTCCACCTGGAAGACCCAAAGAATGAACATTACATGAAGGCATCCCAGCACAGCAGGAAGCTCTCAGATGCAATCATAAGGGATGAGAGGTTGTTACATGTTTCTAGTTTAAATTTGTACAGGTACGACTTACTGCTGCAGGACTTGTATGTGAATAGAAACAAGCTGGACATTGCATCGGCTTGCCATGTCATAATATCGCTGGACTCTTTGGGTCACAAATATTTTCGTTTGTACAATGGAATATTAAAGCACCTGTTACGCATGCCTATGCCCTTCTCTGATGAGGATCCGCAGACTGTGAATGACATTGGAAATCTGCTCATCAAGACATGTCACTGCTATGTGAAAGCTGGATTCTACGATATTCCATTGTATAATAGGGTTTGCAAGGGACTTTTCACGAGTGTGTCATCAGGTATGAGTGAGAGTGAAGGGTTCCATCGGCTGCTCATGAATGTTGTAAGATTGTATGGATCAGTAAAAAGTTACGATTGCCATGTATTTGAAAGAATCGCAGAACTTGTGCAAGATAAAAGGCTCTCTGCGCAAGATGTCAGTCTCTTGGCACTAGCGTTTTCAGCCCATCAAAACTACACAAGGCTCCATGATAGAGTCATGTACAAGGTTGCCAACGAAATCGAAACCAGGCCCTTGGAATTTGGGACAAGGGATTTATACAATTGCATCTCGTCCTTCTCAAATATGTCCCTGTATTTTGAAAGGTGCTGGAGGATATTTTCCGAACGACTCATTGAGGGTATCATGTATTCCATAAACACTGCAGATAAATTGGAATTTTCGGTCCCTGAACTCTCGTCAATCGTTGAAAAAGTGTGCAGGATAGATAACACAAGTCCATTTGTCAACAAGTTGGTGGAGTATACTCTCATTTACCTGGAAGATCACATTAATGACATAACGGAGGATAGCGCCATAAATTTAGCATCGTCAATATCACTCACAAATAACCACGGTAAGCATGATTTTCTTAAACCTTTATACTGTAGAGATGAACACATACATGCTACCGTTCATTTGGAGAAAAGTTGGTAGCAGTGTGATATGGGAGAAGCATCCTGAACAAGTGTTTAGCGTTTGGCTTACCCACATGCTAAGGTTTCCACATTTCAAGCATAATATTAACCAGAGATGTATTTTGCCGTGTAAGTGTCCACTGATTAGATTACTCTTTGCAGGTTTGCGTGAGTGGATGCTAATTTACAGCACTAGGTACGAGTTGGAAAAAGAGATTGAAGAAGTTATAACGCTTTTAAAGAGCAGAATTCCAGCAAAATTGTATACCAAAGATTCTATAAATCCCTCAATGGTTACGGAGATTGAAAACCTTGTAATGTCGCCAATACCAACTGATATAATCCTAGTAGACGACAAATTGGGGAAAAAGGTCATTAACATTGTGGATAACAGCGTTCGAAACTATCAGGAACGTCCAATCGGTACAGATTTACAGATTAAAGGAATTATTGAAGATTTTGGTTTTGAGGCATTTTTCATAAATCGGCATTTATGGATGGGCATGGATTTAGAAAATCGAGTAAACACAATCAAGTCTATAATTTTAAATCATTAATGGTATACAATTGCCCTTTTGAGTTCAAATTCCACGTCAAAAATGTATGAGACAACATCTCTCAATCTGAGTGCGATCTGCCTTTTAATGTTTAGCGTAGATACATTTACAGTTTCTGAGCTGGAGCGTTTTATCTTTTCAATGCTCTTTTTTAGTTCGAATAGTTTACGGTTTAGGATGTTTCCATATACCTTTTTCTGATCTATCTTTGGACTGTACGCCCATATATTTGAGGAATTCCACGCTTCATAGTTCCTCCAATACCAATTGAACCATACCCTTCCACACGGTTCTATTAAAAGGTAGTAATAGTAGAGAGCAGTTGGCCATGCCTTGTAGCTAGTTGTATACATTGTGTTACTAAATGTTGGCCTAAGATACCATGACAAACCTAGTTTGTAAGTGTCTATAGCGTCCACAAACTTTTCCTTTTTTTTGATCCAATTCCCCTCGGAATTTACAAAGCCTATAACGTGAGCCATGAGAATATCATGTCTTCTTGTGTTATCAATGCATGTTGCATCAGCGGCAGTCTCAGAAAAGTCGCTGTATACAGGGGGTATTGACATTTGTTTCGGTTCATCCTGGTCTTGTTGTTCAGGGGGAGTTTCAGGAATTGGCACATCTTCTTTAGGTTCCTCCTTTTCTTTGCTTTGAACAATATCCTCAAATGTAAGGCGTTCCCAAGGAAGCAAGTGGACGGGAATGCTAAGAATAGCATAAATGTAAGAGTATATTACAGTCAAGAGGGTCAAAAAGTTGAAATTCTTAAATGTGCAAGATTCTGTGAGCACCTGGGTTGTACGAAATCCCTTGTACCTTGCAAGTAGTTTACATATTAGGGAAAGAATATTGTTAAATCTATTTAAAATGTCAAATGAAGAAACGTCCTTATACCTGGCCCTAGTGCGCCGCAAGAATATCAGCAGGGCAATTTTCCCGTACACCCAGCTGGTAAACGTCTTTAGCAATAGAGGACTCGTGTACTCACTACACACTTTTTCATCAATCAGAATGTGCGTGTAAATAGTGTCCAATTCCGATATAAAGTAAGATGTGCTGATGTAACACTCCGGGCTAATTGTACTAATTTCCTCAGATTTCGTCTCTTCCTGATTCTCCTTAAAGGCCAGATTGTATATGGTACTTAGAGATTTAAGATAATCAGACTTTGACTCTATGCGCATTAATCCGAGGTACGGTCCGGGTACGCACGATGGCTTTGGTTCATTTTGCAGCCCTATGAATTTGATGTTTCCGAGGTTAAAAATGCAAACTAGCAGAACCAGAGATATTGTTTTTGGATCTATTAAATGTACTAGCAAGTTGTCCTGCGGAGGAATATTGAACATTGGTCTATTTCGATCAATTAAATCCAATTGCGATTGCCAACTGTAGCATAGCTGCTGATGGAATATTACAAACAGGTCCTTAATCGACAAACTCCGGTTATTTCCAACGGAAAAGTGCTCATCCTCTAGTGCAGAGTTCTGATTATAAATTATTAAGCTCTTTTGGGATGTTTTGCGTGCATTCCAAATGTGAAAGAGTGTGTGGGCATCGACATCCGTACCACTTACAGCATCACTTATGGCATACCCTGAGAGGTACTTTTTGCTCAAGAGATCAAAGATGTTGTCATTCTGCATTGTGCTGTTCAGGAGGAGACTTAACTCATCATCGAAGTTGCTCGCTGAATTGATGGACAATTCCGGGGATGACTTTACACATTCTTCAAATTTGAGCCTCTGAGAACCTGAGTTGTTTGCACTTTCATTCGATGCGCTCCCCTTATCCGAAATTTGGGAATTTACTTCGCTGTCCCTGTAAACTATCCGATTATTCTCCATTCTGGCTCAAGATTCTACATTTTATGACACAGTATCCTACAAAACATTTTGAAAGTTGTTGCGATTAAAATTTACAGAAAATAAAAGTGACTGGAAGTGCAAATATCGGAGGTGAATATTCCGATCCCCATTGGTTGGTCTAAAATCGTCAATTCCAGTGCACATGAACGATAAAATCAAACTCTATGTAAATGTCTTCCGTCTATCCTGGGATATACCTGAGTTTCACTCAATAAAGCCCTTTAATATGACTCTCAGGGCTTATGAACGCAGATAAATGGACTGCCGATACTTTTGTATCGGTCGATAACGCGATTTCGGCTTTATCATCGACGCTAGAGAGGAGCTTTGCCATTAGGGATTCGCTGTACCAAGATGTGCTCTTTGGATTGAGCAAGGGCGTGGACCAATCCACCAAGGCGAGCGCAATTTTGACAGTTGCAAACTCAATAAACGTACATTATGGAAGTGACCTGACGTACGAACGAGACGGTAAGGTTCTGGCCAAGGAAGAGCTGGAAAAGATGCTCTCTAAGGAGCTCGTAGAGATTGTGGAATCCTTTGCAAGGGGAGAAGAAGAGGATTTTCAGCATGAAATCGTAAAGCTGCTCTTCACAGCATCAGCCTACCTCCCTTTGGAGAAGTGCAACAGAATATTTACGACCGAATTAATAGGAAAAATAATTCGTATCGCAGAATGTACAAGCCCTGATTTTAATAGAAACATGGACTTGTGGACATCCTCAATATCGATCATAAGGAACGTGATACCGTCGGTAAATATGCCGAACGAATTTATAACTAGGCTCATAGAATGCATTAATGGACACGTGCATGAAACCTGCGTCCAACTATGTCACATTCTGGTGATTAAGGTGCTCTTTCCAAAAATTAAAAGCATGCAAGACTCAGGAACGTTTTGTGGAGTATTAAACAGCAATCCAGGATTCGCTATAAAAGTGTCTAGGAGTATCGTCGATTATCTTTCTTCTGTTCTGAGTTCTAGCAAAAACCCCGTGTTGCTATCCACAGCGTGTATAGCGCTAGTCAGCATTTGCGAATATTCTTGGGGAGTTGACCTGGTTTTAAACTCTGGAACCCTGAGAAAAGTTGTGCATCTCGCTCTAGTCGTGGCAAACCAAAAGAGGTCGTTTTCTAGCTACCAAAAAGCTGGCATATACGCGAGCATAGATGAAGCTAGGACTCACACAGAACAGGTCATAGGAACATCCCCAAAAACGTTAGAGGACTTGCATGAGTTAAGCTTCAATGCTCTGTCCGTATTGAGCAAGATGGCCTTTACATCCAACCATCGGCAAATTTTGGCGATGCTGGACAATGAAATCCCAGAAGTTTTGGTAAAACTCTTGGACTGCCCGGATAGTACGCCAAAGGTAAAGGCCAGGAGCTGTAACACACTTGGAAATTTGGGCTGTGAAACCGACAATGAGGTTCAACACATTATAGATTCTGATGCCTTCTACTCACTTATGCACACATTTAGGTCAGACATTGATCTAAACACCAGAATAGAGTCTGCCTACGCCATTTGCGCCTGCGCATCAAAGGCTAATCGGAAGCAGGTTGGTTATATCATATCCTGCAACTCAAGGACTAACGACATTGGTTCGTCCACTCTTGTATTCTCATTACTCATTAGGTGACGGGCAGTGTATGATGCTACTATGCGATATGCTAGAATTCATTGAGCGGTGTGATCCCTCAAACGAGAGCATAGTCAAGCTCTGCAAGGTCGTGTTGAATGGTTTGGAGAACATTTTGAGGGCAGGAGTTCACGAAATCAAGACGTACAACCTCGCTGGAAACCCTTACATCAAAATGTTTGCCGATGTCCAGGTTCGTTCAGGCAGACTGCGAAAAAAACCTACAGGGCGACGTTAGACTCGCAAGACTATGTTTCTTCCCGGAGTATAACATCGCCAGAAAGGCCTTTGGCATCCTGAATCAACACTTTGACCGACCGAAAATTTGGAATTTGTAATTCCTGCATGGGGTCTGAGGAGGAGAACACACACCTGGTCATTGTCGCATATTCTTAACATTCTTGGAGTTTTTGTCCACTATAGTTGGTTTAGTTGTATATGGACAGATCAATTATCGTGAAATACACAAGACTACACTCTATTCATTAGCTGTTTTTTGTCTTGCTATAGAGGATTTGAATACCGAGGGTATGTATCCATCTATTTTCTCCTTACATTTTACAGGAAGAAGCCTTGTAGGCTTTGTCTATCTTAATGCCAAAACAAGCTCAGCAAAGCGGATAGAGCAATACACATGAAGGATTTGGAGGGTCTGTGTTGTACAAAATGGGCTTTTTTGTGAACAAAAGCGAGGGTCTCCCGCTCTTGCGCGGCAAGATTCACCTCTATCTCATCTTTATCGTTCCACTTTTGATGCCGCTTTTTTACGAGCCTGACCTGGAGCGAGAATACCTCACTGTATATATGATCTCATTCATTTGCTGTTTCTGCAATTTTGCAGCCAGCGCTACGCTACATTATAGGAGCTGGAGTACTAATGTTCTTTCTGTCCTCCGAAGAATCGATTATGCAGGTTAGTCAGCAAACTCGGCGATTTAAATGTGCAGGCATCTTCCTCATGATTGGAGGCTCAGGGTTGCCAAGTGCCATGGTAATGATGAACAATGACTTTACTGTACTCTTGGTCCTCCTTCACTGGATTGTTGTTCTCGTTGGTAAGTTGCGCATTTCTCCATAGACGAAACATAGGCGCTATTGGATCTTTGGTGTTTGATTTTTGTAAAACATCAAAGCCGTTTAGAGTGTTTATTTATTGCAGCGTATCGGGGCCTTACTTTCTCTTGTTGTACAGGCTTTATCTCCGTGGCTGCTATGTCGGAGTTTGGACATCGCTCCTTGGAATTTTGTCATACGGTCTCGGTGGTCTAATGTATGCGTACCACTTCCCGGAGATCGCACCTGGGATTTTTGGATATCACGAAATGTTTCACCTCTTTTGCGTTTTTGGTTTGGTTGGAACATTCTCCACAAATCTCATCACAGTCAAGAATCGTCACATTTATTCACTAGCATAAAAATTAATTGTTTGCATAATGATAAATGCAATTGTGGTTTTTAATGCCATTGCAGCCAGGTGCGTGATTGCATGATGAAACTCCAGCTTGTGGTTTACTCATTTGCACCTGTTGGTATGTTTGAGGGTTTCTGAATGCTCCGTGGATGCCGTCGTTCTTTATCGTAACGTTTGGAGGGAAGCTTTGCACGTACACCGGTTGCGGAGGATCATTCTTGACAATTACATTTGGTGGAGGTTGTTGTACCACAACAGGTGGTCTCGATCTGTTCCTCACAACTACCGTGTGTGGCTTTTGCACAATGACAGTCGGTGGGCTCTGCTTGTTGTTAATGTACATTATGTCTTCTTCGCTTTTGGAAAGTCTTGCTCCAGTGCAGCCATGTCCTCTTTTGCTGCATGTTCCACATTTGCTTCGTTTCTTGTGGTTGACATTGCAATGCCCACAGTTGGTTCTAGCGTGGTGAGATTCGTAAAGTTCTCCCAGTAAATTGTTTATTTCATTTTGGGAACAGCAGTGATGATTATCAATGTGGCGTCTGTTGCCTATGCAAATCGAGTTCGATCTGGGACACCTTCCAGGTCCATCGAATTTGTGTGGATTCCCCAACTGTAGCCAGCCTTCAAATTCGATCTCTGAGCCATCTTCATCATTGTGAAGAAACTTATGACAGTGGGTATGCATATTATGGTCTCTTTTGGGATTACAAGATCCAATGTTATATATTTACTGTTGCTTGGCGAATATTGACCATCAATGTACCAGTTGTGTCATTGACGTTTATGTGATTCATGCATGTTTAAGCGCATTTTTAGGAGGAATGCGTTGGTTTTTGACACACATTTTATATTTTTTGAATGACAAGAACATGTACGAGACTATTTTTTTAGTGCATAAATAAATGTAATAGTGGCGAAGTTCTTCGATAATATCAACTTGTTCGTCGTCCTTATCGGTTGGATTACCCTCGTCACCTAGTAGGAAATCGGCGTTCTTCTTTCTGATTTTTATGATTTCAACATTCCACACGGGGCCCTGAATGATGCAAATGCGTATGAATGACGCACCTCCAGGTGCATTAGTCGTACGGAGGGACCTCCGACTGACACGATGATAAGCTTTCCATCATTCCTGCAGAGAAAACTAGGGGTATTTTGGACAAACTTTAGTATTCGGTGCATTCCATTGAGCAGACTTTCCATCTTCAGATCATAGTCTTTGCAGCACTGTTGGCATTGTTTGTAAAGTCTCAAGGTACCAGTATGGAATCGATGCATCCCTTGTCAATGATGAGGTCAAATGTGGCGTCGTTGTACTTTTTGTGGTTCTCCACAGCATCGTCGACTTCGTCTGAATTCCTTTGCAAATAAATGCGAGAAACGTACAGGACAGGTCTGGGTTCCTGAGCTTCATCTCCTTTATGCAGACGTCAGAAAAGTCAATGTTGACAACGCTGGATACTCCAGCCTTTAGCAGCTCCTTGGCGAGCTCTGAAGCGCCATACAAGTGGAGGTGAAGACTAACCGGAGGTGCCGCAGCCGATGTGCAGAACTTGCGCATCCTTGGGGATATCCACCGGAAGGTTGTTGGATATGTCTTGCCATTCCATGTACCACTCGAAAGGCTCACAATTCCTGAAATGTGTCTAGCGTAGGCTGCACACTAACCCCTCATAACGTTTGTTCCAGTATTCGGCAGAACTGTACTACAAGTCGCTAATTTTCCGTATATCAACGAACCTCGTTCATTTTTGTTACTTTAGTATGAAATTGTTCTGATTTATTCGCCTGGTGTCATGAACTGCTGCCTGTGGAATCTTCCCTTTGTATTTTCCACAAATGAGAAGATTCCTCGCGATTTCCCCCCGGAATCTGCAGCTGGTTTCTTCGTCACCCATAAATCATGACATCTTTGCATTTTCTCCGGGGAAGCTGGTCACGGGCTACGCGGTTCGCTCGGCCAGTCAGCTATGCGACAAAAGTCCGCCAAGTCCGGCGATAATAACAAAAGTTTTGGGTGAGTTGCTTATAGACCTCTGAGAAATCACTCTACAGACAAATACGCCAAGAATAAGCTCAGTAATAGCAACGTCAAGTACGCCATATGTAGGCGGTTTGCCAATGAAATGTGCAATCGGATCCACGAGTTCAGCTTTTTTGAAATCAGGATCATTGCCAGGAACCTTTCGATCATCTTTGAGACTGAGGACGCCCAGAGATGGTCTGAACCCATCGCAAACTTTGCCCTCAAGAGATCGCAACTTATGCCAATGAACATTCTCTGTCCCCTTGTCAACAGTTTGTTCTTCTTCAAATCGTCCATAAAGTGCAGGCATAGCTAAAATCGGCCACAGGGACGAGGGATTTTACGAGAAGATCTTCGAGATTGGAGTTGAGAGAATAAAGGAGGCACAGAGCATTGACCTTGTGACTCTCTCGCAGACGATTGTTTTACTCAAGATGTCCAGAATTCTAACGAACTGGGAAACGATAAGGAAAACCATGTCAAAGATCTGCACGGAAGTCTCAACTCCGAGGATCCTCTCTTCAATTTCAGCAACGGATGCGGTCTTGTTCATATACTCACTCGCCAAGACCAATCACCTGAACAAGGCTGCATTTCGCTCGGTTGTGGATGTAATACTGGACATGGATCCCAAGGAGTTTGAGCCATGCCACATGCCGCTGGTCCTCTACTCCTTTGCAGCCTTCAAGTTTAAAAAGGCACGTCCGCTCTCAATCATCATGGGTCACATTAGTGCGATTGTGGAGCAAATGACTCCCGCACATATTTCAAACTGTCTATGCTCCTTGACAAGATTGGAGATTAGAAACATTGACTTGGTCAACGCCCTCGTTGACAAGACCAAGACGATGCTGGACACTATACAAGCCAGGGAACTTGGTACGTTTTCTCGCCGAGTAATGAGTGCGCAGGCAACATTGTTTACGGGCTCTCGAACCTGGAGTACGACAATCTGGATTTTATAAACGAATTAATCGAAAAGTTTCTCACCCTCGATCGCGTAGACGAATTCTCCTGTGTGCACATTCTCTATGCAATGGGTCGCTATAAAATAAACAACGAGGGTACGTCCTTCCCTTTCCGCAATCCTTTACAGAGACTATACACGAGATCATAAAGAAGATTGAGGGGTCGCTGGAGAGGATTCCTAGCCTTTCACTCATCCACATCGTATGGTACGTTCCCAAGCACAAACACGTTGCACTGCAGGTCCTGTTCCCGTCTGGGCTGCAACAGATTTGACATGATAGAACGGTCGGTAGACGAGCTCAGGACCAGAAGCCTGAATAAGCACGAGCAAGAGTACTTTGACAAGGTCGTTGCGAAGATCTAGGGACCGACACTCTGTAGTGACTCTGCCTTGGCATACATTTATCATAAAATGTGTTATTTCAGTTTATGATGCTTCCTTACTATAGTTTTGATGGTTTGGAAAACAGCTGTGTTACTAGAGTCAGATTCTCGCCTCTAAAGAATGAAGTTTTGGCGGTTGGGGTGGATTCCTCCGGGTACGTCCGTTTGATGGACCTGCAGGCCCAAAGGAGCGCCAATTACAACTACGACAAGCACTTGGGTCCTGAAAGTGACGTTTACGTGCCACACCTGTGCGACTTTTCCTTCAACGAGTGCGGCAAGTGCATATACGTGGCTTCTTCCGACGGTTCCGTCTCGATCAGCGCCTTGAACATGATTGGAAGTCGTCTGGACAGGAGGAACAAGCTCTTCACTCTCTACGATACGCACATTGGCGGCACATTTTGCGTTTACCCTTCGCCAGAGTACGATTTCATGATCTACACCGGGGGAGGCGACGGCTACATTAGACAGTGGGACCTGAGGCTGCTGTCAAACAGGAACATTTACAGCATCGACAACAACAGCGAGAAGCAGTGGTCCAAGCCGCTCCTCTCCCTTTGGGCCCACATTAGGCCGGTCTCTTCCATGAGCCTGGAGATTGAGAAGCACATTTTAACCTGCGGATTCGGCGAGAATCTGAGGATGTGGAGCGCGGACACGTTCACAGCGACGGAGACTCTGGACAGCAGGTGCGAGGATTTCGGAATTTGGGACGTCTGTGTGAACACCTGCAACCGATGCGCCGTGGCGATTGGGGACTATGGGAGCGTCTGGACCTTTTCCTACGACCTCAAGTGCAAGGATCTGAGACGCTTCCACTTCAAGGACGGCGTCGCCAACGAGGACGTCTGCAAGGAGGACCCTCCGCTCTTCATCAAGTGGCGCAGGATCTGCGTCTATGGCAACAAGGTCGTCATACCGACCGTCAACAAGGACGACTACACCAAGGGCTACGTCATCGACGTCGGGTCCGGGGAGATTGTCGACAGGCTCCTCTACCCAGAGGACTGCAAGCTCAGGAACCACAACATCGCATCGGTCGACGCGCATCCAAATCTTCATGTTGGGCTTCTCATCTCTGGAGGTTCGTATTCGTGGTTTTCCAGTCTAAATTTCACACACGAACCTACAGGTGGCGTCAATAGCGGAATGTGTACGGTGTGGCTCGACGAGTTGAGCCGACCAGCCGCTAAAATGTGATTAATGGACGATTCGGACAAAATGGACTTGGAGGCGCTTAGAGCGAGGCAAATCGAGCTCTCAAACGAGTTGAACACCAGGCTGACGGGTGTGTACAGGTGGTACTATGGAGAGCTGGACAGAGTCTCGGACGAGATGATCAAGCTGCTCAATGAAGGTCAAACGCCGCTAGACGTTGGCCCGGAGGGAGTAGAGAAGCAACAGCCCTCAGGGGGGACCGTGGAGCGGGAAATGGACAGCATAATCAACGTGGAGTCCGCGACCTTGGGAACCAAAAATTGGCCAAGCTTTTGGCTCCACGCACTTCTCGGCTGCAAGAGGACCCGCTCGTGGATTTCGGACCTCGACTGCGTCATATTGGCGTACCTAAACGACGTTCGGGTCATTGTGCACGAGGCCAATGAAGTCGAGGAATCCTTTCAACTCTGCTTTCACTTTGTGGAAAACCCCTACTTTTCCAATCGCATGCTCTCTAGAAGGTTTGATTTTGAGCGAGGCAATGTCACATCCACCGCATCGGAGATATCGTGGACTTGCGAGGTATGCATGCATGTATTGTGCACGAGAACTTTAGGAACCGGAGGAGGCAAACTTTTTTAGCTTTTTCGAGCCAAACGTATGTTTTACATCCCTACTTACAGTCTCTAGGCAAGTATGGAAGACATCAAGGTAGCACTGGCAATCAAGGATCGCATTATACGAGAGCCGCTCAAGTACGTCTTGAGGTATCGAGACGCAGACGGCGGCCAAGAGTCGGAGGATGAATCCAGCGACGAAACAGACTCTGGTTCTAGATACCCATTCTCATGGTTGTTTTAACAATTATCATTCGCGATAGGAAAGCGTATATACATTTAGGGCGCCATCACGCCCCGTGGAAACTGCGATGCTGTCACTCTTTAGCGATTCCCTGACATTTTTTTCGAGATCACGCTTCAACTTGCCAGCAGATGTGAGTAGCTGTGGGTTTGAAAATGCAATGCACGTGACTGCGCCCTTGTGAGCGCCTCTGTATAGGGTCCTGGCTGAAGAACCATCGAGCGAATAGTAGAGGATGTCTCCAGAACAACAGCCAGAGATTACAAATTTTTCCAGCGGATCCATTGTGGACTTTATCCTATAGTTGTTGTAAACATGGCCCTTGTAAGTCTTGAGTGTGTCTCCTAGCTCTACCAGACGTATAGTGTCATCCAAGAGTCCAATGATGTAGCAGTCTGAGGTGCCACTCAAAATTGACATTCTGATGCGTAATGGGAAATTTGTGGAATAAACAAACGATACAATGGGACTCTGAAAAGAGTCAATGTTTAAAACACCTTTGCGCAAGTCATAGTGTCTGACTTTACCATCGATACAGGATGTTGAAATGACCTGAGAATGCTCCTCAACGCATGTTATCGAGTCGGAAGCGTCCGGAAATGATTGGACCGGATTCCTTGAGCGGTTATCCCAAATCTTTACCATCCTGTCTTCACTCCCAGTGCACAATAAGCCATTCCCCCAAACGTAGTTGCAACAAAGAATTTTTCCTGAATGATAATGTGAGTTGTTTTGGTGTGGCAAGTATGATGTAGATTGTGCAAGAGTGTAGAGCAAATGTTCGGAGAATAGCCTTTAGATCATACTATAAACACCTTGGCTACTCATAATATACCGCTTTATAAAGTGCTTCATTCCCCAGTATTCATTCACAGTAGTTCTCCATCAATGTCTCAACTGGTGTGAGCAGAATGGTCAGTATGGATGAATGACTAGCATTCCCAGGGAGAAAGTCTAGAAAATAGTCTATGCGTACTCAATATGGTACATTCTTTAAAAACTCTATAGGATATCCACGTCTAACCCAAGGATCTCCTTTATAGCGGTTATAAAGTTTCCATCCCACAAAACAAGCCAAGGCAGAAGTACCTAGAACAGAAGAGACGCTAATAGAGATTACTTCCCAATCAGAAGAGGTTTCAGGAGGGGTAGAGCCTTTATGTTTAGGGATCCGATTAGGTCTATGAGGAAGAGAAGTTTCAGGAGATTCATTTTGGAGTCCAGATTGAACATCTCCAACATTATTTCCTCCAGGATGTTGAGGAATAGCTACAGAAACTCCAAAATCGGCTTCTTGAGATTTATCTTCACCTTTAGGGACTACTTCAGGACCTCCAGCTTCACCTCTATTACCGGAGTCTCTTTCAGCTTCATTAGCTCCTTCAGTTCTACCTTGATCATTAGCATGAGAAACAGTAGGAGCAGGTTCCTGAACACGTTTTTCACCTCTTTCAGGGACTCCATTAGCTTCTTGTTGACCAGGAGTGGGATTAAGTTCAGTATGAAGAGATTCAGAAGTTTCAGTAGAGTCTCCATGAGAAGTTCTAGAATGTTCTTTACGAGCTTCAGGTTCTTCAGGATAAGGAATAGAAGATAGAGAAGCAGCCACTTCTCCATTGTTATTACAAATATGAAGTAGAGCACCAATAGCAGAGAGATTAGACTGGAGAGATCGACAAGCACCAGGAGTTTCAGAAGCAGGTTGTTTAGGAGTAATATCTGTAGGTGCAGTAAAGGTAAGGGTAGTAGGATAGAAAGCGGTAGTAGGCTTAGTATAAGGAGGGTCAGCATCCCCTCTATAATCTCTATGTCCTGTAGATCCATCATGAGCATCAGAATCTAGCCCAGATAATGGTTGAGGACCTTGATATCCACCTAGTGCTGGAAGAGTAGAAGTACCAACTATAAGCTCGGGACGAGTAGTAGGCCTAGCACCTTGAGAAGTTCCATATAGGGATTGATAAGCATAACCATGCATAGCTGCTTGAGGACCAAAGAAGGTATATCCAGCAGCAAGTTCTTTAGGAGTCGTTTCAGCAGTAGTATGATCACCTTTACCATTACCATCCATATAATCTTCGGCCGTTTGAGCCACAGGACTACCTTGTAGGAGAATCTTGGTCTCAGACTCTGTATCAGGAACCTGGTCAGATAGGTCAGCAGTTTCTCCATCAGTTTGAGCAGCATTATTTTGTACCTTAGGAGTTCTACCCGGGCCTTCTTCAGTAACAATACCAACAGCAGGAACAGGTCCGGAAAGAGCAGCGGGTACAGGAAGAAACTCAGGAGTTTTATTCTGAGATTCAGTACCAGTAGGACCTTGTCCTTCTAGCTGTTTGACAGTTTTAAAATCTTGAGGGAGTTTATCACCAGCTTCAGGAACGACATAGGTAGCAAGAATATCCTTAGCCAGTTCAAGAGCCAACTTCAGCTCCTCAGCCAGATTATGAGCTGTACCTAATCCAACTAGACCCGATCCAGCCAATCCAAGGTTGATAAAAGGACCAATCGTTTCCAATAGTTCATCAAGGCCTTTTCTACCTCCACTATTATTAACACCAACAAGTTCAACAGGAGCAAGAGATGTTTTATCAACTCCCTTTTCTTTCTCAGCTTCTTTTTCATCATCATCATCCTCCCTGTCTTCTTCGTCCTCATCTTCTTGGTATTCAGAATCAGACTTTTCAGAATGTCCTAGTGATTCGTGTACCTTTTCTAGTTTTTTAGCTTCTTGGTACAATTCCTTCTTTAGTTCTTGAAGTTTTAGTGAAAGTACCTCTGAAGAAAGGGTTAGCAAATAACCACCATCTTCATCAGTAATCATACTCCACTCACTGTTGTCTTTTACTCCAATATTACCAAGGGGAATTATATCACCGGAGTCCCATACAGAAACATCCATGAGTAGAGGTCTCTTACGCCCCTTGTCTTCTTCAGAGTAATATACTGTGAGCTGAAGGGTTTCTTTACTGAGTGAAAATGGATCGTACCTATCATCATATTTAAATTTTAGAGCCGTGTCTTTGTACCTAGCGGAGTTTGCGTAAGTATCGTATGTGTGTTTGTACTTTGTGTACCCAGGAATACCACCACCTTCATTTTCAACAACAGTAACATTAGTCTTACCACATGGACAAGAATAGTTCCTGTCCTCATAAATGTTGACAGAATGAAGTTTGTGGAGTTGGCATGTGAGTTCATTGAGTTTGCCTAAAAACTTTTGAGTAGACTCATTGCTAAATTGAGGGAAGCCACTTGTATCATTAATCTCCCTCCATGTTAAGTTATTTCCACCCAGATTTTCATACCAATGATACGGTGTTCCAGTCTTTTCCCTAACTCCAAGAATGAGAGGTACCTTTATACGCTCATCATCACCATTGTATTTATCGCTGTAGTAGGTACATACCTCAGTTATTATATTGTGTTTCCTGGTGAGTAAAGATTCACTCTCATCTTTAAGTTCTTCATTACCATATGTTAGGCGACGGATATTAAATGTACCACCTTTGTGTTTACATACTTTGTAACCTGTCTCCTTAGGACTATTGGATAAATTTCTCAAAGATGCCTCAAAACCATGTCTACATATTCCTGGTTCAATTTTACCCTTCTTTCTTCTATTATTCTTCTCTGAGCATTTGTACTTTATATCTATGCTTGGAGACATTCATAATGCTACATTCTAGTCTCAAACTTTATATGTCTCAAAATATGTTATAGTCTATCCTCCATCTAGTTGCTCCCTAGAGAACCATGAATTCATTCTCCCTCACAAGACTAGCTCACCGTCAGAGAGAGTGTCTCTACCGCCTATTTGCCATATAGTTCCATCATTTAAGAAATAATAAAAAAAACTACATTACGTATCAACAAACTATTCATCTGGGGGCAAGTCACAAGTAACTAAAATAAACAAACGATCATCCTTATGAGCCAGCTTAGTCCTCATATCAAAAGTCAATAGTTTAGGAAGACTGGTATAAAGACCGCGACAACCACATTTACACCAATATCCCCAAGAACTCCAAAACCCATAACGTGAAGTGGGCCAACTGTCTCTATCAGACAACTGACAAACAGCATGAGCGTAACTCTTTATCATTGAATGTCTCCTCGGTATGAGTCTCTCCCTCAGACTCTCCACTAGACTCTTAATGCATGGACGAATGGCCAAGGACGGGTAAGCTTAAAAGCTCCATAGTGATCATCCACTAAAATTCCTCATCTGCATAGACAATAAGGAGAGCCTCTGATTTACCTAAAACCTTGCATCTAACATTAGTGGTAAAGGAAGACTTAACACTCTTGCATGCTTCAGATACTCCATTCCATGTCCAAAACCAGATGGATCTAAGTGTTCCAAAATCCTTAGTAGGCCACTTATCCCTATCATGCTCATACTTGGAATAGGTCTTAAGGTAACCGTCTCCAGTAAAAGCCAAGACTATCATTAAACCTTGGGATAAGAAAGCATTAACAGGTGAATAAATAGCACCGAATGCACCAGCATATGACACCGCCTTCAATCCTTCCTCACAAAACTTTAAGGTCACAGTAATCACTCCAACCTTTAAACCACTACCCTTTATGGAACTTGCCACTCCACTATCAGGGTAATGAAGTGTAAAAAAGCACAAGATCATTGCGGTAATATGTGGAAACGCTAGAATCCAAGCAGCATGCCATCCTGGAGCACTACTCCAATCTTGATTTGGACCTTTATTATAGAGGCATAAGATGGCGATGATAATACCAGGGACGGCGCTCATGAAGAGAACCACCAGGTCAATAGTGTAGCCGGTTCCAACATCAGTCAGCTTATAAGGAGCAATGGCAGGGTAGAAGGCGTAAATACCACCCATACCAACCATTCCCATTAGAATTGGAGAGGCAACAACACTAGAAGATTGACCACCTCCACCACCATCAGTACCACCACCTTTAACAGCAAGATAAATCCATAGAGCAGCCGATACTGCTGATATCAGTATTGCTATAATAAGCTGCCAGAATATAATCCAAAAGCTAACGTTTGACCAGTTACGCCACTCTGCCCACTTCGTAAAGACAAAGTAATAGACAGAAACTTGAATACCAGAAAGAGGAATTCCTACATTGAAAAGGGAAGCATCTGCACTTGCCGCAGTCATTACAGCTGCCACATTCATTCCATAGATAAACGAGCCGAAGACGATAGTCCAGTAATAGAAGGTAAGATCTCCTTGTTCTCCTCCAGATGTAAATGCATAGAGAAGCACAACGAATGAACAACACAGTGCTATGTTAGTAAACATGGCAAGACTCCTGAAATATTTCTTGGATTCGTCATCTTTGGGTTTTTTAATGAGTGCTGTAATAGTAACAATAGCCATTCCAGTAAACGTTGCCAGTTCCATAGGATTATGGACCATGTTAATGAACGAACTGACATTCTGCTGCGGAATTTTAAATCTGTCAAGTGCAAACTTTGCTCCAGTTAAAGCCACACGGAGAGACTGTAACAGAGTCAGCCCTGCCATAAACATGGCGCCTTTCTGAGTGGAGTCTCCCATCAGTCATCTTGTGATCTTACCTGTCGTTCACACCATTATATACCATATCATTGGCTATAAGTTGAAGATACCCTTCCATTCTCTACTAGGGACTCTAATGCTCCAGTATTATTCACCATTCAAGATGCATGTTGTCGAGTAGCTCACATCCTTAAGATTTCATAGATGTCAGTATGGTAGTATCATAAATGTCCATGGTTAGTAAAGAAGCCAACAAGTGTCCATGCCAGTTACAGAATGGAATAGACAATTATCTAGCCATGGCTAACTCATTCCTTTACCAACTCTCGTGAATACATAGGCTCATACTCTGTATATTCGCCACCTCTTCTCTATTCGCTTTCCTCATAGTCTCCATCACTCTTCCACTCGTTACACTCATTCCATAGTGACCATTACTACCTAGTCTCTGACGTCGGTAGGTCATTCTTCCTTCCGTTGCACTCCAGTAATGACCTTAATCCTACTCTTCTTTAGGCTCCCATAGGTCGCCATAGAGCTCCTTACAGTCGCTTGAGCTCACTACTCCATAGCTCGCTTCGCTCATTCTGCCTCTATCTTACGCCATCGGTTGCATTCAGACAAGAGCATAGAAACAAACCTCCGTGATTGTACTTGCGTACGACCTTCCCTTCTAGGGTGTCCCAGAGAAAGGCCGAATGCTCGGCGCCGACAGAGACAAAGTTCTTGTTATCTTCACTCAAGCAGACGTCGTTAACTTCATAGTTATGAGGACCTGCGACACATGTGACGAGAATGGGCACTTTACCGAAAAATTTTTTAATGTGCAGTTGTTTTGAGGGATTCCAGAGCCTAATCGTCCGATCATTCCCGGCAGTCATACAATAAACTCCACTAGAGTCGAATTTGACGCTATTTATGCATCCTGTGCGTTTAAATTTGACAAAAGACAAGCAACTTACCCCTGTGCTCAGTTTTTGACCCTAAAAGCTTCAAAGAAGCTGCCATTCTATACTAGAAGCTGCTCATTCAGCGTATATTTACACGAGTTACATTTAAACGCAAACTGTTGCGCGTGCGTGTGTACGAGTGGTGGCGGGGCTCCGTCCCATTTTATTCCTGCGGGCGCCAAGACGATCAAGAAATGGCGATACCATGAGTATCTGCTAGGATCTTGGCGTAATTGTGCAGAGCCTGGACAATGTCATCGTCTGCATCTTCCCTGGCCCTCGACTCCAATATCAGTGAATTGTTCAAGTTTGCGATTTCGTCCATAATCGTAGATTTAAGCTCAGTTGTCGAGTCGTGAATGTACCTCCTGAGCTCATTTGTGTCGTTCTTTAGGCCCTGGTAGGTTGCATTCATCTTGTCCGTCTCTTCCTTTATTGCCAAGTCCGTCTCAAACTCAATCTCTGAGAGCTTTTTCGTAATGTGCTGCTCACGCTCCTGTCTCGCAATCTTTTCGCTTTCAAAGGATTTCTGAGGATCACTGTATGGATGGCGGAGCAACGACAAACCTGTACATTTGATAGGTTCCTCTCGAGTGTGATGCAGTTTGATTCGATAATGTTGATAAAGCGCGATTCATTCTCGCCAACGTTGCTTTGGATATTGTCTATGCGGTCCGAGAGCGACTGGACCACACTCTCCAACTGGTCCAGCTTTGGCATAAAGAGCGACTCCACCTTGGTCTGCACCGACGCTATCAGACTCTCGAATATCTGCGTTGTTTGTATGATGATAAACAGGAGCGGTAGAGGCGCGGTGCTCCCATGTAGACAAGACAAACCCCGTTGAGAGCCTTGATGGTTTCCATGCGTCGTTTGGTCTCGAGTGTGATGGCATTCTGCAGCTTGTCTAGGGACTCGTTGATGTTGTAGAGCCTCGATTCTTCAAGTTTGCGTCTCTGTTTGGCCTGGAGCTCCATCTGTCGCTCGAAACCGGCCAGTTTATCGTTTAGCAACAGCAGCTTGGACTTTGTGCCGTTGCTGAACCTCGGATCACACGCCTCTATCTTGTCCAGTGACTCGCTTGCTACTACGGGGAGATATAAAGTGACGTAACAACCCACCTGGATAGGACGTCTGTCGAATAAAATTCCTTCTGTTTTCTATGGAACTCGCTGCGGAGGAAAAATGCGTGGATCCAACCGACTTTGAGTGTTTGACGAGTTTCCTCAGCAGAAAGTCGTCCTTCAGGTCGACCAAAGTGCAATCCTTTGGATAATCGCCGCTAGACCCGCAATTGCCGGCATTTTGCGATATTATCAAATCCGAGCCGCAAGTCTCCACTTCTCCGCTCATTTTCAGAACTGGACTTCCGTTTTGCAATTCCAAACAAATTGCACCAATAATTTACAAGAAGAGAAAAAGTGTGTAGCCCAAACGCAGTCGGTGTGTACGGGCACCTCCCCCTCACACATCATCCACTCGCTTTTCTTCTCCGGCCGGAATGGCAAAAGAGCGTCGCAATATGCACAGAATGAATGGAAAGGAAGAAGAAATGGCTCCAGAAGAGGCAGGAATGGACGCGGAGGAGAGAGAAGAAGAGAATAGACACACATGAGGAGTGCAAACGGCAATTGCGGCGGTTGAGACATAAATTATGAATATCCAGGCATTTGGTACCTGGAGAATCGCTAGGTCTTTGCTTCCGCACTAGTGCATTCGTCATGACGCCACCTGGAGATGCTACAGCCATGAGAACGGCCACGACTGCCATATTCCCTCGTAGAACGTCTAGCATATATGATCTATAGCCCCAACTCGTCCCGTGGACACTCGACCAAAGACTGTACATCCATCCCATTCCTGGCAAGCGAAACCAACTACACCTTTCTGTGTACCGCCTTGCTCAAATGGTACATGGAAATGGTGAAAAGGAGCATTAACACGAGGCCTGCCATCGCACCTTCCACCACTTCAAGTGTACGCTGGGCGGCGTGTATTTTCCTTGAAATGCTACTCTCTTCGTAAGTGGTGACTGTCATAATCTCGTCATCGGGATGTTTAAATGCTCCAGCCACACCTACTCTCGCTGTTTCCGCGGAATGATCTACATGCACATTTTCGTCTCTGGGTGTGACATGGGCAGTTCCAGGGTAAAAGTTTATGGGAGGATCTTCGTGCTCATTGTGCTCTTTAAACTCACGGCAGTACCTTTCGTAAGGCCCCTGTTTAGGGTAGCAAAAATCCCTCACGTCAAAACCGTCCTTCTCCACGTAAAAGAGGGTAAAGAGTCTCCCATTGCACTGGTTTAGTGTTCTCATTATATTCCCGGTAAAGTTGTTGAGCTTCGTCTCCTTCTTGTCAAACTCGATCCCAAAGAAGTAGTAGATGGAGTATATGGAGTCTAGAGTATAGCCGTACCATTTCCCTTGCTTGTCTCTAAAGTAGTATATCTTTACAATCTCTTTTTTCTTCAACAGAAACAGGTCCAAATTACTGACTGTCTTTGTTAAAACGAGCAATAGGGGATTTCTCAAGTTTGGATCGCTGTGGCTGTAATAGGCGCTAAATTCTGTAATTGGTTCAGACGGAAGATTAGCTTTATCGAGGATGATTTCATCGTTCAAGACGACCTTTGTTACCAGGTACTTGTCGCAGTTTTTGGGTGCATGCTTCACTTCTACGTACTCCTTGTTATCGTACGGTCTAGTAAGCTCTACAGAGCAGTGGTTTTCCTTGAGCCAATAAGAAATTACTGTACAGTCGAGGTCAATGGTGAAGGAATGATAGAGTTCGTTTGGTGATTTATATCGTTGCATTTCCTTCTTATAAGGAGCCATATTGAGTTTTAAAAGTCTAGCATAAAGTTGTTTAGCGTTAAATATTGCAAAACAGGTTAGGTGACGAGATGTAAATCTTTGACTTCCCCACTTGAATCAGACATTATTAATCAATTTTTGCCAATTTTGGCAAGCAAAGGTGTGCAATACAGGCACAATTTTCAGCTTATACTTTGGGAATCTGGTAAAGCAAAGCCTGAAACTTGCAGCACCGGTATTTGACATCTGAGGGAACAAGTTGTAAAGTAAAAATTCATTTTATGCATCTGTCTAGAGAGAGTCTACAGGGGATGCTAGTCGTGCACATTATTAAAAGAAACATTTTTAAGCATTTTAAATGTCTGTCTCGCGGAAAATTGCGAAAGGGAAGCTAAAAAGAAAGAGATATTGATTCTCGATTTTTCATTTATCTCCCTTCGTCGTTTCTGTCGCACACATTTGTCATTTCCTCATTTGTATAAATGTAAATTTGCATATTAAGGGGTTGTAAGAGCTGAATATACGGAATTCACGAGAATCTGCAAGGTGTGCACTTTCACCAGTTGTGGTGTGTAGAAGACTAGAGCAGAAATCTGACTGATGTTCAAGTCTGAAAAGATGAAGCATTGATTAACACGCCCATTACAAAAAGCTCAAGCTGCCCACCGCCTTGAATGGCTTTTAAAAATCTTCATGCAGAAACGAGTGGGGCAGGTATTGAAGATTGGAACATTACCCTTGGACTCAACGAGACAAATTACAAACATTCATATGCATCTAGAGTACAAATTAAATCCCATTAGTGTGTTCCATTCATTTTTTCACGTTTATAGCGGTTAGAAATGTTTTCCCTAATGTGTTTCATCCTCTTTGATACTCGTTTGATGATATCCATGCTAGTTGTTGATGAACCAGAGTCTATATAGTGCATGATTCCAAGCTCCTTTGGGTCTTTGTGTGGGTTGAGCTTTTTTCTAATTAGACTATTATCATCTGAAGTTCCAGCTACGACTAGGGTGATTCCCATGGTCTGCAAGCATTATTACTGGGGATGACAACATACCTTGATGAATGAGCGAGTGATAATATAGGGAGCCCCTAGAATGAGATCATCAGTATACTTCATTGCTGAAACAATGAGTGCGCGATCCAAGAGATTTGTAAAGGGAAACGGGGATCCTTTGAGTGTCCGAACAGTTTGATCATCATAGATTCCTACAACTAGATAGTCTCCCATCGCCTTTGCTTTTTCCAATAATCGCAGATGCCCATTGTGGAAGACATCAAAACTTCCATCTACATAAACAATGCGCCCATTTGGTGGTCTGGGAATATTTGGGATGAACTTTCCAAAGAGGTTCGCACTCATGCAACATCTGGGATAGCGAATAGTTCTTTTAGTCTCGTTGTCTTCTTCTAAAAACCCCTCGTTTATCATTTCCTCTTCGTTTCTCCTCAAACATTGTTCAAAATCCACGGAAATTCCTCTTTCGAGCTCTCCCAGGTGAGAAAAGCGTTCGCTCTCGAGCGCCTCTATCAAGCGAAACAACGTTGTAGATGTGCTCACTCCTGAATGTTGACACGTATAGCATGGGGAGCAAACGAACCACATGAGCGTTTAAAGTAGACAAATTTTCCTGCATTTTTGGGTTCTTCGTAGCAGTCCTTCCCACTGCTTCCGATAGCGATATCGTCGCCATGGGCAACAACGTCGCATTTTGCTACATTGTGTAAAAAGTTTAGCGATACGTCATACGGTGTGCCAACGATGGCGTCGTCAACCCATTTGCAGCCTTTAACGAGTTCTGCTCTTTCTTCCTGGCTGTAGATTGGGTAGATTCCCTTTGCTCTGTTGGTTTCTTCGTCTGAGACGACTCCTACAACGACTTTACCTCCTAATTCATGCGATTGGCGGAGAGCGTTTAAATGTCCCCAATGGATTAGATCGAATACACCGTCGACGTAGATTCTAGAGTCCCTCAGCTGCTCAGGCCCTACCATTTTAAGGTAACAGATGCAAATGGCACTCCTGCAGAGTTATTTCTTACATGAATGTGCGTCCTCTCGAAATCAGACTGACCGAATGCCAATGGCCTCATCACCCCCTACTGTACCTCTCTGCGCCAAAATTTCTCCCCTTGGCCAGATTTTATCTTCCGTTTCCAACTTTTAATTGGCAACAGGATTTGGGGGACTTGATACGCGCAGAATGTGTACGTTGGCCTAGGGAGCACGTCGTAGAGCCGCGAGATGGGAGGCCACGGTGGTTTGAACATTTTACCTCAGAAAAAGTGGAACGTTTACCGCCATGACCGCCAGTACGAAGTAAAGTTTGACGAACATCGCGATATCGAGGGTAAACTGCGAGAGAAGGAGTCTAGCAAGAGGTCTGGTCTCAAGAATTCACTCGTTGAGCTCCGCAGAGAAGCACAGGCCTCCAAGAATAAACACCAAGAGGATCAAGTCTACACTGAAAAGGGAAGAAAGAGGAAACACGACTCGGATAGGAAGCATTCCGATAGTAGAAAGGACGACGGGGATTCCCGGAGTCTAGCAGAGGCTAGTCACATTTCTGACGATGAAGAAGATGCAAGGCTAGTACTAGAGTTTGACAAAAAGGTTACTGGCCGCCATATTAACCTCTTTGAGGATGCCGAAAGAGAGTTTGAACAGAGAGCTAAAAAGAGACGAGAAGAACTCATCAAGAGCGGGTGCTACGTCTACAACTCCAAGGACAAGAAGAATTTAAACATTTATGTAGATGATGACTCGGCAAAACTCGTTCCAGATTTCAATCGCAGACCAACCCCGTGGTATATGAAACCCAAGACGGACTATTCTACCAAAAGCGCCGTAGAATATGAAGCTGTTGAACCGCAAATTGCAGAAACAAGTATCGGCGCAAAGACCATAAAGGACCTGAGGGCAGAGAGAATGGCCCGTGAAAGTTCCGAGAGGGAACGGGCTCTAGCACTATTAGGGTAGTATCCAGTTTAAATCATCGCATTATATACATTTATAACCCATGTGTAGCGTCAGAATGTGAGTATTTTGTCCCAGTGAATGGAATCTCTCTCTTATGTGCAGCTCTACCTCAATAGGGAGATCGTCGCCCTTGTTGGAGCTAAAAACAGCCAAGATGAGTGCAAAAGCCTTGATTCCATACGAACAGCTTTGGAATCTTTCAAGATTCCGGAAAATGGGCGCGATAATCGAAATAGACAGACGTTGAAGGAGTTTTTGGGTAATTTGGAACGAGTTTTGCAGCTTTTTTGCACTCGAATCCTCAGATTGAAGGATTCGCAGTCACAAGAGGTCATTTGTTTGTACTTGTCACTCATTTCGGTTCTTCTGGACCTCCTTGGCTCTAGGCCACTTGGGGACCCTGTGTGTATGGTCGTCATTCACAGCTGGAAGGTCCTTTTTTGCGGTGAATCTGGACTTGATACACAGCCTGAGGTTGTGATTAAGGGAGAACATGCGTTAAAGGAGCTTTTGAACCTCATTTGTATCGCTCTGGAAAGGTACAAATGTGGTCCTCGTATATCAGATTTGATCTACATTCTTCTGGAGATTTTCAAGTATACAGGAAGCAGGGCGTTTGCTTCAAGGATAATTACTCTGTTGACCAACATTCCAGATGGCACATGCATTGACCAAGTCTACCCAGGCCTGGTCTCCAGAGTGACTTCTAAGCTCTCTGACTTGAATGAATCCACATTTTCTGAAGCTATAAAATGTCAAACTGTTTGGATATGTCGCGTCCTTGAAGCTAAAGAGGCTAAAGTTGGAGATGTGCATAGAATAAAGATGCCAGGTTCTAGCACAAGTGGTTCGGAACAAGGGGATGAAACGCTGGAAAAAACAGAAAAACTGATATCTCACATTGTGACAAAGTATAGGGACAAAGATGCCGTCACAAATGTGCTCTGTACAAGCTGCATGAATTTTGAAGTTCTTGACAGAGAAACGAGACTGGTGATTGCCAAACCGGTGATAAAGGCCTGTGCGTCCGATGAATCTGTCAGGAATGCAGTAAAGAATTCAACGTTTTCGTTTAAACTGATTATGAGAGATGTGGTAACCAAGAGCGTGAACGAGATGGAAGAGGATGCTCTGCAGGTCTACAGGGGTTATCTCTCGATAAAGGACGAGATTCCATGCGACATTGACTTTTATATTATGCTAAAGTTCTTTTTGAACAACATGACTGGTAAGATGACGGATGTTAATGAAGTTTCCACGTTCAATCACAAAAATTTAATCGACAGCCTCGACTTTGATCACTCGGTTCCCTCAGAATCGGTACCAGCGCTTTCAACCGGAGAGTTTACGGCAGTCACAATTATGCACTTTGATAAGCTGCCATTTGATACAAAAGTGAATTCCTTCTACAATGTAGTTTCACTCTTTTCATCTAAAAAGCAGGATCTTACAAACCTCTCAAAGTCGCTGGAACTGCTCTGCATCATTGTATCCTCCATACTTAACCCGTTTTCTGCCAGTCTGGACGATGAAAACACCAGTGATGTTGCCGAAGAAATTACGAGTATCCTGCAGGATTTCAAGGATATTTTCCTGAAGGATGGCATGTTTAAAGTGCTGGCAAAGAGCGATGATGTGGAGCTGAATAATGTTGTAAAGTTTAGAATAATCTCTCTGTTTAGACTAGTGATAGCAAACTCGACGGGACCGTTTTTAACGCACAGAGATGTAACATCCATACTCTGCAGTATAATGCCAGAGTATAATTCCGACTTTGTTAAAATATCGCAAGCTTCTGGTGAACTACTCAGAGCTATGAATGCATACTTTTTAAGGTTTCTCATCCCAAAGGGCACAAGAATCGGAACCACAGAAACGTTGTCGCTTTGCAATGGAACCGGAAGCGAGGGAATCCGCCCTCTGCTAAGTTACTACACGAACAATATTCTCACGAGAGTAATGGACTCTCTGGAGAATCATCGCGCTGCAATGGACATTATATACATCCTCACATCCTTTGAGAATACAAACTTTAATCCAAAGCTCCTGTTCGACCTTGTGGTTGCACTTTGCAAACATTTTGACTACGTCCAGCTGATTCAAAAGGCTGAGACCAAGAGTATCACACTTTCTCACTTTTACTCCTTCAATTACATTTTGTGCTTTATCAAAAAGTATGGCATCAGCTACCAAATTGAGAGGGACGTTGATCAAAAAATGAGTAAAAACGCTAGTCAGAAGGAAGCTGATGATATCATAGAAACGGGAGAGGGAGATGTTGTGTTATCCATTGTAACGCTGATAATTACAAGGGTGAGATACCACATTATACACCTGGACCATCTCGGCTACTCTGGACTGCTGGCTCTATACCGCTGTCTGATTTTGCTCCTGTCAAACCAGTACATTTTGGGTATAAGAGTCCACGAGGTTTGGGACTGTCTGTCGCACTCGTTTGAGATGAACGCACGCAACTTTCGGAACGTTTCCATCATTCTCGACATTTTCGTCTTTTTGGCTACTCACCTCTACGATTTTCTTGAGCGCAGGTTAGTCTTTATACTTCATTTACAGTGTATTAGGACTCTGGAAATCGTTGAACAACTGGAAGAAATGGTCCTTGCGGACCCTCAGATCGTGACTGATGCGGACGAGGTCAATGGCACAATTCGCTTCAAATGCTACTCCAAGATCCTCCAACTCACTGAAATCATCTCATCACACGTTGAAAACAGGGCCATGTTTGCCAAAATCGCCGTAATCGCACTCAAAATGTCATCGCAAAAGACCTGCAAGAGTCTCACCGCCAGGGTTGTCACGATATTCAATCACCTTTCCCGCAAGAATCCTACGCTAATACGACGTCTAGTCTTAGAATTCGGCAAGGGCAAGGCCATGAATCGAGCGTTTATCAAGTTCGCACTCAAACGAGACTTTTGCTCAGCCATTCCCATCCTGAGAATCGAACCTCAGGTCAGCACGAGCGAATGGGAGCCCCGGCTGATTCTGAGACTGGAGCCACACACTGGCGCCAAATCAGTCTGATAATAATGTTCTTTGGCCTCTTGTTGATTTCGTGTCTATTCTCATCCACTTGTCTTGTCTTTAAGCCCTGCAACGTCTACAACTCCGCCGCCAGGAGTGAGATTCCACACCAAGACTACATCAAAATCAACTTTTCTTCACAACAGGAGCTCATAGGGACAAAACTAAGAGAGGAAGGCTTGACCGGAGCGCTTTTAAAGGGATGCACGGACGCCAAGGAACGGAGTGGACTCATAAAGAGAATAATCGACCGTATCAACGCCATATACAGACAACAAGGCTACATTAACAGCTCTGTGAAAGAGTACAGACTCACAGATGCCGGGAAGTTGGAGATTGACTGCTCAGAGAATGCCATTCCAAAGTCCAACTTTAGATTCTACATCAAGGACCCGAGATTCGGCCAATGTGTTGACATTAAGCCGGAAAACATCATCAAGAAGTCGAGCTCTTGTCTTCCCTTTGGGAGATTCACGCAAATAGAGAGCGATTACCTGGCCCAGAAGCTCTTTAGAGGCCAGGAACTCATCAAGCTGGACCCCGTGATATTCGAGTGCATTAAAAAAACTCGCCTCTACAAGGATTTGGAGTATGTAATACACAAGAAGAGCGATGGAAACGTCCATTGTGACGTGTTTTGCCAAGGCTTTGGCCAGACAAAGGCTATCATTCCTGCTCTCTCCTTGTCGCTGGAAAGGGAAATCCTCCTAAATTTAGCCTACAGAGATGCCAATTTTATGGACAGCAAGTCTGTGTTCCGTGCATCCTGCAGGGTGAACTTGCCAAAACTTTTGGAATATGACCATGCACTGCAGCTCCAGTTTTTGTCAGATGTGGTTGATTCGGCACTTTGGGACCGTGAATCCATCGATTGCTCACTAGTAACAGTTTCTGCAGACTCTAACCTTGCAAAGGTTATGGATACAGGTATTTCCGTAGCACTAATGAAGAGGTTGAAGGGAGTAGAGTTTGTGGCGTCTGGAGGAGTTGACCCCAAGACTCTTTCAGTATCCGCAGGAGTATCTAAACGCTGCCAAATCGGGCATTTCAAAACATTGGCTTCTCTTTCTCACAGCCATGGTAAAAAAGAAGGTGAAAAGACGGAGTCAGACAAGTTCAGGATTGAACAGAGAGCAGCTCTAAATATCGGAAAGAATTGCAGAGTGAATGCAAAATACATCGCAACAAACAAACTGTCTCATGGAGACTTTAGGGGAAAGGTAGAAGGGAATAAAAGGTGTTTTATAGCCTCCCATGAACTGCAGACGCAACTTTTCAAATTTAAAATCTCTCCCTTTGCAGGGGTTTTTTGCGACATGCTACTAGAGGAAAACCTTGACACAAACATCTCTGCGGGAATAAAAGTCACATGTTTAAATCTGACACTTTCACTGCCAATCCTTTACATTTTACCAAAGGGACATTTTAAATTCCCAAAGCTTTCAAAGCTCTTTAAACACAGTGTTTTCCAATTGGAAAAAAGTCTTTAAATCTTCCTTTATATTAATTTTGCGATAACACTAACAAACTATGCGATATTTTTGCAGGGCCAATATACTTTGCACCTAAACTCTGTTTCCTGCTTGCATCCTTCGCTCCAGGTTTCAAGAGATGGAATCTCGATCCTACCTTCGCAGAGTCCCCTGTCGTGACCATTTACTGTACATGAGTTTCCGTCAAGGGTCCAATCCTTGGGACAAGCCTAAATATGTATATAAAACGAGGGAATAGACAAACTCCAGAATAGTCCTTTTCACAATTGTCCACACATGGCCAGGGAGCATTGCATCTAATGCTGAACGCCTGTTTGACTTCCGGCGTAGATAGCGAGGCAAATGGTATACTAGTTTCACAGCCTCCCTTGTAATGCTCAGGTGCATGACACACAGAATCTTCAGAGGTCCATTCTGATGGACAGGGTCCAAAATAGTTTTCCACGCATCGTGAATTTGGAAACTCATCCATGCATGGGAATTTAGCTCCGCAAACAAAGGTCCAGTGGCGCTTGTACGATGGAGAAATGTTGGTAAAATCGACCTTACTACCACACTCCGTGTGTCTGTAGCCTTTTAGACCTATTGGAGCCTTGCAAATTGTTCGTATCATGTCTCCATCGACCTCCTTTACAAATTTCCAACCGAGGGGGCATGGTTGTCTGGTAAAATCTTCTTGGCAACTTTTGCAGGGATATGACACTCGGCAGTGTTCACTGACTTCTTGTCCTTTTTTAATGGTACTAAAACACCCTCTAAAGAGTCTTCTGTAACCACTTGGAGCTACACATGCATTTGGAAGTGTATCCCAGTTGTATGGGCAAGATTCTGGATCCCTTGTACACGTTTCTGATTCCAGTTGCAGAAAACTAGGGGCTTTAATCATCTGTTTCTCCCGTATTTTCCCCTCTAGTTTCTTTATGGAGTACTGCAGATATGGATGATATGTCGTTTCAACAAACCTCTAGTGTGCTTGTAAAATGTTCGTCATTCTTTTTATTCCTCAATTTTAATAACGCACTTAATTGCTTGTTCATTAGAGATACAGATGGATTATCTAAGCTCGCTTTGCGTTTTTTGACAATCTTGAATTGTGGTTCAATTGGTCCATCAGCATACATTACATCGGAGTACTTTTGGGTTTCTTTTGGCTCCTTTTCCTCATCCAAGATAAGGAAATCTGCACCGCAAATCACGGACCAGATGCCCTTGGCGAATTCAGAATATCCAGAAAAATCTATACGCAATTGACAAGGTCCATCGTAGCTCGGAGGTGCAAGACATAAATTAGTATTTACATCGAATTCCCAGCCAAACGGACATTTTGCCTTTAAATGTTCTTGATTATTAACCTTTAGAGGCCACCACAAGTTACATTTCTTTGCCATTTCCATTTTCTCAGACTTGTTTTTAAAGGTCATGTTGAATGGACACATGCCATTGTAGCCTTTTTTAATCACACATTCTCCATTAACCTCATCGTATCCGAGTGGACATGTTGCGTTCCAATCCATTAAACTATCCATGCTAAAATCGACAGTGTTCCACTCAAGTTCACATTTTTTGCTAACTTCAGATTTTTCCTCGAGCGACATACCATCAAAATGGAGTTTTGTATCACATGGTCCGAAGTAAAATTGTGGAGCTATGCAATCAGTTCCTGTAAATTCGTATATGAATTGTTTTGGTGTGGCAAGTATGATGTTGATCGCGCAAAAAATGGAGAATGGATGTCCAGAGAAGAGTCTACGCATACTCAACATGGTACATTCTTACTAATCCATAAAAGGACCTTCTAGAGTTCCCCTAGAGGTTCCATAGTGATACTCCATTAGACAAACTAGTCAGTATAGAGTCCCTAGTCTCCCTACTGGAGAGTCCATCCATAGACAGCCATTAAATCTGTCTAACCCAAGGATCTCCTTTATAGCGATTATAAAGCTTCCATCCTCCAAAGAATGTTGCAGCACTTCCGGCAAGGGTACCAGAGGAGACACCAAAGGCTGATCCTATGCCAGCAGCTGTAGCAGGAATAAAACCAAGAAATCTAGCAGTTTCAGGATTATCTCCTTCAGGAGGTGGAATAGGAGCAGAAGCAGCTTTAGGAGCTTCAGCAGGAGTAGTAGTAGAAGCAGAAACTTCAGTTAGAGGAGGAGATTCAGGTTCTTCAGTACTACCATCTTCACCATCTTTACTAGTATCAACAGGAACACTACCAGCTTCAGATTGTTGAGAAACGGGAGATCCTTCAGGAGGTGGAGAAGCAGGTGGACTAGTAACAGCAGGGTCTTTAGCAGAAACAGTAGTAGAAGCAGGAGTAGCAGGATCAGAAGATCCAGCAGGAGGAGGAAGAGTAGGAGTAGCTTGGGGAGATGAGCCACTAGTTTCCTGAAGTTGAGGATCAAGAATACCATTATAAGCCTGTGGGTCTTGTACAAAGTTTTGTAATTGCTTGGGTGAGATAGGTGGAGGGATAGTGCTCTTTATGTGTTGTGAATGCCCAACTCTACGTTGTAATATATTCGCCCCTGGATCTGGGAGGTAGTTACTATCATTACTTTGAGGTATATATACCAGTCTTTTTATTTCCCTTACAATAAAGTCCCAGACTCTTTGTGATACTCTTTAAGATGATCTCTAGGCCCTTGGACCTGCTTGGAGACTTACTTAGCTGACCAGAAATCTGCCATATTCCATATCCCTTGTTTTCATACCATTTCCTTCCATCTTTATCTTTAAAATAGAGTAGTAAAGGTATACCACTATTACCACAAATGAAAAAATATACGACAACTTTCTTTAGATCCTGTGCAGATGTAACTCCTGGCAAAAATATCTGCTTCTTACCTCCAATTGTAAACTTGTTTATTTTAAGGTTCTTCCCAATAACGTGTTCGTGAGCATCGTATCCATCTGGACTAGGAGGGTCAGTATAAGGAATAACATTAATCGTATCTCCACCTGTGAGATCACTTTTGTAATAATCTCTACTGTCCAGCTTTATGGTGACTCCTACTCCAGCTCTACCCGGACCAACAGCAGGAGTAGATAAGCCAGGTGATCCTTTAGGTGAGGATAAAATAGGCTTGTTACTGGCAGAGTGTGATCCTCCACCACCTTGAGTTGTAGTAACCTGGCCAGATGAGTCATGTTGTTGAGTTTTAGGAGATGGAGAAACAGGATTTTGTATTTGTTCAGAGACGGTTTTTCCAGCACCATCACCAGATTGACTAGTTCCACCAGAGTCTCTTTCAGCTCCAACTTCACTACCAGTAGGTCCTTGAGGTCCAGCATCACCTGTTGGAGATGAGGTAGAACTTCTACTAGGAGATCCTGATCCTACTCCACTACTACCACCACTTTCAGAGCTTTCACTACCTTGAAGAGATCCAGCATTCGAAGGTGGTCCAGAGACAGAAGCATGGCCAGGGCCTGAGGCGGATAGCTTCTTAGATTCTTCTATTTCCTTCCCTCGTTCCTCCTCCGCTATCTTTTCTTCTTCTTGCATTTCCTTTTCTAGTTCTCGTTTTAGTTGTTCTGAGGATTTACCAGGTGTAGAACATTCTGATAACCCAGTACAGCTGCAACCTTCCAGTACTATCCTTAGTTTCATCCATTGTCTACAATCAAGGTTGTTAAAACTATCTGGTTTTATATTGTGGATACCACCTATCCATGTCCACTGATCACCAACACCTTTCTTATACCAACCTTTATATGGAGATTTTCCACAAAGATAGATCAACACCGGATTCTTCATCTGACAGTAAAACGTATACACACTTTGTATGCCTGATATTGGAAATGGTGACCCTGAAAGCTCTACTTTCCTCCTAGCTCTACCTTCATCTGTGTAGTAGATACCACCCAGGCTTCCACTAGAAATGGTGTGCTTATGGTACTTAGTAGAAGGATTGTCCTCACCCTTAACTTTAAGTGATCCTTCGCTAACAGTTACTTTCCCTGCACCCTTAGTACCTCCATGTTCTTCACAACAATATTTCCCAGAAGTGTTGGTATGAGATAGATTCAAGGTAACATTGTTGTACCGTTTGCATAATATCTCGTCTAGTTTTTCTGAAAGAACAGATGTTGGAATAGAGTTATCGTTACCGATATAAAAGTTATCTGATTTACTCCCTCCAACCTCTATCCAGCTTCTACCATCCTGATCTTTACCCTCATACCACTTGGAGCCACTTCCATCCTTGAGCACAAATTCAATCATAAGAGGTACTAATCCACTACCCTGATATGAATATAGTCTGATTTTCTCAACTGCTTCACCAGGAGTAGAAATATCAGTAGGGTTGTTCTTATAGGTAACTCTTGATATCTTTGTGTCAAGATCACCACCATTAATACCTTTAATGAGATATGCTTTCACAGTATAGTTACTACCAGGAGGTGGAGGAGAGGTAGTAGAGTTTATCCTTCTAGTATTTATGCAACTGGAATTTGAGTCATTGGGAATAGAACCTGTCTGAGAGTCCTGTATGTTAAAGGGGATTGCATTGTTGTTTTGGCAGTTCTGTTGATCAAGTGCACCTAGCTCACTTTTACCAGATAGTAGGCCATTTATCCAAAAACTGGTGCCTTTACTATAGTACTTAGTAATAGTATTATTTTTCTTGACATCTTTTGTAGTAATTCCTAGCATGATCAGTGTACCAGGAGCGCTGCTCCAGTAGTATACCGAAACACTTTCCACATCCTCTATGGGTTTTCCTGATCCTATCTGACCTCCATTACTAGCAAGTATCCTATTTAACTTGAATGTACTTCTACCTCCACTTTGAAGATAGTGTGTACGTTTGGTAAAGTTGGTTATACCATCAATGCTAGTCTCCTCTTTTGCTTTTATGTTGGATATACCACTACCACATCTACATTGTGAATCGTTTTTCTCTCCACACTTGTTCTGTATATTTAATTGGAGTATATTCCCTCTTCCATCACTCATCCTCCATGATTAGATAGAGTAGTCCTTCAAAACTCTGAGATCCATGAGTATCTCAATGCGACCAAAGGGAGCATACAGTAGAGATAGACTCCCTCACAACTAACTCACCGTCAGAGAGAGTATCCACAGAACAAGATGAACAACTATCAACAGTCCTGAATGATCGCTATGGATTGCAAAATAGTCACTCCAGTAACCATTTTAACCTCTTACAGGGAATTACCCATATACATTCATTATACACTATGCATTCTTACCATCATAACGCCAAAACCGCGGACAAAAACTATTTCCATCAACGGGATAGTCCTTGACTCGACAGGGCCAACTGAATCCGCATGTCTTTGACATTTCTAGTTTATCCAGTGGAGTTTTATTTGAAAAATCCAACACCCTTTCACATGGCCCTTCATACTCGAAATCAGCCTTGCAGTGAACACCATCGCCGGAATAAACCTGAATGAGTGATGTTATGGAAACAAAATCTACATGCACATTTCTCGTGGAGGAACTCATTAGACCCTGGTCTAGACTATTATTGTGGAAAACAAAAGGGCAAAAATTTCAATACAAAATTGTAAATGTGCATATCTACCAAACAAACCCATCCTTCGGGACAAAAGTGTGAGAAATCTGGTTCACATTCGCTGGATTCAAAGTTATCCAGTCCAAGTAACTGAGAAGCTTTGGAAATGGCATCTCCAACTCTCGTTTCCAGGTCTATAGTAAATGTGTGTGGTAGCTAAAACTTACCAAATCGGCCAATTTTGTCCAACTCTTCTCCTTGTAACTTCAATACATCGTTCATTATAGAATCAAAGAGGATTGTAGCCAAAATGTGTCCTGGAAACAGCCAGAGTTGAACAAAAAGGGACAATCTGGGCGTCTTCATCTCCTATTCCTGGATTTATTTCTATTCTCAACCACTTCCTACTTGTTCATTCCTAAATTCCGCCATTTACAGCTTCACATTTCAAATTTTCAATACGTTTGTCCAAAGACCCCAAAATGGGCACACATTTGGGTTATTCTCAATCTACCTGCGCTCAATGTACTTTTGATGCACAAAGTCTCTCTAAGGATGAATTCCAATAGCGAAAACGCAATGGGAGAGAGAAAAAAGAGGCGAAGTGCAGAGCCTCGCCTTGGGCCCCCATCGCGCGACTCTTTGGAATCACCAACGACATCACATGAGAATTTTCTGCGATCACCTACGAGTTTTCTGAATAAATTGTGATCGGAACGTTAAAGAGGAGACATAGGAGCTCGAATAGGGAAAACGGGTCCGCAGGAGGCGCGTAGTAGAGAAGGAACGACAAAGGGCGCAAATCCGTAATTGGGACGTTTGCAGGATAAAATCTCGGATAATTTGAGAATCCTGTGATTTTTAGAGTAAAGTAATCGCATATAGCATAGGAATAGTCAAGAGTAGGGAAAATAGGAATAAAACATGACAACCTCGTGCTAATTAGTCACAGAAACACCTCTAGTCAAAATTTAAAATCAAACAGTAGGTGCTACGGGGAAAAGTGACGTTTTAAAGCAACAAGATGCCAGTTTTATATCACTTGACGTTAAAGAGACCAACCGGAATAACTCAAGCGGTTCAGGGCAGTTTTTCAGCTCCAAAAGCTCAGGAAATTGTGGTTGCACGTTCTCACATCCTAGAACTTTTATCTCCAGATAGCAATGGGAAGCTCCAGAGCATTTGCGTCTGTGATGTCTTTGGGATCGTCCGGACCATGTCCACTTTTTGTCTCACTGGAACTCAACGCGACTATCTAGTCGTTGGATCTGACAGTGGAAGACTCGTTGTACTCGAATTTTGCGCAGTCAGCCGCTCATTTAAACGCATTCACTGTGAAACATTTGGTAAAACTGGTAAGCTACTTGTTCTTTTACTCTCTTATTTATGCACTCCTCATTATAAACGTATAGGAATAAGAAGAATAGTTCCAGGTCAATACTTGGCGGTGGATCCCAAGGGAAGAGCAGTGATTATTGGAGCTGTCGAGCGTCAAAAGTTTGTTTACATTCTCAACCGCGATGCCAAGGCAAATTTGACGATAAGTTCGCCTCTAGAGGCCCACAAGAGCCACTCTATTTGCTTTGATCTAGTGGGACTAGATGTGGGATTTGAGAATCCTGTTTTTGCATCCATTGAGCAGAGTTACGAGGCTGTAGATGCCCTCCAAATTGACTTGGATGAGGAGCTTACAGATGATGCACTACGCAAGGGTGTTAGTTTCTGGGAGCTGGATCTCGGTCTTAACCATGTCGTAAAAAAGGTTACGTTGCCAATTGATTTGTCCGCACATTTGCTTATACCGGTGCCAGGAGGAGATGGACCCGGAGGAGTTGTCGTCTGCTGCGAAAACTTTTTAGTCTACAAGAATGTAGAGCACGCAGAAGTCGCTTGTGCGTATCCTAGGAGACTTGAAATGCCGCAGGAAAAGTCTCTGATTATCGTAGCCTATGCAGTGCATAGGATGAAGGATTTCTTTTTTATCCTCATACAGTCTGAATTTGGAGATGTTTACAAGGTTGAACTAACATATGAGGAAGGTGTTGTAAAGGAAATTGTTTGCCGCTACTTTGATACAGTCCCAGTTAGTGTATCTCTTTGTATTTTAAGGTCGGGTTATCTCTTTGTAGCATCAGAATTTGGAAACCACCACCTGTACCAGTTTACAGGTCTAGGTACAGATGAACGTGATCCTCTATGCACTTCCCTACATCCTCACGGCCGTTCAGCTATCATTGCCTTTAAGCCGCGCGCCCTGCAAAATCTCCAGCTGGTTGATGAACTCAGTTCCCTGTCAGCAATAACCGATATGAAGGTGGCAGATATACAGGGGTTGGGGCAACATCAAATCTTCCTAGGGTGTGGAAGGGGATCTAGAAGCTCCCTAAGAGTTTTAAGGTACGGAATTGCAATTGAAGGATTAGCATCCAGTGAACTTCCTGGCAGACCAAAATCTGTATGGACTGTGAGGTCTAGTTTTGAGAGTGCATATGATGGCTTCATCATTGTTGGTTTTGAGGGTAACACTTTAGTTCTTTCGGTTGGTGAGGCAGTTGAAGAAGTTACAGATTCTTGTTTCTTGACCTCTATAACTACTCTCCATGTGGCACTAATGGGTGATGGTTCATTCATCCAAGTTCATGATGCCGGTATTAGACATGTTTATGACCAGCGTGTCAAGGAATGGCGTGCTCCAAGCAGTAAGAGAGTAAAAGTGGCAGCCTCTAATGATAGACAAGTAATTCTAGGTCTATCTGGAGGTGATGTCATATATTTTGAAATTGATGATTCTGGCAATTTGGTAGAGTATGCCAAAAAAAGCTTGTCTGTAGAAATTTCGTGTTTGGATCTACAACCTACTCCAAAGGGTAGGATTCTCGCGAACTTTATGGCTATTGGTACGCTTGACAACTCTGTGAGAGTGCTCACACTTGATAAGAGCCTAAAGGTTGTATCTACTCAAATCTTGAGCAACAATTCGACTCCAGAGTCTGTTTGTATCTCAGAATTTGCTGTTGGAGATTCATCTCTTGTTTATCTACATGTTGGACTAAATACTGGTGTGATGTTGAGATCCACCGTTGATCCAATTTCTGGTGCTTTAAGCGATCAAGAGAGTAGGTTTTTGGGTGGAAGGGCTGTAAAGTTCAGACGAGTCTCTTTGGGATCTTCGTTTGCAATTGTTGCCCTTTCTGATAAACCTTGGTTAATTTATACTCACAGGGGGATCTTGCTTGTTTCTCCCATAAATGTAGGCACACTAGAAAGTGCGGATAGTCTTATATCACCAATTTGCCCAGATGGATTTGTTGCAGTTTCAGGGAATACTCTGAGAATTTTCAGGTGTACAAGTCTGGGTGAAACTTTTGCGGAATCGCAACTCCCACTCACATATACACCAAGGAAATTGGTTCTTATGCCATCTGAGGCTCCCTCCGTGGGCTCATTGAATTACATGCTTGCGATCGTAGAGAGTGATCATGCAAGATACAACGAAGACCAATCGCTAGAAATTAAAAATGTGCATGCTGGTATCGAGCTTCCCAGTGACTACTGCGAAAGCTTAGACTATACTGACTTTAAGGCAGAGCCTGGTAAATGGGGATCATGTTTGAGAATTGTCAATCCACTAACATTGGAGACAGTTGCAAAATTGCTATTTGAAACTGATGAGGCTGCCATGTGCGCCCAAGTTGTAGTTCTGGATGGTATTCAGTGTCTTGTTGTTGGTACTGCCATTGGCATGAATCTAAAAGGAGATCCTGACTCTGTATCTGGCTATCTTCGCGTTTACGCCTACGGGGCAAACTATGAGATTAGACTGTTGCATGCAACACCAATCACTGGTGTACCGAGAGCCCTTGCAGGATATGAAGGAAAGCTTATTTGTGCTCTTGGTTCACGCCTGAGACTATATGCACTTGGCAAACGCCAACTTTTGTTGAAGGCCGAACACAGAACATGTACAGATCATGGATTCATTTGGATTTCTGTATGTGGAAGCAGAATATTCGCTGGTGATATTAGAGAGGGATTCCAACTCCTCAGGCTCAGGTTTTATGCAGAAGATGCTGCAGAATTTGAGTGGATTGGTCATTCCACCGGTCCCAGATGGTTATCATGCTGTGAACAGCTAGACTATCATACTGTCATTGGTGGTGACAAGTTTGACAGTTTATTTATCGCTAGAGTGCCACAAGAAGAGTTTACAAAGGCTACTCAATTTGAAAATCACGCCCAATTCCACCTTGGAGATCTTCCAACTGCAATCTCCAAGGTATCCTTCAACAATATGTCGCAACCAATTGTTATTTACTCCACAATCCTTGGTTCAATTGGAGCATTTATACCATATGCAAACAAGGATGAGTTGGATTTAATGCAACATTTGGAAATGATCATGGCAAATGAACACCCACCACTCTGTGGAAGAGAACACGCGTTCTTTAGAAGCTACTATTATCCAGTTCAAAATATCGTAGACGGAGACCTTTGCGAACAGGTAAAGACGTTGCCAGAAGCTGTACAGCGAAAGATTGCAACACAACTCGACACTAATGTTCACACATTACTCAGAAAGGTTGATGATGTGAGAAACAGAATCTTGTAAATTTTCCTCTAGTGTTCGTTCCTAGCTACTTTACATTAGATAACCAACAATCCATATTATAACCACTATGATGAATAGATAAACTGCACTAATGACCCGGTGAGTAGCCCCGGCAAAAAATTGACTGAGGAAGAAGACCATGGGGAGGCACACAGATTCTTCTTCCTCCACATACTTTGACACCCTTAACAGATGGAAGTCCAACTTGCCAAATGCTATTATCCTTGAAACTAGCACTGAGAACACACCTAAGACGTATGGATGTGTATGGTAGAAATTACGGTCTCTATGGACCACAGACAACCGTCTGGATTCTTTCGACGGTACTATAAATTACTGCATTGTGAGTTTATACAACTTTTGTATAATGTGCTTAGCTATAAGCTTCTCCATTTGGAAAGTCTTACTCCATAAATCTGATAATCAGCCAGAGAGAATAAAGAAGACTCCGGAGAAGAAAGGTCAAGAGTGGTTCCTTCCAGTCGTGTAACGACTTATTTAGGTGCAACATTACGGAAGCTACTCTGAACAACCACTGCTGAGTCCTCTTTAACACTAGAGGGAACCTGTAATGGTCTCTTCATATTCACCGTTTCTGAAAAGTGTCCATTTAGCCACCGGTCCAACAATGGTGCCAAAATAGGGACAATCTGAATGGCAACCATATGATGTCCACATCCCTTCCATTCTACGAGTTTTGCAACCTTACTTTCCTTCAGTCTCTTATTAACCATCTTCCTTGGACCCTTTACGTCACAGTGGTTATCATCAATAGTATGGATAAATAGTGTTGGTAAATCTTTGGGATAAAACTGTTTCCTATGATCTTTCATAGCCCTTCTGCATGCACTAAAAGGAGACATCGCCATATTTCTAGTGTATCGATCACTATAATAAAGTGGGTC
Source organism: Theileria equi strain WA (assembly GCF_000342415.1). Lineage (NCBI taxonomy): Eukaryota > Apicomplexa > Aconoidasida > Piroplasmida > Theileriidae > Theileria > Theileria equi. The sequence continues at coordinate 951,191 of NC_021367.1, read as the reverse complement.
AGTATGATAATCGGCAAATCTTTCAAAGTGGAGAGCAATGTCATATGGATATTGATACGGACTCTTTGATTTTGGATCCATCCATGCGATAGCCTCTTCAAATGGTCTTGCTGCTTTTTTGTACCACACATCCAAGTATGGATCAACATTAAGCATGGCAGAAAGACCAATTAGACCATCCACAAATTTTGCATTGGGATTCTTTGTCTCCTTGTAAAACTTTTGCACAGCTCTTATCACCATATTTCCTCCCATTGAATAACCCATGAGTATGATCTTTCTATTCGTCTCATGACTCTTGAAGACTACCTTCTCATCCCACTTTTCATTAGGATATCCAAATTTACCCCTCCTCATTATACTTACAAACTGAATTACATCAAATACATAATCCATGAATTTCTCAGCATGGCATTTATGTTTAGTCTTTGCCTCGGAGAACCCATGTGATTGATGGTCATGGCAGTAGACATTGTAACCAAGCCTATTAAGAGCCTCTATGAATGTGCCCTTATACTGAGACCTGCGAACAATGTCTAGCGGGTTCATTCCTTCTAGGGTCTTGTACTCAAAGTAGGATCTGTAGCGTTCTGCATTTGATACCTTCTTGACAGTTACTGGTTCATCAAAAATACTGCAATAGGGGAATATCTCGAAGCCATAACGCTCATAGTTCCAGTCCATGTTAAATGTGAGAAAGTCTGACGTGAGATGTGAACGAGCTCCATGGACAAGAAGAATGTCTGCTTTGGCATCTTCAACTCTGGAGGCATATGTTGCAATCCGTAGACCTTGCCTATTCTTAAAACTGCTCATTATGATTTTTCCGTCACCCTTGTGAGTGTAAATTGGATTATTCCTACCGGCCAAAATGTCCTCGTATTCATCCTTGGTGATAGTCACCCACTTTCCATTCAATTTTCTGAGGTAAATGATCTTGTGCTCCTTCTTGGTATTCGTGGTAAATAGAGCACCAAGTGAGGTGTCATCACCTATACCATGGAAACTAAAGTGGATAGAGAATCTGTCATCTGAAGACTCCCAGATGATATCCTTACCCTGAACTACCTTGTTAATTCTAAATCCCGGAAGGACGTGGTGTCTGTTTTCTACTATAATGTCAACTTGGTATTTGTCAATGAAGAAGAGTTGGTCGTCAACGTTGGATATGTCCAGAGTAACCCTATCATCGAAGGTTGACCTGTCAAATCCAGCCTTGGCTAAGTCTTCCAGATACCCATTCTTGTCAACAGACTTCCATGACCCACTCATCTTGGAGTAGTAGAGGATATTCTCATTCTCATATGGGTCCTTGGTGACTATCCAGAGGAGTTTATGATCTCCCTCTCTGGGATAAAGAGTGAGTTTGGTACACCACTCATCCTTCTTTTTCTTCCATATTGTGGTACCACCACGGCTTTTGGTCTTAATTTCTGATACCCTAGTCGTACTTCTGGTTCCATAAACTGCAAAGAGGGACTTGGGAGACTCATTTATATAAAAGTTCCAGTCGCTTTTTCCTTCATCAAGTTTGAAGGTCTTCTTGTCAAAATCATGATTAATGATCGAGAGTGCATTAAAGTGGTCATAAAATTCTTCTTCACCTATGGATATCCACTGGTTACCACCCTTATAAAAATACTGGGCATTCTTTGTCCCATTTAAATCTATAGTATATACATGGATAATGTCAAATAGGTCTTTTCTATAGCATCGTGTGACTTTGATGAATGCTCCCTTTGGAAAACATTCGCAGATGGTGGTATCTCCTTCTACCACCTTTTCTATAAAATAACCAGGTTTTGCTGTATATGATGGTGTCTCTATATTATGTGGCTTTAGATTAAACGTTTCAAAGATGGAAAGGTCCGGGCTATTTATGTCCAGAGTAACTCCAGTGGCCCTTCGCGCAAAATTTGGTGGACCGGTTTTATTGGCCATCAATTTCCCACAAAAGAGAAAAATCAGGGCCGAGATAAACGTCCTCGCCATTGTCTTCTCCACCAAATTTTGACTGTGAAGAATTCCGGTCCTCTTCCAGTGTATGGGGAGTAGGGAATATCTATTCCTAAATGCTACTCAGAGAGTGCGTAGATAATACCCTCATATCTCCATAGATTAAATTACATTACAATATTCGTGTAGTAACCTTCGGGTTAAAATTTTATAGAATAACCAACACTGGATTCTCTCCAGACAATGTTTGGGGTACGCATGCTTGGTTGTGGACAATTAAGATAGCCTTATTCTCGGATTATAAGGAATATTATCGGCCAAGTTAGTCTGTTTTTTAGTCAACTCTAATCTTCCATTGCGTGTTACTGGTTATTTCAGTCTTTGAGACTTCGTGCACTTTATATCTCAAATATGTACTACCACGGGCACTAGAACAAAGTCGTGAGATAACATCTGCAGTGTTATAGTCAGAACTAGCGAATAAAGTCCATAGGATATACTCTAGAGTTTGTCTAACTCCACCTCCATGTCATCAACAAGCCTCACGTAAGTACGGCAGGAATGACGGATATTTCTCCCTGGTTTCAGTATCCGATATTCATTTATTTACAAGGTTAAAATAAACATTTTATTTCCTAGAGAAGTTGAGGATGGAATATTAGGATTAATCTAAAGATTATTACGAGAGCTGTAACCATCTTTACCAAGGATGTTATGCTGAAGAGCAACACTTTATGAAAAATCACTAGTGTCTTCTCCTACTACTTTTTGTAGATTCTCCTTTACCCTTTCCTCTTGAATCCTAGATACATTGCCAACCCGGCGAGTTCCTCCTTCTGGATGTGCATGGTAGTAGGCAGATCCATCCTCCATCAGAAGCTCTGCATGTGTGCAAGGCCACCACCTCACTTCATCCCTAACTACATAATTCTAACACTATCCTTTACTCCACTCTATATGCTTATAAAACTGCATTAGTGTCTCTATACTGGCCATCCTGGCTACTTCCCAAAATGTGTAGGATGCCATCTGCCCAATTCCTCATTTCACACATCCTATCAACTTCTTCATCCATTTATTATACTGACTGAATGTTGTGAACAGAAAAGTTGTGAGTTTAGGGAGATATTTCCTCTTGTTGAGAAAGCATCGGAGATTAGTGGTGATAATTATCCCGACTTCAGACATAAAAATCCACAAATTGTATGATACTACCCTCTCAAGAGTTGCAATAATGTAGACATATTGATTAAGAGTATGACGGAGACAAATTTGTGAAAACTTTAGACATACAGGGAGTGTGTTTATACCCTGTTGGTCCTTCTACAAGTGTCTACTGGCAGATTCTACTGCATTAGCGATTAATCCATCCACAAGATGAGTGAGTGGTCCTTAAATGGCCATTCTAGTGCACAAAAAAGCGAGCTCTCCTTTCAATCATAATTTATCATCTCCCTTTGCCATAGCTCTGCTGTGACCATCCTAGAGATTCAAACTAGCGAATGGCTGACTTGTGCAAGTATAACTAGCCGTACGGCGGTAATTGACCGGGAAAGTTGCTACACATCAAAAATCCTTCCACCAACTTCACTTGTCTAGTCGCCGTAAAGGGGCGCCACGGGCCCTAGGGTCGAACCCACCCACATGTAACCTTTGCGTAGTCGCAGGTGAGGGCTGTTTGGCTGTTCCCAAGAGCTTCTTGTGGTCGCTTGGTTGCACATCTGGCGCCCGGTCGAGTGACCGTAACTCTCAGATCCGGGGCTTTAGAAGGTTTCCAACGCCAACCACCCGCTTTGTCGGCACATCAAGGCCAGTAGCGACGGTAGTCCACGGCCATGGCCGTTGGCTGTCCGCTGATGATAATTTTTGAGTCCAGCGACCTGTGGGGATTGGCCTTGGCTCTTAATTTCCACTTTCGATCTTGTATCATCTACTTTTACTAAAATGAGTCCAGAATCTTGCTGTCCACTGGCAAAGGATGCCAATACAAAGATCGCCTGCGAACTTGCAGCTGGAGAAGCCGCCAAGAAGGCCCATGAAGGCTGTCCTGTCGCCGACAAAAGCTGTTGTCTCAAGAAAGAAGAAGTTAGTGAAACCTGCTGTCTGAAAAAGGAGGAATCTTGCCCCGTAAAGGAGGGAACCTGCCCTGGAGCTGCCAAGACAGACGCACCTGAAGGAGACTCTGCCAAGGAAGCTGGCGCCGCAGGCCAAGACGAAGAAGCTTCCCCCGAAGAGGAAGTTGTTGAGGGCAACTGGAAGGCCAGGAAGGTTTGTTTGACGTTTCTACATCCCATAACAAATTGTCTAGGTTGAGGTTAGCGAGATCAAGGTTGAGACTGGAGAAGAGGACGAGGACATATTCTGGACTCAGCGCTCCAAGCTTTACAGATGGGCAACCGATACCGATGGTACAGGAGTATGGAAAGAGAGAGGACTCGGTGACTCCAAGTTGCTCAAGCACAGGACTAGCGGAAAGATTAGGTTCTTGTTGCGTCAGGAAAAGACATTCAAGGTTGTTGCCAATCACTATGTGCTAGAGTCTGATGGGTTGTGCAAGCTCACACCAAATGTTGGAAGCGACAAGATCTGGGTATGGACTGCTCACAATACTCTGGAAGATGAAAACAAGGTTGAACAGTTGGCGTTGAAATTCGCCACCTTGGACCAGGCAAAGACGTTTAAAGAAAAGTTTGAAGAAGCTGCAGCAGTGAATAAGGAATTATTCAAGAAATGAACACTAATGTGCAGTAGGGTTTGGTGCTAGTAACATGCGGAATGCACTGGATGCTATCTAGGGGGGTTTTAATGAGTAAAACGGGCACTTTGGTCTACAGTACAATATGAAATCTAAATCATGTTGATTTCACGAATTTAGCCATGGAATCGTGCATATTCGCAATGGGTCACATAGCCTTTGTAAAAAATTTTTTGGACTTGGCTTCCCCATTTATTATTTGCCACTTTATATTATATTCTTTTAGATGATATAAAACCCTGTAGCCATGAAATCTTTTATTCTATTCATCGTATCTATTCTCATTCAACGTGCATGCACGTCGCCTTACAAGCCTAGATTTCCAATAGACTTTGATCTTGCCGATGAGCTCCCAGATACTATTCGGATGATTAAATCCACATCTCACCCTGAAGCTCGTTACTACACTGTTAAAAGAAGTCTTACAGGCTACTATAGACTCGGAGATGTCAAAAATGCAGGTAAGGTTTCTCTTCTTTTATGTATGAATACATTCATCTTCATGATAAATAGGTGAAATGGTCTGCCCTGGGAATCCCAACGATATGGATAGGTTTCTTCTTGTTGTAGATCTTACCAATAAAATAAGATACCTCAGAATCGTTTGCAAGATTAAAAAGCGTGGCCGTAACCAGAGGAAGATTTTAGAATTCATAACTAGTCCTGAAGGTACTAATAAATTCCGCCCAGTGTCTCGGACATCCTTTTGCCTAAATTTACCCGCGCAAGGCAATACAAGTATCATACAAGTGGACGACGATGTTAAAGCCATGGTTAAGAGGTATAGTGTGAGACCTGAAATGAAGTATCGATTTATTATTGGCGTGGTCAAATACGGTCGTAAGGTTATTACCTGTCGAGACCAAAACTTAATAGAGAGGCAGATAATCTACGATTATTCGGAGAAACCCCTAATAACAATCATTTCCATATATGGAGATGGGGACTGTGGAGTGGAAAAGTATACCTACAGAAAGGAAGATGACAGATTTGTCATTAATGATAGAAAGTATACACCAGTATTTCTAAAGCCCCAAGATGAAAGTGTAGTCGTAGACAACCCTGATTCCAAACCTGAAGAGAAACCTGCAGAAAAGGAAAGTGATGGAGAAAAGCCATCTACATCAGCTGATGATAGTGGTACTGCCAGTGCTGATACTGACACTGCTACAGAAGCTACATCAGATGAGAGTGGGGAATTAGCGGCTGGTGCATCTCCAATTAGTGGCTATGAATGGCTATTGGAACTGGAAGATGGTGCAACATTGGTAAAAGAAGGGAAGGAATGCATGTCTATATTCTCAGAACTTGAGGAGATGTCCGGTCTGGAAAACTTTAATAAAGACGAAATGGAGTCGAGGATGGCAGATAATAGCAATGTTTTTGAGTACTTTAATGAATAGTTGGTTTATGAGAACCTAGAACATTTTTTCGACTAGAATGGCCTCCGTTTTATCAAAGATTGGCATTTTGTCCCAAATACTAGAAATCATTCGCATAATTTATTGAATGTTTTATGGGAAGAAATTGATAGTCTCAAACTTGTCCAACCTTGCATTTATCGCAAATTTGAATTTAAAAACATTGCACCATTGGTATTTTAATTTTGCACTCAGCAGTGGGAGTAACAAGTAAGCCAAGGGTGTGGAAGACTTTTACTCACACAATTTAAAATATAATGTACACACCTTTTATAAATAGACAAAGTGCCAGAAACTTCAGACCGTGATGACAATCTTTTTTGCATGCACTCTTTTTCTGCCAGCATATGCGTTAATTTAGCGGGTTAATGTCTAACTTGGAAGTGTACATATTAAATAAACAATTTATCGTCTTGAATTATTTTGTGCCAAGTGTGGATATACCTAGATGCAGCAATCCTTGTGTAATGAACGTTTATTGCATATAGCTTAACCCAAACTGCTGGATATGTACATGAAAAGGCGGCCCTCGACTCTTGTGTATTCAGTTCCCTGTAGAATATCCAATTCCTGGGACCCTTCTATGGTCAACTAAATTCTTGCACTTGTGTCAATCCCCAAATTATCATTCTTACAAGTACGGATGATGTTTCCTGATACTCCCATCGACCTTTTCAAAGAGCTGGGAGTAATCCACCTTTTCTTCTTGACCAGGAGCTAGATTCTTGATTCTGTTGGAGAAGTCATTCGAGGGCTTTACAATCAAAACTACACAAGTTGGTCTTTTTGACTGGCAAATATCCGATAGTACCCTTTTAGAGGTTACGTAAGCATAGGCTACCGAGAGTTCCTCGCACAAAATTGGTACATGGGCTAGGACATCAACTGGATGTACATCACAGGCCATTAAAACAATTCCAGTGGACCCCTTCCTTAGGGATTTTGTCACGTCTTGAACCCCTCTCTTCACTAATCTGGTCAACACCAAGTCTCCCTGACCTTTTTCTAGCTTTTGCTGCTTTGCCAATTTTTCCAGCGTCAAGGCTTTCTTTACCAACTTGAGTGACCTTATCAGCACCTTTCCTGCCAATTGTGGCTTTGCTACTGGAGATACATAATGCGATTCCTCGGAATCTGCGCAAACGTCCTCCGATTTGGTCATTTTCGATAACTTTCTGATTTATATGCGATGAATGCCCCTTTATGGCCAACTTTAGGCTGTTTTATTGTTTTTGTGGAATAGGAAAGGCTATTTCTTCTTCCTTTTTGAGTATCGAGAGCTTGCGGCCCTTTGCGTTGCCTCGTGTCACAAGTTCGCCAAGAAAAACTCAAGTCTAGGGTTTGCGATTAAAAACTACCGTTTCCACTCGAAAACTGTAACGGAAAAGTAGAACGGATAGTGCCGGGAGGCTCACGACCAGAGGGCACCCAAGGGAAGCTTCGGGTCACTATTCTGCCGTTTTCTCCGTAATTCTGGCATACAGAGAGTATATGGACATTACTCTCGGAAATTTTGGCGGCATTAGCACACATTCCGGCAAGAATGAGGATAGGAAGACTCTTGACGAGTCTCGGAGGCAGACGAATAAATTCGCGCTACCTTTGCACATTTTCTGACAAACTGTTTCGTCAAACTGCAAGGTGTGACTATGGGAGGACGATTTCAGCCCAGATACAGGGCGCAGGCATGACGCAGAGGCGTTTCTCGACAGACGTTGACGCTGTGAGTTGAATTTTCCTCGATCCACACATTTACTGCGAAAATTCCACACTAAAATTATTATAGGAGATAGAGGAGAGGCTGCGCAAGACGATCGAGGCTGAAAAGCTTTTGATTTTCATAAAGGGCACTCCTGAGGAGCCTCAGTGCCAGTACAGCGCCAAGGTATTTCCCCTCTATATTTCTACACTAACTACTATACATAGTTGATTGGAATCTTGAATAACTACAAGCTGAATGACTACGCATACATCAATGTCTTTTCTCACGAGGCTCTGAGGAGGTGTGTGAAGAAGATTAGTGACTGGCCAACATTTCCTCAAGTATACGTAAATGGGCGACTAATTGGTGGCTCCGACATTGTAGAAGAGCTTCACTCCACTGGTGAGCTCAAGAAGCTCTTTGAGAGCGGCGAGTAATTTTCTCTCCATGTGCTATAAATCGGGTCTTCCCCAGATAGTTTATATTTATCAAAAATAAAAGTCCAGAAATCCCGTTTCAAAGGTCCCCGTTTTGTGTGTAAATGAGCGAATGCATGCGAGGAATGGGCTGAGACCGGTGAATGCAAGAAAGGGGTAAATCTCGGCATAATTCCGGCCTGCTATGCTAGGAAGGTCGGCAAATTTGGTATTTTATGTTGTCAGTTTGAGTTTCCAAGGGAGGAAAGGCTCGGATTGGCGTTGGATTTTGAATTTTAAAAGTGGGATAGTCGGGCTGCTGCGTCAGAATCGTCTTTAAATCGCCAAAAGACGAGAAAAGATAGCGACTATGACGGCAATTCTTGAATGATTTTTTAAATCCTTTCCGATGGTATCTAAATTATGGGGAAATATCGATCTGTTTAGGGCAGCGTCTAATGTAATGCAAGGAATCTGGGGATGCTGAAACAAATATTAGATGGAGCCAAACATACAGAATTTTTTAGATATGCGTTTGCATCGCCTTTGATTTATATTTGGGGATTCGTTTTAACCCTTTGATTTATTAAATTAACTCGTTTAACAACATGGTTATTGTTCTTGCTTTTTGAATTCACCAAAATTCATCCATCGCTATATATTCCAGTCTGAATATATACAAATAACTCGCTACGAATCACCTTTCTAGTTGAGACTCTTCAAGCATTGCCTTTCTATAATGCAGTGACTTTTTAAAGTTTAATGAAGTTGATTTTTATCGTTTAATGAAGTTGATAGGGACGGTTGGTCATTGGCGCAGCATCGATACAGATCTCTAGAATACAGCGGCTGTGACTACCGTCTATAGGGGACAGATAGACAGGACAGGCCAAGCAAACAATCATTGCCTGAAGACCTGCACAATGGTAGAGAAACACCTCTTTCTAGCAACCAGAAACAATGTGATAGACAACACTAGAGAGTGGTGGATTAAAGCCGGTCAAACAAAAGATGCCGAAGAGTCCATTAAAGAGTCTACTGGAGCATACTACAGCAGAGTCTCCGCTGTCAATAACACAAAAAGATTTGGCAGTACATACTGCTGGGTACACGAAACTGCTACACACTTGCGCAAGTTCGATGATGGCCTAGCATGTTCATGCAAAGGAGATGAAAATGAGGTATGCCCAGAAGAAGCTCACGTACGTGAGAAGTTATCCTTGGGGAGTAGTCTTATCATTATTGAGTTCGGATCGCCCCAGTGCATGTCTGTCATTTTTAATGGCACCTTGTACTTGTATAGCAACTTGGGCAACTGCAAAAACTCCTTCAAGTGTATAAATCTCGAATCGTGCAGATCAAACACAAGCATCATTTGTGAAGATTGCAAAACTACCAAAAATTCGGTCACGCGTGATGATCTGCAGAGCATTCTCCACGGAATCATTGAAACTGGAGAGGAGGCAAAGTATGGACTTACACTCCTCGAGAAGATTCCACTTGCAAATGACCCAGAAAAGGCTTTAAAGTGTGCGCAGGAATCTGTTAAATCGCTCGCCTTCTTGGAAGGACCCTGCTATACACCTGCTGACTCGGAATTTTCTGTAAATACCGTTGACGGTGAGATTGTAATGGATGAAGCTCTGCCAGGGAGTCCACTACCAGGCATTGTAGTTCAAGAGAAGAGCAACGATCTTAAAGTTGATGAAGAAAAATTGAGAGCACATTTAACTCAGTGTAATGAATACGCCCACTTGCTAGTAAAGAGAGCATACGCGGAGTTGGATTCTGTATGCTCCAGCTTAATAAACCAGGCCGATTCTTTTTGTCAACCCCCGATCAAGGTGCACATTAGGTGGCTCGAACATTGGTTTTGCTTCGAGTATCTCGCTGAATATGAAGCTGATTTAAGTAGCTGTTTCTTCGATGAGTTTTCTGGAAAGTTTGTTCCAGACTTGAAGAAACACAAGATAGTTCTTCACGAGTTTGTTCAGCCAAGTGTTTTGTCACTTGGTGATGTGGAGAACAGTTTTAGGATATCGCTAGGCCGTCTGAAGGATTACCTTGTGGTTAAGCGTGATAGCAACTCCACCTCTCATTTTGTGGAATCTACGCCTGACACAAGGTTGGCTACACCAGATTCGGCGCTCGCTAGCTCTTCTACGGAGGTAGACTCAGTCTATCTCGGCACAACGGATGCATTGTCATCTTCCAGAACTGCTGATAGACTAGCCTCTCCTGGAGCCGCAGCAGGTGCAAACGAAAATTTGGAATCCCCAAGGAGTACGGCCAGCGATGTCACTCCATACTGGTGGAATTATTATCACTCTCCAAATACCCTTGGAGAAGGAGACTTGTATTCTGCAAACTGTACAAATTTGGACTTGAAGAGGCTTACGAGATCACATCACTTGAAGGATGAATCATGCACACCAAGAAGCCGGAGAAGTCACGTTCAAAATGATATTTTGACTCGCTGTATCAGCTCTGACCTTTCAAGTATTAAAAATGGAGCGGCTAGAAACACTGTTTGTTCCGATGACACACTCTTATCGGCTGAATCTGCTTGCTTCTGCAAACACTGCATACTGTCATTCTCTGACATTAGCCGTGTTTTGTTTTCTGACGCAGCTTTTCCACCACATGACCCAGTTTCTACTGACGGGGTTGTTAATGCAGTACTGGTTTCCAGTTTTGATTTGCATAGTTTACACGAAAAACTTTCAGACCTGCGCGAACCAACATCGCCTGGGCTTTCGAGCTCACCGAGTTTGCAAGGTCATGAATCTCCTGGTACACGGGCTAACAGGGTGAGCCCTGTGCCAATGCGCAAGACATCATCTGTAGAATCAATACATGCTGATGGATCTCTGAGGCATGAAGAAAATACACACGATATCAATGAATCCGATGTTATTCTTGGTTTAAGAAGGTCTATTAGGGCCGCTATGGATATTGGAATTGCTTTAAAACATAAGGATCCAAGGGCAAGTGAGGAGGCATTGTTAAAGTCTCTAAATGCTGCCCTGATGTCCTCCTTTAGATTGGGAGAGTTTCTCTTTAACGACTCTTTGGGAACCTTACCTTCATCTATGGAAGCTATACCTACTCATCCATCTTCCTTTGGAGGATTGGCTTCCCATCAATCCATATTCTCTCAAAATTCTGACACGTTTGAGAGTGGAGGAGTACACCGGCAGGAATCTCAAGATTATAGCTTGGAAAAGCGTGATGGAGGTTCTTGCAGGGATTTACTCCAGAGTGATTTGGACTTTGATTTAAAGTTCGATTCAACTACTGCATATTCTGAAGACTTTTTGGACAGCAGCTTTTTGGATGTTTTGATAATGGGAGATGGGGAACCTGCATCCACAAGTACGTTTGAAAATGACCAATACGTTTCGGATGATATCTCTAGTGATGTTGAGGACACTTGTTCCTTTAGTAGTCAAAGTCCAAAGCTATCACCAAATATGACCCTTGGTGACTCAAGATATGAAAAGAGAAAGAGGACTTCAGATAGTCCATCAAAGTCTAGATATGCAGATAGTCCTTCTAAATCGAGATACGTGGACAGTCCGTCAAAAACAAAGTATGCCAGGTCAGGTACCTATAAGAGTAGTTCTAGTTTGGAGAATATTCCCTCTTATGCAATTAGGAGGTCTACTCGTGAACTTTCACACGTTGATCCTAATGATGACTTGTACATTTACGACATGAACAATCTGAGCGACAAGGCAGAAATGGGATTTGATTATTCCGGTAATGAGGACTGGTATATTGATGACAGTGATTCATCGTCCAAGAGGAGTCAAAAGTATAACCAAAAGAGGATGCCAGCATCAAGACCAACAACCTCGAATCTTGCTGATATTTATGGAAGCGCAGACGTTTTAATACCATATGACCCTGTACCAACAGGTGTCTACTTTGATGTTACCAGAAAGCTCTGGAGATGTCAATGGAAGGAGAATGGAAAATTCAAGACAAAGGGATTTAGTCTTGGTCATCACAACACACTCGCTGATGCCAGACATGCGTGCATTCTATTTAGATGCCAAATTGGAAATATGGCTATAATGCCTGAATGGCTTTCCCCCAACTACATCAAAGTATCAGACGTTCCAAACAGGCGCGCAAATGCGCAACCACAAACTTCTACTCCAAAAAAGAGTAGCAGAAAAAAGAAACGCGGTGACGACGGAGACGTCGTCTTGGACATGCAACAAACTAGGTATGCAAGCACACCATAGTGTCCCTCTGGATCTAGCAAGGACATGCTACAAGATCTTTGTGGAATGCGCTACTGGATTTATTATTGCCATGGCAGGTTTTTTGGTAAAGTGCTATGGATATTCGTTGCAGCTGGTTTATGGATGAAAAAATCGCTTGAATCCATATTCACACACACGCGCGCGATCCCGTGACAAAGAATCGGGATTCGGTTGCCAAGGAGTCGACTGATAATAATTCACTATGCTTTTTGACTCATCATCACGATGGCACCGTTGGTAAAACACACTTGTATGTATTATAGACACACGTGTAACATACTATCCTACAGCGACACAAATTGATCACCCACGATGCATCACGCTAATTGATTATCAGACACATTTTTGCTACTTTTATGTTTGTACTTTTAGTCAGAGTTTTCAGGCTCATTGGTTGGTGTAACTTGGGTCTTACTAGTTTCGGCAAGTGGGAGAGCATACTGCATGTATTTGGAGTATCAGTGGGGAGTCATTATGGAGAGGGTTGAGACTCTGGAGACCTCTCTCTTCATATTAATGTCTCAACTGGTGTGAGCAGAATTGTTAGTATGAATGAATGACATACTCCCCTAGAGAACAAAAGTTCACAAGTGGATCTATGCATGTTCAATATGGCACATTATTTAAAAACTCTATAGGATATCCGTGTCTAACCCAAGGGTCTCCCTTATATTTCGTATAGAACTTAAATCCCGCAAAACAAGCCAAGGCTGAAGTACCAAGAATCCCCGTAGTTACAGAGATGGTAGTCTTAATAATGTTAGTAGAATTGTCAGAGCCAGCTTTAGGATTTGGAGGGTGTAGAAAGCCTGGAGAGCTTGGAGAAAGGGCTCCAGGAGTAGAAGAGGCTGAGGTGGATAGAGCTTGAGCAGCAGGATTTCCAGTATTTAAAGTATCTGATGTTTGTTGAGCAGAAGCTTGATGTTCTTCCGTAGCGGGGGGAGTTTCATGTCTATGAGGACCCACAAGATGTTCTTGTCTGTCAGCAGTAGGTGTAGCAAATTTTTTAGGATCAGATACATCCATAGTAATAACTTCACTCTCATTAATTTCAACAATAGGAATATAAATAGGGGGAGCCTCATAGGTTTCAACAGTGGAGCCATATCCATATATAGTGTCTCCCGTAGTGTTGTAGGCATCATAATCAACAAAGTATCCGTGTGTAGTGTGTTCTATAGTCCTGTAATCTTCTTCAACAGAATACAAGATTGGTTCAGTCTCCTCTGTGGACTGATAGAAGTTGGAACCGCCTATGATCAAACCTGTTCCATAACCAAAATCTACTAGAGAACTATCAAAGTTAATTGTTACATCCGGATATTCCCCTCCTAACCCGGATAAATTATTTGGTCTTCTTATAGAAATAACGTCCACAGGTTGAGAAATAATAGCTTGTTGTTCAGATGTAGTATGAGAGGGATCAGCAGATTCAATAGAAGTATTTCCAGGGGTAACTTGAGGAACCCTGTCAGATGGCTCAGCTGCAGGAACAGCAGGTATATGTTCAAGAACCTTGCCAACCAGGTCAGCAGCTTTAGGAATAACAGTATCAGTTATATGCTCAAGAGCCTCCTTAGCCATGTTATGAGCTAGTTCTAATCCAACTGTACCAACTGCACCAGCTATAACTGATCCGTAACCAAGAGCTTCACCAATAGCTCCACATGGTTCAATAGTGTTTTCTTCTCCAATACTACCTTCAGAAGTACTACCAGTAGAACCAGAAGAGGGCCTTTGCAAAGTAGCAAGTTGAGGTCGTTGAGGCTGTGCTTTATGTGCCTCTTTTTCCTTTTTTACCTTCACTTCCTGACACTCAATTTTCAACTCATTAATACCTTCTAGAATGCGTTCAAGATCAGTACTCTTAACTTGATTTGGAAGTTTTTGATCTAGCCCACTAGAACCATCTTCCCACTTATCACCATTCTTTCTCTGGTACCATCTGTGAGTATTACTATTTCCATCATTACTACTAACATATACCAGAAGGGGAACACTACCACACCGAGAAAGATAAACGATTACCTCATTAACATTCCATATTGGAAGTTTTACCTGATCCCTACCTTCTGAAGGACCACCTTTGAAACCTGTGATTGTAAATGTTTTATCATCTCTATTCCTATAGGTATGTTTCCAAGCAGTGAATCCATTTATATGAGATAGATTAACATACTTAGTAACCTTTACATTTTGGGGACAATCCCTATTCTCACAATTTCTACCACTATAGTATGGGTTAGGATAACTGTTTTCATTCTCCCCAGTAGTTCTAGTGACATCTATGATTACTGGGCTAAAAAGTTTACATTTTTGTTTATGGAGCATCTCTTCAGATACAGGTCCTATGGCATCTGGAATCATAGTCCACTCCTTGTTATTTGGTTCTCCATCATTACCCAGGGGGACTAATCCGCCAATTAAAACACCAACTTCCATCACAAGAGGCTTTGTATGCCTGTCATCTTTATCCCAGTAATATACTCCCAGACTACTGTCGTGTCGATTATCAAGCGGAATAGGCTTGTATCCGTTGGGATCTGTTTCATCATCTCTATAAGAAAGATTAGCACTTTCATACCTAACGGAGTTTGCGTAAGTATCGTATGTGTGTTTGTACTTAGTATATTCTCCAATAGTGCCATATTTAGAAACTGTGACATTGTAGTTTTTACAGACAGGACAAGAGTAGTATGGATCATCTTTAGCATCACTCTTAAAAATGTTTATGTAGTGAAGCTTGTGGAGTCTGCATGTGAGATAATCGAGTTTCTCCCTGAGTTTGTCAGTTGGCTTACCATATTTAAAAAACTCATTTCCATCTATCGCGTTCCATTTAGTATTTGGTTCCCATGTAGTTCCTCTATCTTGTTCACCTTTCTCATCCTTTGTATCTGCATTATAATACCAGTCCGTTCCTCCCTTATCATTTTTAAGCCGGAGTAGAAGAGGTTTTTCTATATAGTCATTCTTATCGTCATAGTCCTTGTGATAGTATGTGGATATCTCTTTTAGATCCGGATGTTGTGATATAAGTGTATTAGATCCATCACCTGCGATCGTAAGGTCCTTTCCATCATATGTCAGGTGATGGATAGTAAACTTATCCCTTTTATGATGAGATTCTTTATAATCTGTTTTATTACCATGGATGTATAACTCTCTCAAATATGCGATCACATCATTAGAGCATCTATGGCGTTTAGCTATGTGACTACTCTTTTCTCCTTTTGGACATTTGTTCCTTATGTCTATTGTAGACATTCATAATGCTACTTTCTAGTCTTCTACTTTACATACCTAAAACCATTTTATGGTAGTCTCCTATCTACTCCTCATCCATACATTCATCCTCCCTCAAGTAGCTCACCATCAGAGAGACTATCCACAGAACAAGATGAACAACTATCAACAGGAATAGATGGAAAATACTGAGATACACATGAATACAAATAAAAAACCTGTTACGAGCTTGTGATTAAAATCTTCCCGTCAGCGTACTTTACATTTAGTGTGTCATGTTCTTTAAATTTATCAGATAGGATTCCGACTGCAATTGGTGATTCGATTTCGCGTTGAATTGTACGTTTAAGAGGTCTGGCACCGTAAGCCGGATCGTAGCCAACTTCTGCGATGTGTGCCATTGCAGAATCATCAATTGAGAGTTTGATATTCTTTTCTGCCAATCTGTCTGAAAGTTTTGCCAACTCCATGCCGACAATTTTTTTCAACTCTGCACATGCATGCATCAACCATTCATCATCCATACCTGGTTTGGAAAGGCTGTCAAAGACAATAAACTCATCGATACGATTTAAAAATTCTGGAGAAAAGGTTTGTCTGACTGAAGCCATGACTTTGTTCTTCATTTCGTTTCTCTTGTCTGGGAATTTAGCCAATTCCAGAATATTTTGGCTTCCCAAATTGGAAGTGAATACAATTAGGGTATTTGTGAAATTAACTTTACGTCCATTTGAATCTGTCAATCTGCCATCATCTAGGACTTGCAAAAGGAGATTGAAAACGTCTGGATGAGCCTTTTCACTGCAACATGCGTGTATACAAGAAAAAAAACTCACATTTCATCGAACAAAACAATAGAGTATGGACGTCTTCTAACAGCTTCCGTGAGTAGACCACCCTGTTCAAATCCTACGTAGCCAGGTGGTGCGCCGACAAGTCTAGAAACGGAATGCTTTTCCATATATTCACTCATATCGAATCTAACGATAGCCTCCTCTGTGTCAAAGAGTTGCTCAGCTATAGCTTTGCAGAGCTCTGTTTTACCAACACCAGTTGGACCAAGGAACATGAGCCCTGCGATTGGTTTTTTGGGATCATTCATTCCGACCCTCGATCTTTGCACCGATGCGGTGACTGCATCAATAGCCTCTTGTTGACCAACTATTCTCTTGTGCAACTCATCGCTCATTTGAAGAATCTTTTCTCTCTGTGTCTTGACCAATTTACTCAAGGGAATTCCAGTCCAACGGGAGACAACGTTTGCAATATCTTCCCGTGTAACTTCATCCCTCAATAGCAATTGACCTCCACTCGACTGTATCTCCTTTACATGAGCTTCATAGTCTCCAACAGCTCCCTGCAGCTGTCTCTCCAGATCGGGCAAGGTTTCGAATCGCAATTCAGCTGCCCTATTCAAGTCAAAATCCCTCTCTGCGCGGTCAATCTCAACTTTTACAACGTCCATGCGCTCCTTTACGTTTCTAATTGCATCCACTAACGATTTTTCACGCAACCACGCGTCTGTTAGCTCCACCTTTTCAAGATTGAGACGTTCAATAGCGCGGTCAATCTGTTGTAAACGTCGTTTTTCTTGTTCACCAGCGGTTCTTCTAGCAGTATCGGGAATAAGTCCAACTCCAGATGCCTGAGATGTTGTTCCTCCAACATTATCACTGGATATGGAAATCTTTTCCATTTCAAGTTGCAGGAGTTTTCTCTCTATAGCATCCAATTGCAGAGGCTTGCTGGATAGTTGTATTTTAAGGCGAGCTGCTGCTTCATCAACCAAGTCAATTGCCTTATCTGGGAGGTGACGATCGCTGATATATCTGTCACTCAACTGAGCAGCTTGGACAAGAGTAGAATCAAGGATACGAACACCGTGATGAACTTCGTATCTCTCTCTCAGTCCTCTTAAAATGCTTATCGTCTCCTCAACCGAGGGTTGATCAACCTATATGATAATATATAGTGACATTAAAAACAAACGTATATTGGCTGGAAACGACGTTCCAGTGCCTTGTCCTTTTCTATTCTTTGGCGATATTCCTGCAAAGTTGTGGCACCAATGCAACGCAGTTCTCCTCTTGCCAGCATAGGTTTTAGCATATTTCCCGCATCCAGAGCTCCTTGAGCATCTCCAGCGCCAACAACAGTGTGGATTTCGTCAATAAACATCACAATTTCTCCTTGAGCGTCTTGAACTTCCTTTAGGATTGCTTTTAGACGCTCCTCGAATTCACCACGGTATTGTGTTCCAGCAAGAATAGAGGCCAAATCGATCGAAATAACTCTTCTGTCCTTTAGGGAATCTGGAACATCTCCAGAAACTATACGGTTTGCAAGGCCCTCAACAATGGCGGTCTTGCCAACACCGGGATCACCAAGGAGTACTGGATTATTCTTGGTCCTTCTGCTAAGAATTTCAATTGCGCGACGAATTTCATTGTCCCTTCCTATGACTGGATCCAACTTTCCAGCTCTTGCCATTGCTGTCAAATCTCTGGAATATTTTTCCAGTGCCTTGAATGCCTAAATCGTGATGTATATGCGTAATGATAGTCAGATTCGCCTTTTGTCGTCACATGCATAAAGCATCGTGTAATAAGAATCATCATTGTACGTTTTCACGGATGATAAAACTTACCAGTTCCGGATTTTTGGAGGTAACCTTGCGCTTACCCCTGACACTATCAACGGCCTTTCTCAGTTTTTCAAATGTTATTTTGTGTCTAGAGAGCCATGGACGAGTAAATTTAGAGTCTTCTGCAGCTAATGCCAGTAGCAAGTGTTCCACAGAGATGTACTCATCCCCCAATTCACTTTTGTAGCGCCTAGTCACAGATAGAACGTTTTGAAGGATTCTTCCCAACACCTTTTGTTCTCCAAACCCTCCTGCCATGCGGGGTTGTTTTTGTAGATGATTTTCAAGGTCTTGGCGCATTTTAGCTACATCTGCTCCAGCCGACTGCAAAATCTTGTGGCACATGGACTCTTCACCTCCATTAAGCAGCGCCAACAAGAGCATATCACCTTCAACGTAGGACGATTTATAGCTGTTTGCTATATCGGTGAGCGTTGTGATGGCCTCCCATGCCTTGTCGGTGTAATCCTCCGAGTTTAATGTGTGTCCATGGCCTTCTCCCATCATGTACAGGGCGAAGGAGTGTTTTCCATGGTCAGAAGGCTCGTCTTGTGTGAATCCTCCGTTTCCAACCATGCATACTGCGTGTTCGCGTTTATTCTCGTTTCCCATGAGCTTCTTCACTGGGGACAGAAACTCGGAGCCGACTCCTAGTAGATTAGAATTGAGGTCTGAGAGCAAGTTGAGCGGCCAACTTGCGGAAGACGAGAGATATTTCCTCCCGTAAGCCTTGAGGATACCATCTGCGGATTCTATGCTCTGTTTATTTTCATTCTGCGTGCCAAAGTTGCCCATGTAAAAGTTTCCGTTGAGCTCTGAGGGTGGGCGGAACGACTCAGTGCCGATTATCAACAGCGAAAGCGAAAATAGCCGAAACATTTTGCGAAACAAAGGGCGATAATCGACAGACTCCCTTGCGATACAAAACGAGGCGTTACTCCTAAATGGACTTTGCCCAGCAAAAAAGAATTGCTAATTTAACTACAAATTGGCCCATGGACCTTTTAATTACATCATTAAAACTGAGGGGCTCCTCCCCCAACGAGGATTCCACTTATGGTGGAGATTAACTGAGGCTCCAAACGCTCACATTGATTTCTGTAATTTCATTTTCCTTTAATCTTTGCATTCCGCCAGGGATAGTCGGTTGTGGTCTGCAGTATCCTCTACACATTTTCGGCCTTCATTTGCCTTTATTCTGGGCTTTAGCTTTGCCAAATCAGATTCATTCTCAGATATTTCCAGTTTTAATCTCGTAAAATTGTTGATTTTAGTCTTGTGGCCTCTAGTTTGCTCAAATGGGCGACTCTGAAAATGGCCATTTTCGGTACCTGAAAAAGTTGCTGATTTTCTAGATTTAGCACGAGTATAGACTGATAATAAGTCAGAAATGGCCGTATATGTGTAAACTAGGCGGTAGGAGACACTGCTCTAGAGGGTCAAGGAAGACGGGACATTCAAAAGTCTGCCATTCTCGTAGTTATGGGCAAAGTATAACGTCCTGAACACAAACATTGCCGAAATATCCATACACAATGCGCAAACCTTCAGAAGATGCGCATACAGTCGGTGCTCTCCGCAAGGTAAGTTTACATGGTTGCGCACAGTTTCATTCAGAGCAACGGGAATGGACTAAAAAAGTGTGAAAGATGTAAAGATCGCAATAGTCTTGTTAACAAAAATCTCTGTTTCAAGTGCTACCAGGAAAAGGATGAACCAAAAAATACTGTAATTGGAAAGTGGAATCGCATTTTAAATTCTGTCGTAGGTGAAACTTTTTCCAAACCTACAGACCAAAAACCACAAATTTCTGATGAAAAAAAAGCCAAGGATCATACACATGCAAATCTTGGAACTGTTTTTAATTCTCTATTTAATTTTGTCAGTAGGACATTTTCAAGCCATGTTGCCCCGGAATTCCAAGATGCACAGATTCCTGCGGATCATAACCATACTAGTGACTTTGAACACTCTACATCAAGCCATAGAGTGGAAAGGGAAGAGGATGATGAACCTATTATTACACACATTAGTATCCCAGACAGAGAGGACATATCTAGCCTATTTTCTTCCCTCAAAGTTAGAGATCGGGACAGGGAAATCGAAAATATGCAAAATGCTCTGAAGAGATACAAAAGTGCTGAAACTAAGCTTGATGAAAGGCTACGAAAAGTCCATTCGGAGGTAGTAAAGGACTATGATGTCCTTCCCAAAGTCGGTGACAGTGACTATGATCTATGGTCTTTACGTGGTCCTGAACATTTCTATCCTGATGGACTATCCGGATACTTAAAGGTTCTTTTCATGGGGGACTCGGATAATAATCGCAAAATTTATACAGAGGACCAAGTAAAGAATACTCTAGAACTTGTTAGAAACTCAAATCCAGATGTACCACTCATGGACAAGTTTGGAATTACAATCACAAAAAATACCTTGTCATGTCTACATAGTTCAAACTGGTTGGATGATGAAGTTATCAACTTTTATCTGCAAATGCTGCAAGAAAGGAATGATAAACATATAAAGGACGGTGTTCCCAACATTCCAAACTGCTACTTTTTCAACACATTCTTCTTCAATGCTCTATCTGGAGGTGACATGCACGGTGTACATTACAATTACAAGGCTGTTGCAAGGTGGACTAAACGCAAGGGTGTGGATGTGTTCAAGAAGGATCTCTTGATAATTCCCGTCCATGTATCAAAGGTTCACTGGGCGCTAGGAGTGGTTGAGATGAGAAGTAAATGGCGTAGAATAATGTTATTCGACTCTCTTGGTGGTAGTAATAGTACATGGTTTAGCATCATCCAACAGTGGCTGCAGGACGAACATTTAGATAAGCTGAAGGAGCCTCTTTTATCCATCGATGAATGGGAGATTCCAGAAGATTTTACATGCGAACAATATGCTCCTGAACAGTATAATTCCTACGATTGTGGAGTATTTTTGTGTCAGTTTGCAGAGTGCATTTCTATCGCCAAGGAATTTGACTTTTCCCAGGAGAAGATTGAACGTATACGAAATTTAATGATTCACCAAATAGTTTCTGGTACTCTTATCTGATCCCAATGTCTCGGATAATGCTGAAAATGTTTTAACTTGCCCATTTGAAGAAAGTAGACAAATAAAATACTGAGAATAAGCTCGTGTTTTATGATAAGTTTTGTGCCTTATATACGCTGCATGCACATAGTGGTAGTATGTACAAGGTTCCTACGCTTCTGATTAAACTGTAATATAAGTTGTCTGTCGTTAAACGGCGCGATAATCTCTTGACTCTGTCTCATGTTTACATGTGGCTCTCCCCATAGTTGTGGAATCCATAGCTGTCACTTTAGTCTCCTTTCTCTCGGAAAAAACAACTTTAAGTACAAATGGATTAAGATGAAGTTTATTGCGTGGTCTGTTATTCCGTTGGTAATTTGGACCGGCCTGGTGGCTGGTGGAGATGAAGCTATTTTAAATGTAGATCGCATTGAATTTAGGAAATTTGGTGTACATTATGGTTCTTTTGGACCAAATTTTAGATCCAAGATCGTTACATCGTACCAAAACCTCCAGAAGGTCATTTCTCTCAACCAGGTTCTCTGGAAAACAGATGATGGAGGTGATAGATTTTACCATTTGCATGCATTTTCTGGCAACTGTGCGGAATTGGTTTACCTCTTTACATATCCGGGTATTGGTGATTGTATTCCAACGCTTTATGGAAGGACAATACACGGATGGGTTCTGACTACTGGTAAAGAATTCAGAGATGAGTATTATGAAATTAGGAAACTCTTACAACCTTTTGGTGATATAAGTTTGGATATATTAAAAGAGTCAGATAATGGTAAGTTTTCAGTGGTCAGAAACCACCCTTACGGAGTTGAGTCAATCGTATTTACGCCTTATGGAAATAGTGTTATAAAGGAAATCAAAGTCGGTGAGTCTGTAGTTTGGACTGCGGAAGAGGGTGTAGAATGTATAGACGTTTGTACATTCTTTAGAAAAGGTAAAATCATGCTTATACATGCATTTGTCATGACTTTGGAAACTTGTGAGTTCCGATATTTCAAGTTGATAGATGACAAATGGACGCGGGTCGACGAAGAAAGTTACTTTGAGGATCTCATGCTCTTTGAAATAGAGGCGAATATGTTGTTGTATAATAAATCTATGAGGAACGTTCACAAAAATCTTAGGAGTGGAACCGCCGAAGCTATTTGTCACAACACCCCGGAACCTGAAGAAAATATATCTGCAACACCAGAAAAGGATACAAAAGATGCGGAACACAACACATTACCTTTGAATGACTATCTGCATACGGCTATAAATATACCGGAAGAATCAACCGACCCGGAATTGTTATCTGTAGAATTTAATGTACCCGTAAATGAGAGTCAAAATATTAACATCCATTCTGCGGATTCAAAGGAGAAGTATGCTTCTCAAAACTTTTACGTAGCACCAGGTGGACCTGGAGTGACCTATTTAGAACCTGAGGAAAACGATGAAAGAGCTTGCGCCTCTACTGGAGGAAGAGAAGAACTTAGTGATGTAGAATCTGAAGTAGAAATTGTTATTCCAGAGACAAAAAATGAACCTGTAGAATCTATTGTGAATGATTATGTCGAATCAGATTCTTACGGATATTTCAGCATCGAGTATCAACAAGGTCGTGATCAAACATCTCTGTCTGCAATACCATCTAAACTGAGTAATAAAATGGCGGGACGTTATAGGAGCCCTAATGCACGCACAAGTGAAGACTCAAGAACTCCCTTAACAGAGTACCTCACTCAAGGCCTATTATCCCCTACAAACAGTGATAATGTAGCAGGAAATTATGTAACACTGGCTACAATTCCAGAGTGCCAAGCTCCGGCAGGTTTAATGGGAGAAAGTCGAGAGTTTCAGGAGGTACAACCAGAGGAAATACCTGGAAGATCTGAACCAACAATTTCAAAAGTTAAATCACCAGAAAGTGAGACTAAAGTCACAGTTCCTGTGGTAAAGGAACAAGAATTTGACCTGAGACAAGCTTTGGAAGATCCAGATGAGACATTGGCCGACCGTCATAAGACGGAAAGCCCAAAACCTTCGGCTGCGTTCAGTACATTACAGCAAAACGGTCACGTTAAAAATGAACTGGGTGATACTATGTCTCCATTTACCGATGAAGTTGATTATTTGGATCTACCATCCGCAGTAGACACGTACAACTCTAGGATGGATAAGAAAAAAGATTCAGCCGAATCCAGTAAACCTGTACAAGATATTAACGGAGAGATGTCAGAGAGTACCTATATTGATCTTTCAAATCTTTCTCCTGAAAAAGTCATAATCCGTGAGGACTGTGAGCTTGGAGTGAAGATAAAGAGAATACATCCTAGGGGTGGCTTAGAAATCATACACGTTCTTGATGATTCAGATGTTATATGGACTTCAAAGTACGGGGAACTTCTGAAAGCGTGCTATGAATATAGCAGAAGGGGTCATCTACCGATACTACATCTCAAGAATGACAAGTTTGAAAATCTCTATTTTCTAAAGACCACCTCTGGGTGGAAAGTTTCCACCGAAAGAGAGTTTGATGAGGCTGTTGAAGAAATGAGAGATAAAAATGTCATTACACCTACTAAAGAGACTTTTGACACGTCAAAAGATATTCCAATCAAGTTGGACATTGGCAATGTAAATCACAACATGGTGGAAACCAAGGAAACCATGATAAACGACTTAATGCAGTTAATATACATACCACTTCCTGGATATAGAATCGTTGAAATTGTAGATGGGCAAAGACCTATATGGACCAGCAGCACGGGAGACGAGCACTGCACAAGGGCTTCCAGTTATTCGAGGGATGACCAAATGATATGCATCCAGATATTTTGTTTATCTCCTTCTGGCGATTACTTTTATGCCAAAAGGAATGGAAACTGGGAAGCAATGTCTCATGAAGACTACAAAAAACACTTGACCGCGATAAAGGGCAAAAACTCGAGGCTTAAGGGACAATCTACCGACTCTGCGCTGGTTTCAGGAAATAAACTACTCATTCTACTATTTGCAGTTTTAGTTGCAGCATATTCCATCGCATAATCTCTAAATTATACATGCTTTCCAGTACATGCACAAGTTTATTCTGTGGCTTGTGGTTTGGGTACCAAAACATGCAAAAGTAAACAAAACCTCACTCATGCACGAACCCATCTGCAAGATTTAAGTTTGTAACAAAATGAATTGAATCCAAAACTAAATGTGCTACTGCTCAGTGGAGAAGTTGATTCTCAAAACGTTAGCATTATGGCCAACCTTTACTCCGGAAAGACGTTGTCATTACCTTCCACTTCTTCGCCGTTATTCTCGGGATAGGACATAATGCTCTCGAGTATACCATAAAACGTCTCGATTTCAATCTCGCTCCATGTATCATCTTTCTTTTCAAAATGTACAAGATAGGAGCTGTCATCCTTCTTGATATCAATGTACAGTATAGTGATATCTCCACTTTGGTAGCATTCCGCAAATATACATTCTTCGCTTTCTTTACTCTTCCAAATCTCTATTCCATCCTCCTTTACAGATTCTATATGTACATTCCTCCTTGGGAAGAATATACGGTGACTTGCTCCCCCGTATTCCTGTTCAAAGCGAGTTACTATAGAATCTTCTGCGCTTGATATATCCAAGGTAATGTTGAAATGTTCAGATAGAGAGATATCCTCTTGGTATGATAGTGTTGATTCTGAATCGTCGTCTCGTGCGGATTCATCCTGGTATGAACATTCCACGTCCTTGCCATTGGAAAAAGGTTTCTGGTCAAGCTCTCCAGCGGGTTTATCAGCACAGTGGATGGTTTTTACGATGAAAAATAGATAAAGCAGTATGTTATACTTCATTTTTATCCTATAACCCTTTCTTTATATACAGAGAAGACGGAGGATAATTGCCGTTTGGGTCACATGCATGGGGTCCATAAATTGGCATAAAGGATCTCCTGTATAGCTTATATACGGACAAATTTGCGGATTAACTATACCAGAGTGGTAGAGGATGCTGAGTACGATGTGAATTTGATGCTCCCTGCGCTATTTTGGGTTGATTTGGATAAAACATGAACTTTATTCTTTCCCAAGATGACTGCTATATTTCTCGCCTTTTACCATTTAATGGAATTTTACATTCTCCACGCAACTATACAAAGAGCGTATACTTATATCAAAGTACTCTAGGACCGGAAAGGGAACAAGTCACACAAATGCAGACTCTCCTCCACTAGACAAAATATGCTGTCAATATACGCAATAAACTAGCATAAATGTATACAAAATTATAATTTGTATCGGGCAAACAACGTACCCTAAGTGGCAATGTTGTTTTATATCTCAGATACTTGAATGATCTGCATTTATATTATAAGGATTAATTCCCAACATAATCTCTACTATTAACGATTGTAAAATGTGAGTTTGTCGAAACTAGAAGTTTTTAAAGCACTGATTTATGATAGATACTATGACTTTCAATTTAAAATATTCATCCTTGGTCCACTAGGAAGAAATGGCAAAATACTGTTTGTCCACAGAATCCCACGTAGATCCCCGTTGTTCGAAGAACAGAGTAAATAGGTCCTTCCCATCTCTAATTTCGAGGCAGAGAATAAGTGGATTACCGTATAGTAGACGACAGCACGTGCACGTCCTTTCTCCGGTTGCTAACCAGATTAGAGTACCTGAATGCCTAATCTCTGTGGCATGATGCCCCGCCTTTGGATAATATACATCTGCAAATCCGCTACCTTTTGGATGGTGTATAACGTCGTAGTGCTTAGTTCTCTTGTTGCGGGCAAGATCCAACGTAAAATCTATCCGTTGGGGAACTTTTTTCATTAGCCTCGCAAGGTCTCCGACGCTAATTTCATCCACCTTTTTCCATTTGCCATCTTTCAGCTGGAGGATGAGATCGTCTGCGCGATTTGAGGCTATTCTATCCAATTTTACAGCTACTGGGTCAGCTTTCCTAAAGTACACTCTAAAGGACCGGCATCTTTCGCCATCTTTAGCTTCCCAGATCGTTTTTTGATTACTAACTAGCTTTGTTAGATTAACAGTTGAGGACGGGATGATCGTTTGACTTGAAATATGATCATAATCGTGACTATGTATTGAACAGCTTGAAGGGTTTGGACTTGCGATATCGAGAATAAGTTGGCCAGAAATAGACTTTGGACGTTGCATTTCATCTTCAAGGAAACGGATACTTGAAGGTGTTCCACTACCCGTTTTTGAAGTTAGTTTTCCAAAAAGTTTACTAAATGAAGACTTTGGTAAAGAATGACTACTAGTGGACGGCCGACTTTTTTCTGTAGGTTTCGGCGGAGCCCTGCCCTTTGAGTCTTTTCTGATCTTATCTCTTGACGATGACTGGTTCTTATCTTTCGAACCTTGTGCATCAGTGCTTTCTACCAAGGGAATCTCAGCTGTCTTTTTCCTGGCAGTATCGGCCGGAGTTTGGGATTTTGGCGAATCTGATTTTCTACGACCGCCGGAAGATGGGCTAGATTTACCAGAGGCTCCACTAGAGGAGTCTGACTCACCGCTAAACAAGTCCCATACCTGCTTAGTTGGTGAAGTCGCCACATCCCGTGTCTTCTTCGCCTTCTCTCCGGCCTCTTTATTTACTAAAGGAATTTCAGCTACCTTTTGCTTTGCAACATCTGCAGGAGCCTTGTCCTTAGAATCTTTTCTAGTTTTATCTTTTGATGATGACGGATCCTTATCGTTCGAACCCTGTGCATCATTACTCTCTGCCAAAGGAATTTCCGCTGTCTTTTTCTTTGCAACATCTGCAGTAGTTTTTGTTTTTGAGCCCCTTTTGGCTTTATCTTGTGAAGACGACTGGTTCTTATCTTTCGAACCTTGTGCATCAGTGCTTTCTACCAAGGGAATCTCAGCTGTCTTTTTCCTGGCAGTATCGGCCGGAGTTTGGGATTTTGGCGAATCTGATTTTCTACGACCGCCGGAAGATGGGCTAGATTTACCAGAGGCTCCACTAGAGGAGTCTGACTCACTGCTAAACAAGTCCCATACCTGCTTAGTTGGTGAAGTCGCCACATCCCGTGTCTTCTTCGCCTTCTCTCCGGCCTCTTTAAGTGCCAAGGATATATCTGCGATTCCTTTTGGCGGCATCTGCACTGGCTCCGTTAGAACCTCGTTTTCTGTGTCTTCATCGTCACCAAGGGATATTTGGAATAAAGGCACCCCTTTTTTGGGACCTGGAGGACCACAGTAGCACAGCCTGAGAAGGAATCCCAGATATATCAATAAAATCACCCTCATATACTATCCATGCTGTGACTTTAGCCAACAAGAATAAAGGAGCGGATAGATTGGAAGGGATGGGGTATACCCCGGGAGCTTTGCCGTCGAGTGGACAGAGTGGCAGTTTCTGTACTTTTTCTGCCTGGAAGCAAATTGTGACGACTAAAAACAAATTAGACACGAGTGTTCCGTGGAAAACTGCGGAGAAAATTCTCGGCAAGGCGCCGTTTTCTCCCTGTGGGTCCGACTCTTGTCTGGATTTTCAAAATCGCCACTTATGTCCATAATTTGGGATCTAATAGCCCATAAATATCCTTGTAATTTCCTTCGTTATGATTAGACAATCCTACGGTACAAGTGAGACAGATCCGAGGTTGTCTAGACAGCCCTGCGGGCACGCCACAGGTGGAGAAGCGAAGGCTCTCCAGGAGGCTATGGTCTGTTATTCATAGGAGAGAACCAGCAGAGTTTGTCATATGGCTGTCTTAGGGGCAGGAGACTGGTCTGCTCCCTGTGACTGTCTATAACACTGGTTACATGGTCTTATATAGTAATGGATGAAAAGAGGTGGCTGTCTAAGGGCTTGCTCTGAGAACTCTAGTAATGATGGCAGAAGATGGAGTAACCATAGATTTCTCACAAAACAAAAAGCCACCTAATGGTGGAGATACTACATACCCAGGATATTCTACCGGAACTGGTAAGAATATTACCATTAAGGTCACAAGTGCTAATGAACCTAAGGACTCTAACTTCTGGAAGTATGAACATAGGCTTGAGACTGGAAACCAACCATTCAAGCTTTCAAGAGTATGGGATGATCGGAGTAATCCTATTCCGGGGATTCCTCCTAATGAATCCGATAATAAGGTAACCTCAGTTTCCGCCTATTACTGGAGGTATGAACCTGGTGGGACACCTGCTAAGGCTCTTGTAGCTGAAGTAGTATATAGTGGGAATAAGACATACTATAGGAACAGTAGTGGAGGTGGTAAAAACTGGATTCTACTAACTGGAGATAAAAGTTCTCATCCTCCACTACTCTATGGTGACATTGAAAGAGCACTAGATGACTTGGTTTGTGAATATTACGGTGCAGTTACTATGAATCTTTTCAAGGTTGTATCCGTTAATCTCAGCAGCAAAGTATCCACAGGTAATAATAAGTACTGTTGCGCTTTCCATAGTCCTAATGGTGGTGGCGAAGGAAAAGTATCTGTTAACAGAGGGACTGTTCCAGCTGGTTCCAAAGATATTGAATACTACAAACACTTCATTGACAACGGAACTAAACTCGCAGGTATTAAGACTAATTCTGGTCTTCCAAGAAAAAGAATAACTGCTCTCGGACTAGACTTTCCCATTCAAGGTTCTCTCACTATTTATGCATTCTACTGTAACCAGAGGAGTAGTCCTGTACTGATATATGTCAAAGATGGAAATCCTCCCGTTAATAAGTGGTTCAGGCAAATAGCTGGTGATACATGGCAGAATGTACCGGACATATCTAAGGATCCAGAGAACATCAAAAGCTGTAGTGACGAGGGATTTAAAGCACTTGTGAAGGAACTAAGAGACTTTGGATGTAACTATTCAACATGTAAAGAGCCTGTTCAATCCTCACCTCAACAAGCTGCTGGTGGTTCTGTTGGATCTAAGGGTGGTGCTACTGGTACTGTTAATACTGAAGAAGCTGGTAATTCTCTTCCTGCTGAAGAAATTAAAGTAGAAATAGGTACTCAAGGACAACCTACTCCTGGTACTGCTCAGTATACTGTAGACGCTCAACAACAAACTGATACTCCTAATGCTACTGCTGAAGCTCCTGGTCCTTCTGATGCTAGTGATGATAAAGATGCTAAAGCTGCTGCTGATCCTGGTCAACCTATAGGTAGTAGTGCTGATGGTGGAGAACTTACTCCTACTGGTGATACTGATGAAGGTGCTGGAGCCAAAGGAGTTCCTGAAGGACCTGCTAAACCTAAGGGAGGACAAAATACTGATGTTACTTCTACTGATTCTCGTCTATCCTCAGCTCAACAAGGTGTTGGTCCTGATGGTAAAATGGAACCTGCTACTGGTCTTGAAGAACCTGCTCCTAAAGCTCCTGAAGGTGATTCTGGTACTGCTTCTGCTCAACGTCAAGGAGATTCTTCTCATTGGGAAGTACCTACTGGAATATTTGGTGGCGTCTTTACAGTATCAGGATTAGTTGGCTTCATTGGATTCAAGTTCTATAGGAGTCATAATGGAGACCCTTGGGTTAAACATAGGCATCCTATAGAGTATTTAAAGAATGTATCATATTGAGTACGGATAGACTTTTCTCTGGACTTTTGTTTCCCTAAGGGAGGAATTTCAAACACCCACAGAAGAGCCTTATTGGAGTTCTGGATATATAAAGGGCCTCTTCACTCATTCTTTATACTTTACCCTTTGACATAAGCATCAGCATTACTCCAGATCACTAAATTCCAATATTTTCTTCCAGAATAACCTCTAATGGAAATAAGTGTTCCTTGATCCCCTAGTTTCCACTCATTCTAGATGCCTTATATCATACAGGTTCCTGTGAATAGTTGTCAAGATGTGTAAACTATAATGCATGCGGATTATTATCAATCCAGTTCTTTTATATTGTAGTAGGTGTATCCTTCGAGACTTGAGATTTATTGGTCTAGTTAAGAGGTTATTCGTAATCTCACAAGATTGAGTTTCATTAAGAAATCCTCCTGAGTGAGATATTTCCATGTTCCATCTACCTTCTCAAAGAAGGTACTCCTGTGTTTAATTCTCACCACCGACACTTGAACTCTACCATAGAATCCCCTACAGTCACAAATCCATAGATGGTACCAGTAACCCTAGCAGAAGGGTCCTTTAAAACACCTACTCATTTTATGATACTTCTAGTCTATCCTCCTACAAGTACCTCCATATAGACACTTTACAAAACTACCGAGTATATATTAGATAATAATCACATTACACGACTGTAACCATTACAGTGAAATTTAAGCGTTTGAGACAAACTGAGTAATGATGACATTACTAAAAACTAAATCTTTCAAGACTCTTAAGCCAAGACGTGGGCCAAGTCAACCAAAACGGCATGATGTGGCAAGCCAGCAAGAGCTGGAGCATGCTTGCAGACACCCTTGGCGAGCTTGGCCAACCATACATGGTGAGAAACTGGGACAGCAACACTGCCAACAACGTGGAAGAAGCCCTCAGTGCCATCAACGAAAGCAACATGGAACAAAAGGAGACCACCATGCTTGCAGTGGGAGAAGGCCAAGACTTCCTTGACGGCCTTGCCAGCTGGAGCAGTCCAGGCAAAGTGAGCACCGCACTTGAGACCATCGACAACCTCACCACCGGCGACAAAGTGAGCAACATGGGCACCATGGTGGACACCCTTGACGACGGCACCATGGGCGGCATCGGGGGCCTTTAAGTCCAAAACAGCAGCGGAAGCAGCGAGAACGCTGACGGCAGAGATCAAAGCAACAATAGCGTTCATTGTGTATTTATGTTTTATGGATGTAGTGTGTGTCTATCCAATCGTGTAATCGGTAACCATCCTTTACTCCAAGAAGCACTCTTAATCTATTCCTATTCCAAGCCTTGTAACTTGTAGACATGTCCCTAGTACAACATAACCAGTGCACTACCTAGCTTCTCTAATCCATTCTTTAGACTTTTGGGGTGCTTTCCATGTTGTCATCACGGACCAATTAGCCGTTGGCAAATCATTGTTTTGGCCACTACAAGGATTTTTATACTAGTCTCTTCCGACCCTTTTACTTTATGTTGAGCGGAATTTCTTATCCATAGCAAAAACTACCTCTTCCACATTACATTCAGGCAACTAGGGATATCTTGCCATATTTGTATCATCCCATCCAATGTTATTCCTCCAGGTATCTTGTGATTATGGTTCCCTTGAAATCCGCAGGGTCTATATATAACATGTATGACGATATCTGTACCGGTTACATCATCTAGAGGTATTTCTATCGTCAGAATATTCCATTCTGTTGCACTGAGAAATCATATCATCAATATCATCTCTAGTCTCCAGTTCCTTGTGTAAAACGGGGTCATCCAGAGCTAAGCACTTTTGTAGAATAGACACCTTCAAATCGAGTTTTCTCAGGGACTTTCCGGTAACTTTTATTCCAAACTGAGCCAAGAGACTCAAAATTTGCTCAATGAACGAAGATACGCTGGCAAAGTTATCCAAATTTGCAACCATGGGTTCTTTCCCAGGAATCAACAAGTGGAACAAGAATCCTCCTGATGCCTTTACCTCTGATCCTAATGCTGATTCCTTTGACACATCAACTTTGGTTTCAACGATATCGATATCTTTTCTGTGTAGACATGTATATCCGATGGTAAAACCGTCTTGTATAGCACGAACAACATACCCGTACAAGTGCAAAATTTCAGACAAAACTAGGCGATATACTTTTGTCTTTAGCGATAATTCTGTGTGATAGAATATGATTGTTGGCTTTTCAGCCTCCAATAAAGTGTTTAAGGAGCTAAACTCTAGGATTCTTGGCAGCTTCTTTTTCTCTGGACCCCTAAGTTTAGAATGAAATACCCAAATGACTAGACTTACTTTGGAGGTCTTTTAGCCAAGAGATAAAACATTAGTGCCGAAGGCACCAAAATTAGCGATAAAGAGATGAATGATAGTCCTATAAATGAGCGTCTATGGATCAACAGAAATGCCAATAACGAGTCACAAGTATGTTCTCTTGCGTTCATATAGATATATAGGAGAAATGACATGTGATTCATTGAACATAATGTACTAAAGACAAACCTGCCGAGAAAAACTGATAAAATGCTTCTCCTCTGCTGAGCCTATATCGTTCCACAAGCAGGGAATCAGGATCCCTCGGAGAGTATCTGAGCGTTTTATCTTCCCTTCTCTCCATAATTCCCCGTTGTTTGCTCGTAAACCTCTTCTGTATACTTCCGGGTGGAATGTGTACATTCTCAGTCCATCCTCGGTTTCTTGAGCTGTGGAGTATCCCAGAACCCAAAAATCTGACATGCGATAGCCTTCCAATACATGAACCAGAACCGCTTGATACATGGACTGGAAAATGGGTAAAAGCGGAGAATATCAAATTCATCCTGGGGAATGTGCGATGGGCTAAACCAAGGGATCCATTCTATCTAAACGTAGCCAAAAGCTCCAAATCGATGGAGGAATTTATGATCATTTAGATGACAAGAAAATCTCCAGAGTAAAATGGATATCCACTGAGTTATTCGCACTTGTAGTGTACCGGTCTGGTCAGACCATATCTTGTGTTCCTTTTGACCATCACCTTGGCTGATACCCTCATAGACTAAAAATTACATTAAAATCTATAAACACAATGGAAAAGAGTCATGGTCTCGCTTTTATCGCAATTCTGAATAGCCAGGTAAGCCTTCCGCCTCAAAAAGTCGTTTTTACAGAACGAACCGATTTTTACGCGTTCATTTGGTGGTGTTAATGAAGCTGATATGCAGTTTTCAGCCTATGCATCGCTGGATATACTTCAGGAAAAGGGTTTGTCTCGTACACATTTTTGACCTCTGGACGTTCTCATTCATTGGTCCATGATTTCGTTCCCATTTTCAACCACATGATAACAAAACTGTAGTTGTGACGAGTCAACGGTCGGACGAAGTCTCAGAACCCTTTATGGGCTTCATAAGTCCTACCCTGGTTGGAGTCAACCTTTACAGAATATACGCCTACATGGGCGCCACAGGCTTCAAAATCGTTGCAGTTATAGATGAAAGTGATATGCCTCCTTCAAAGGTCAAAGAGGTTGGTCTGATGCGGAATTAACGGAAATGTGTAGCTATTTGAAAATGTCAGCAAGTTGTATGTTGACCTGATTTGTAATCCACTCTTGGCCAAGATTGACTCGCCATCATTTGTTTCACGAATTGGTAGGTTTTTCACGATGTTATGGTGAGCTGCGTGTTCTAGAGTTGGCAGAATGAATGGACAGCTAGGCGACTATACGAAGTATAGGAGCCTATGTAACCATTTGTATATGCAGAAGTTACAATTATGAGATATCTGGCATGGACTGTCACTAGGGAGTATGGATACACCCAGCATTTGGCCGTCTATTCTAGACTTTGGACCATCTTGAGATGGAAGCATAGACTTCAGAGAAGGTATCACCTACTCATTCCAGCAACTCTACACTCCATCTATGAAACCTTGAGGATGTGAGCTACTTAAACATGCATCTTGAAATGGCAAAGAATACTGGAGCATTAGAGTCCCTAGTAGAGAATGGAGGAGGTCTCTTCACCTTCTAGCCAAGGATGATGTGGTATATAATGGTGTGAATGACAGGTAAGATTACAAGATGTCAAAGGATGGACTTCAGAAAGGTGCCATGTTCATGGCAGGTCTGACTCTTTTGCAGTCTCTCCGTGTGGCCTTGACTGGAGCAAAGTTTGCAATGGATAGATTTAAAATTCCTCAGCAGAATGTCAGTTCGTTCATTAACATGGTCCATAATCCTATGGAACTGGCAACGTTTACTGGAATGGCTATTGTTACTTCTATAGCATTAGGGACGGGTGAGAATTCCAAGAACTCCTTCAAATGGTTTGCTGCATTTACAAATGTGGCACTGTGTTGTTCATTCGTCCTACTCCTCTATGCATTCACTTCTGGAGGAGAACAGGGTAACCTCACCTTTTACTACTGGGTTATAGTCTTCGTTTCATTTATTTATGGACTGAATGTGGCAGCTGTAATGACTGTGGGAGGTTCAGATGCCGCCTTTTTCAACATGGGAATTCCCCTTTCTGGTATCCAGGTTTGCATTTACTACTTTGTCTTTACAAAGCTTGCTGAGAGATTTAACTGGTCAAACATTAGTTATTGGATCATATTTTGGCAACTCATGATAGCAATATTGATTTCACTCGCCTCAGCAGGTGTCTGGATTGCTGTTGCCATTCAGGGACCTTCTGGTGATAGTGGTGGTCAAGCTCTTGATGCTGCCGGTCTGTCTCCAATTATGATGGGAATGGTTGGAATGGGCGGTATTTATGCCTTCTACCCTGCTATTGCTCCATACAAGCTGACTGATGTTAGTACTGGCTACACTATCGATCTTGTTGTATTATTCGTTAGTGCAGTGCCAGGTATTGCTATTGCAATATTATGCGCTTGTAGTAGTGTCGGTCCAGATAAACCATGGAAAAGTACTACTCAGTGGTGGCATGCTACTTGGATTCTGGCGATTCCACACATTACTGCCATGGTCTTGTGCCTTGTTACACTTCATTATCCTGATAGTAGAGTAGCAAATTCTATAAAGAGTAGTGGTTTAAAGGTAGGAATCATTACCGTGACTCTAAAGTTTTGTGAAGAGGGACTCAAGGCGGTATCTTATTCTGGAGGTGGTGCATATACAAGCCCAATTCCATCTGTTAATGCATTTACGTCACAGTTTTTAATGATTCTTTTGGCCTTTACTGGAGACGGCTACCTCAAGACCTATTCCAAGTATGAAAATGATAGAGACAACTGGCCTACCAAAGACTATGGAACATTTAGATCCATCTGCTACTGGGCAGGGAATGGAGCATATGTGGCCTGTAAGAGTGTTAAGTCTTCCTTTACCAAGAATGTTAGATGTAAGGTTTTGGGTAAATCAGAGGCCTTACTCATTGTATATGAAGATCAGGAATTTTAATGGATGGTCACTAGGGATCTGTCATGTTAAATGGGCTACTAGACCACTCACTCATCCTTGGACATTCG
The DNA here is from genome assembly GCF_000342415.1 of Theileria equi strain WA. NCBI lineage: Eukaryota > Apicomplexa > Aconoidasida > Piroplasmida > Theileriidae > Theileria > Theileria equi. The sequence goes on along the minus strand of NC_021367.1, from coordinate 915,650 downwards.
TCCCTGAGTAAGAGTCTAGTGGAGAGTCTGGCAAGACTACTGAGGAAGAGACTCATACTGTTTGTCAGTTGTCTGATAGAGATTCTTGGCCTACTTCACGTTATGGGTTTTGGAGTTCTTGGGGATACTGGTGTAAATGTGGTTGTCGTGGTCTCTATACTAGTCTTCCTAAACTTTTGACCCTTGATATGAGGACTACGTTGACTCATTATACTCCATCGGATCATCCATATAGATCATAAAGTACTCCTAGCGACTCTATTGATACCTGTTCATCTTGTTATTCTGTGGATACTCTACCCAGTGAGCTAGTCTTGTGAGGGATGATGAATGTATGGATGAGTAGGGAGTAACTAAGGTACCGGTCTGCTCCCTTTGGTCGCATTAATACTCTTATGTATCTCAGAGTTTTGAAAGAAGTACTCTATCTGAACATGGAGGATGAGTGGTGGAGTAGGGACTTTCTCTGAGAACTCTAGTAATAATAATGGCAAAAGATGGAGAAGTAACCATTAAGCTCTCACAAAAGCCAACTAGTGATGGTACTCCTGAGACCTATACAGGAAATTCTACCGGAGGTAGGATTATTCAAGTCAAACTAACCAGTGGACCTACTCAGAACTTTTTCAAGTATGAACATGCTCTGCAGGCAGGAGGAACTCAACTATTCCATCTTATGGAAATATGGGATGATAATAATAGTTCTATTAGCAGAATTAAGGGAGGAAAGGATGTCACATTAGTTGAAGCCTATTACTGGAAGGATGATAAGAGTGGTAGCGGTCGGACACCTGGTAAGGCTCTCTTGGTGGGAATTACCATTGATACTAAAACTACCTATTATAAGGATAGTGGTGGTAATGAGTGGATTGAGCAAGCGATAGATGCTGAGAAACTTGAGAAAGAATTAGAAAATCTCAATTGTTACAACAACAATGCAGTCACCTTGGATCTCAGCAAGAGTCTATCAACAGGTCAGTCATATTGTTGTGAAGAGCATAGAAAGACTGGCACAAAAATTGTCGTCGATAAAGGGGAGATCATAAGAGATGGTAATAGAAAAGTGGGATATACCAAGTACTCAATTACTGGCGGACAACTAGTGGGAATTAAATTCTATAAAGATGATGTAAGTAATGATGAAAAGTATAGAAGACGTATAACTACTACCGGTGGACTAAAGTTTCCCATAACTGGCACTGTAGATATATACGCCATTCATTCTGACAAGAATCCAGAGCTTATATATGTAAAATCTACTGGAACCAAAAATCCCGTTACTGGGTGGTTTCAGAGAGGTAGTGATGACAATGGGAAATGGACAGAAGTATCCGCTAAACTCAGTGGTGTTGATAAAGATAAGATAGATAACAAACAGCTCAGCTGTCAACAATGGAAAGCACTTACGGGGGTACTCAAACATGGTGACAGTGATTTTGTAGACTGTCCTGAAGAGCCAGAACAACAATCATCAGGACGTACTTATGAAGTACAAGGATCAAGATCCCAAAAAGAAGAGGAAGAGGAAAAGAAAGAAGAGTCATTTCAAAAAGCTCAATCTAGTGCTGGTTCTGAATCTCCACAACAAACTGCTGCTCAACCTCCCTCTACTACTGATACTCTTGGAACTGGTCCTCTTTCTATTAAAGCTGGTAAAGATCCTGAAGCTAAGGTTGAAGAAGCAGGTAGAGGACCTGCTAGTTCATCTGGTGAAGATGATGCTGAACCTGGTAAAGGTGATGTTGATGCTCCTCCTGTTGCTGTTATTAGTAAATCTGTAGAGGACATTGGTAAAGAAATGCGGAATGTTGTGACTAAAGCTGTTGGTTCAGTGCTAGATAAATCTGTTGTAGCTAGATTGGATAGTACTGTTGGTACAGCTGTACTTGATGGGCTAAAATGTACCAAGTTGGGAACATCTCCTAAAGGTACTAAACAACCTCTTCCTGCTGCCTCTCTATCTTCTTCAGGTAGTAGAAGCCCTGGTGGTAGTAGTGAAGTTGTTCAATCTGGAAGTTCTAGAGAGCAAGGACGGGGGCGAGATGATAAAGGCTCTGAAGATACTGTTACTCCTGGTAATTGTTCTGATGGTCTACCTGGAAATGCTCTAGTTGTCGTTTGTAATGGTAATGCTAGAGCTGCTGTTCTATCTACTGCTCAAACTCAAGTACAAGGTGCTCCTGTTCCTGCTGCTAAAGCTGATGAAGCTCTTTCTCAAACTGTTGCTGTTCCTACTACTTCTAGATCTGCCGACCAAGCTGATCATCAATCTGGAGATACTGGTACTCTTACTCAACAAGGTGCTAGTCAATCTACTGGTAGATCTGCTATAGCTGTTGATACTCAAACTGTTTCTGGAGAACAAGCTACTTCTCAACATGGACATGCTACTCCTGATCAAGCTAAAGGATCTTCTGAATATCTCTCTACTCTTATTACTCTTCCTACTTCTCTTACTCCTACTCAATCAGCTCCTCCTGAACAACTTGCTACTGGTCTCCAAAATGATGATACTCCTCCACCTCCTGAATCTCCTCAACGTGTTTTGGGACTTGCTCCTACTAGTATAGCTGGATATATCATACCTTCTGTTTTTGGTGGATCTGGCGCAGCTGGTCTCGCCGGGTGGAAACTTTATAAGCTCTTTAAGAATTTTAGAGACCCTTGGGTACTGAGTAGTTGGTCTACTGAAATACTACCAGAGAATCTACTCTTCCTTAGGCCCCCGTAGGTCACCAAAGCTCCCTTTGGGTTACTCTGTATAAACAATCATTACTCTAATACGTGCAGCTTCAACTTTTGCACCTTTGATATTTTCACATCAACATTCAGATGAACTCGCCAAGGCGTTTTAGGGAATCGCGGCTTCTCTATTCAAGTTTTCGATGCTATCGCTTTATAGTAACACAATTTGTCCATTATCCTGTCCTATGGACTGTGAATGGCACACATCTTTGGGAAACGCGTCATTCCTTGAAAGAATCAACGCTGCGTGGTGAGGAATAGTAAAGATAGTGGATTTTCTAGTACCAGAGTCAAATGTGCACACAAAATAGGACAATTTTGGTCAAGAAGAACACGTAGGTGTACGGGAATGATGGAATCAGCCTCGGAACGGCACCTCTGGGTCATGAAGGAAGATGCACAGAGCGTAAACGGGGCTTCCTAGGCGATATTTGCGGTTGTTTCGCTCTCAAAGTCTCAATTTACTGGGAAAACTTCTCTTCCTCCTCTCTTCTTGAATGCAAAACGACAGGGTGCTTCTGTAACGATGGTGCAGTGTGCGTGCTGTGCATCACGATGGAATGTGCAATCACTAAACATAAATTTCAGCGCTTTTAAGTTGCAAGTGGTTTCTTACTTTTCGCACATATAAATTCGGTAAAATGGATTGCATTTTGAGGTGTAATAATAGCGAAAACGAAGTCGTCATTGACGAGGCTACTGGCTTGCCAATCAAACAACATGACTATGTAAGTTTTAGGTCTAGAGTTAGTCTATTTGGCGAACGTGGTTCATTCCAGCGAGCTTTTGTATGAGCCCGTTGCTAGTGCAGTTCTTCCTTATACATCAATTTTGCAGAATGAGAAACCAAGTGTGATTTATAAGCCAAGCACAACTGTTCCACCAAACAACATTTTGGAAATTCCACCTCCAAAGGAGTTGGAGTACCCAGTCACCTTCTTCCCAACGGTCGATACCTTTTTTGATGCTGACACCAACACCTTGGTTATCTTGATGGAACTTCCAGGTTTCCCAGCCGCCGACATTGAGGTCCACATTGGCGATGGAGAAATCAAAATTTGCGGTATGTCTATTCATTATCATTCACTCGTGTTTAGGTCCACGTCCAAAGGATGAGCTTTACGAAAAGTTTGGTGAGAACCTCGACATCCACATTAGGGAGAGAAAGGTTGGCTACTTTTACAGGAGATTCAAGCTCCCAAACAATGCCCTCGATAGCACCGCCATTGCCGCTTATGACAATGGTATCCTCTCCATCAAGGTTGAATGCTCCCAGTTTAGTCCAAGCAGGAGACTCGACATTAGCACCTAGGTTTCTCCTAGTTAAATAGTGCATTAAGGTCTAATTTGTGCTATTTTTATGCTTCTCATCTAGCGCGTCTAGTTGCTAAAGGGTTCAACAACTCTATCAATGAGTCCGTATTTGATAGCCTCGGTCGGTCGCATGTAATAGTCCCTGTCACAGTCCTTTTCAATCTCATTGACTGTCTTTCCCGTAAAGCTTGCGAGGAGTCCATTTAGAATCTCTCGAGTTTGCAGTATCTCATTTGCCTGAATCTCAATGTCTGTAGCTTGACCGTGTGCTCCCCCTGAGTGTTTTAATGGGTTGAGACATTCTTACCAAGTGGCTGGTGGATCATGATTCTTGAATTTGGCATGGCAAACCGCATCCCCTTGGTTCCAGAAGCCAGCAGAAACGCTCCCATTGACGCCGCCTGGCCCAAACAAACAGTCTCCACTGGCATTTTCAACGTCTTGAGCAGGTCATAAATCGCCAAACCTAAAGGTTTAATGTGAGCATGCACGTCTATAAAAGGGAGAATGGATAAATCTCATCCATTATACACACCTGCAGAGACTGAACCTCCCGGGGAATTAATGTAAAACTTGATGGGTTTCTCCGGATCGTCTTCATTTATGCGCAGAATTGACGTCACGATTCTATACGACAGAGCATCGTCCAGCTCTCCAGAGAGGAATATGGTCCTGTTCCTAATGAGATAATCGTCTACTCGCTTGTGGTACTCGTCCTTCTGCGTATTTTCGTGAGATTCCAAACCAGACTTACGCTGTTGTAGCCGCCAGCCCCCAAGTGGGCCGTTCTGTACACCCCGTTTTGGCTTATTCCATCATATGTGGGCATGTTGCCATGTATTGACGCGTCATTTCCGGTTCTGTGACGCTCCGATGGCCTGGCGATGTGTATGTTGCGATGTGCGATAAAAAGTGGCCTTAAAGCAGCTCTAAACGCCGAGATTCCGTGGCATTGTAAAAGGATCAGAAATGTCAACGACCTTAGAAACCGCCCTGGTGTCATTAAGCGCAGTTTATTAAATCTGGGCCTCACCCCGCCCTCTGACGCCACACTTTATTTTAATCATGACTCCGACGCCCCTGTCCAAATGTAAGTTTGCCATGTTAATTCTCATTGTATCATCTCTTTATGGTCAAGGGTACAGCCTCGTATTCGTCGAGATGGAGGTCCATCCGCTACTCGGCCGATACCGGCCAAGTGTGCACTTTGGAATTTTTATGACAATAAACCGAGTGTGTATATACTGACATGTAGATCCCGAGCTCAGTGAGGCTGCCAAGGCCTGCAAGACAAGCCTCGTATTCGACGCTGTGGAAGTCAATCAGGTCAAGGAGAAAGTGGACCTCGCCGAGGCAATTATAAGCTCAATATCCAATGCCGAGCTTGAGAATACACTCGAAATTGTGGATGTAAGTATGAATGGACTCACACATTTTGCCCATAGAAGCTCAAGAATCTCAAGGAAGACCTCGGACTTTGATCTTCTAGAGGAGGAAATCCCTCACCGATAATCTGTATAGTAGGAATACAACGTAAGTCGTTAATCTAAATTACAAGTCTGCATTATATTGCAAGTTTGCGCAGCAAAGTCCGATTCCGTTGGAAGGCTCCGCCGCCGCAGAAGCCATGATCTCATTCGACGGCAAAGAGAGCTTTCTAGCGACCTTGTAACCTCCTGTAGCCATTTTTCATTCTCCCAAAACCAACTCACCAGTGTAAAGCTCAAACTTGTTGCAGAGGTGGTAGCCCTCTGGACATGATGCCATTGCTTCTTCCTTGCTGTAATGGATGTTTACAGGTAAATTATGATGGATAATAAAGGGGAGTCTGGAATGCGATATTTATTTGTGTCGTCCACAAAATTGCGTTTATTAAAGCCAAAAATGTCCCTTGTGTAGCCAGTTTATTTTCCAAGTTTGTCGTGGAACTCCCTCTCTTTTATGTCAGTCCATGTGCCACTATACTTTTCATACCAGCCAAATATAATGGCATAGCCCTTCTCTGCATCTACTCTTAAAAGTTTACTGGAACCCTTGGAGTACACTGTACAAAGGAAAGATGTGGATCCTTCATCTAATACGCATATTTCTTTACCGCCATCCACAACTTTTTCTATGGAATAGCCTTGTTTAGTGGCAAAGAAGTGGGTAGTGACACCATCCCGATCTTCCTTTACAAGCTTATACTTTTCATCATCTTCTTTTGGAGAGGAAATGTCCAGAGTGAGCTTGTTTGGTGTATCAGAACCTACTTTCAGGGCACTAGTTTCATCTACATAATTGAATGTTGACTTTTTCCAACCTGGTCCACCTCTACCAAAACATCCAGTTTTACTCTTGTACTTGAAATATTGTCTATGTGGTCTAGAAATATCGTCCACCTTAACCATGACAAGGTTTGGCTTACCATTCTTTAGGAATGTGATGCAGTAGAAACATTTTTCATCGTATGCCTGCACACCTTGAGCTCCTGAAAACGCTGGCATACCTTTCCATAAGTCTTTCTTTCCATAAATAACTTTTTTAATACTTTCTCCAGGATTCACTATGTAAACCCTTGCAGGCGCTCCAGCAATGTCGACGTCTAGTACACTGTAGCGAGGATCGGTAACATCCTCAAGATCAATCGTATCTTTATCTACTTGTTTAGGTGCGACAAGAGGTTGTTTAGCTGAAGTATTTTCTTGTATATTAGGAGCCTTTTGTGGATCAGGCACTGTTCGTTGTGAAGTTTGGGAATCTTTGCAGGTGGATTCTCTAAGTATATACAACAGAAAGAGTATAACAAATACCCTCATACTCCCAAAGTCTGTCAGTAAGAGTTTAAATTTTTGATAGAGCCACTTGTCCTTTATTCTTCCTTGAGATGCTGACCCTATGCAGAAGGAAGATGAATAGACAACCATGCAGACCCCATCCGAGCATCTTGTATATTATACATGTAGTAATTTCCTGAGATCTTTGAGGACCTACCACATATATGCCTTTTAAAACCTTTTCATAATTCCGTCTGCATAATCCCAAATAAAGATCTTTGTATCATCTCACATTTTCTCCGCTATTCGTTTGAGAATATCCAATGTAGAATTCCTCATACAAGTCTAAACAGATACTCTTTATTTCAACTACCAAAATAATAGACTCCCCTTATCGCATTTATAAAATTAGCCGGGTAAAATATTCTTCCATATAAACATACCTGCAGTTGGTACATCCTATTATAACATAGGAGGATTCTATTCCACCCAGGGCAATTGATGCTTCTGCCTGAATTTCATCTGCTCCAACGGCCTAAAAATTTGCCATTTGACAAAACTGAGCTTACATATGCAAAAACTGATAGCTCATCCAAAAGTATAGGAAGATCGCATGTAGGAGCAAACGGTACACTTCCAATGTATAGAGGTAGATTATTATGTCTAGTTAAAGCCTTTGAGTTGTATGTACAGTCCAATATTCCTGTAGCATCTATACTCCTAGCACGAACAACATACCGTCAACGTAGAGCAAAATATTGTTGCGCTCCCGAACTACAGCCAAATGGTACCAGTTATGTCTTTGTAAGCGACTATTTGATGTTATTTCTATAGTCAGATGTTGTGAGGATAGTATGCTCACCAATAGTCTTGTTTCCCTCTACTGAAAGTGCAACTTTTATTTGACCGTTCTTGGGATTTATGGAAATTTGGGGAGTAGCTTCGTTGACAAACTCTGTCTTGTATCCCTAAAATTGTGTGACTTATGCCATGTAAATAAACGTCGACGAACCTTTTGTATAATGGGACAAAACTGGTCGTATTTGAGGCTATTCTGATGCGATACTTCATCCATAAGTAGGTATATGAAAAAGAGGTAACTAAACTCATTCGTCCCAAAGAGCTCATTGGACTTGATGTGTACAAAGTTCTTTCTAAAATAGGCCGATGTTCCCATTCCACCAAAGCCGGAATGGCCAGAAACCTGTCCTACTCCATGGTTGCCTAATCCGCTGCTATCCACCGGCTCAGATTCGTCAAAGGTCATGTATAGGATCCTTCCTGTATACTCAATGTAGTATCTATGGCATGTGGTACATCAGACAGCCGTTGCCCGTGCAACAAAATGTGTAGAATGTCCAGACTCTTTATTCTTACAACAAAATGGGCAAGTAGATGGGTTCAGCAGTTTCTAATGTGAATAACAAACAAACCTGGCCGTCGAGCGTTCGGAAGTATGATCTTCTCCGTGTTGTTTATGCAAATTGCGGAATCCACCGTCAAATCGCACTTTTCGTAATTCACAGGAGCCACAATCCGAATATAGACATAAAGAAAGAGGAAAATATGCGATAAAAGTCCATTCATGCTAAAGTGTGTACAAACGAACATTTTAGGACTGACCGCGGAGACCCTCCAACGGACTCGGCCATCTCACGGGTGTGTACCCAAGAGCTCTGCCGCTGGAACCAAGCGAGAAATGTGTAATGGATATGAAATGTAGGTGATAACAAGCGACAAACTGTGGACAGGGACTGAGGGCAAGGAACTGGGCGATCGGCCTACGACCCTAGGCCTGGCCAAGCGAATTTAGAGGCCCTGGTGCTAGTTGCTGGGGAGAGGAGAAAATTCTGCGCTGAAAAGGAGGCATGGCGCGGAAAAAGTAAAGGGACCCTAAAGAGGCCATGGAGTCCCTCAAGCGAGGCTGTAACCGGTACAAGGCTTTATTCAATGAATGTAAAGAGATTTGTGGAGCGAAATGAGGAAATGTGCCAGAAATTCCGACTAAATGAACAGTGCTGTGGGGAATGGAAAAGGAATCAAAACAAATTTATTGGAATCTCCATTAAACGATGGACCAAAATTTGTACGATGAGTTTGGGAACTACATAGGTCCAGGATTAGATGAGGATTTTGAGGGTGGACTGGATTCCGACCTCAGTGACGCCGCTAGCGACGTAGAGGTAAAGACTGGGCCTGAAACTCCGGTAACCAGAATAACCAGAGACGATATCGTAACTTATGACGACTCTGCAGCTGAGGATGAGGTCTATAAGGATGCAGAAGTATTCATCCAGGAAGAAGATACACAAACTATAAACGTACCGATTGTACAGGCTGAAGAGACTCATATTGATAGGGTAAGCACGATCCATCGCCTAGATAGCGATATTACCGCAAAGAACTTTGATATTCTGGAGGAATCCCTGCCTAAAAACCGATTCACATTCCAGTTCATGACCTCGTTGATGAACCAGCCGGAGTTTATAAGGAACATTTGCATAGCTGGAACGTTGCATCATGGAAAAACAACCTTGGTAGACCGTCTAATAGAATATAGCAGGTTTATGGAGGCTGATAAATTCACAAGGAAGGCACCGGAGTTTACGAGGTATACTGACTCCCGTCTTGATGAACAGGCGAGAGCTCTTACAATTAAATCGACTCCTATATCTCTTGTCTTCCAAAATGATCTTTACGAAGATGTAGACGTATGCAGTGATCAAAATTATGCCGAAAATGATAATCCAAAGCACAAGTCGTATTTATTCAACATATTCGATACACCTGGTCATGTCAATTTTATGGACGAATTTGTGCACGCCCTCAGTGTTTCTGACGGGTGTGTAGTTGTGGTTGATGTTTTAATGGGACTAGAAAGTACAACTGAGAATATATTGCGACTTTGTATTCACGACAATATTCCATTCATTTTGGTGATCAACTGTATTGACCGTTTAGTTTTGGAGCTAAAACTACCTCCTTCAGATGCATATCATAAGATCAGGCATACCATTTACGAGGCCAACGATTACATAGCATCAACATGTAAATTACTCAATAAACAACCCGTTGTTTTATCTCCACTATCGAATAATGTAGCATTCGCTTCTACAATGTTTGGAATATTTTTTACGCTCAAGTCATTTGCAAAACTTTATAGTAGCAGTAATATAGACTCATTTGCTAAAAAGCTTTGGGGGAATATGTTTTATAATCCATTTAATCGCAAATTTGTAAAACATGAAGTCGTGGAATCTGGTGAAGAAGAGGTCACATTAAAGCGTTCATTTGTCGCATTTATTCTGGAACCAATTTATAAATTGATCTCACATGTAGCATCTGATGAAAGAAGTGAATTACAGGATGTTTTGAGTGAATTTGGAATATCTCTCAAGGCTGACGATTACAAGATGAGCACGAAACGTATACTCCGCAAAGTTTGTGCGGCGTTATTTAGCGATGCTAGTGCTTTTGTAGAAATTATTGTTTCAAACATTCCCTCACCTCTGAAATTTGCGCATGCTAGAGTGTCTACTCTATACACTGGGGACGTTAATACGACTCTCTATGAGGACATGATAAACTGTGATCCTAATGGGCAACTAATGGTATTTGTAAGCAAGAATTATTACAGGTTGAATGGTTCAAGTTTTGATCTTTTTGGACGTGTAATTTCCGGTACCATAAAAAAAGGAGATCCTATAAAGATTCTCGGTGAATCTTATACCCTTGATGACGATGAAGACGTCTTAACACGCAAGGTTGAATCACTGTGGATATCTGAAGCTCGTTATAGAGTACAGGTCTCATCAGTTCCAGCTGGTAACTGGGTCCTCATTTCCGGTATTGATTTGTGCTCACACAAAACATGCACTATCACGGATGTTGATGACTCTATTGCAGAAATATTCTCCATAAAACGATATTTAAATATTACTGACCCTGTATTCAAGGTTTCTTGTGAACCTCTTAACCCTTCAGAGCTACCAAAAATGGTGGAAGGGCTTAGGAAGATTGAAAAGAGCTACCCATCCTCCAAGTTGAGAGTCGAAGAAAGTGGTGAGCATATAATCCTAGGAACCGGAGAACTTTACCTAGACTGCATTCTTCATGACCTAAGAAGGCTCTATGGAGATTTGGAAATTAAAGTATCCGACCCTGTCGTTAGATTTACAGAGACAATCATGGAAACTAGCGCTGTGAAGTGTTTTTCAGAAACTGCTAATGGAAAAAATAAACTCTATATGATCGCAGAGCCATTGGAAACTGGTATAGCCTCAAGCATAGATGAGGGCCTCATTGATCCATCATGGACACAATCTCAGTTGTCTAGTCATTTTTCAAAGGTATACAATTGGGATGTTTTAGCATCACGCTCAATATGGGCATTCGGTCCAGATGGGAATGGTCCAAACATTTTGTTAAACGACACGCTACCATCGGACGTGGACAAGGTAAAACTGGATGGCATCAAGCATTCCATAATACAAGGTTTTTCATGGGCGTGCAGAGAAGGACCTCTTATCGAAGAGCCAATCAGAAATGTAAAGTTCAAGCTTTTAGGTGCGGATATAGCAGATGAAATGAGCATGAGAACACCTGGCCAACTCATTCCTACGGCAAGGCGTGTTACATATGCTTCATTCCTTCTTGCAACCCCTAGGCTAATGGAACCGATTGTCTTCTCAGAAATTCACTGTCCAGCAGACTGTGTGTCTTCAATATACACTTTATTGGCACGCAGAAGAGGACATGTACTCAGAGATATGCCAAAACCTGGAACTCCATTTTATACAGTGCATGCCTATTTACCCGCAATTGACTCTTTTGGATTTGAAACTGATTTAAGAATATACACAAGTGGACAGGCGTTTTGTCTCACAATGTTTGATCACTGGAACATTGTACCTGGAGATCCTTTGGACAAGTCAATTGTCCTAAAGCCACTAGAACCTGCACCTGTGCCACACCTTGCCAGGGAATTCCTACTAAAAACCCGCAAAAGAAAGGGACTAACAGAAGATGTTTCTCTAAATGCGTTCTTTGACGATCCTATGCTCTCGGATCTTGTGGAGAACCTGGAGGAGTTTCACTAATTTCTCATTAAATTTAGTGTACATGTCTAGCACTTTATGAAGTCGGATCCTTCATTAGTATGACATCTTGTGACAGTAATGGCCTTACCGCTGGTAGAATCATAATAAGTAGTAGTATTATTACGTCAATCGCCTTCCATATTCTGAACATGCATTGGTTTCTGTAGAGGATCTAGAGTTCCTGAAAGTGGAGTAGACCTATAGTCTTTTGTCACACCTATTGCGTATTGTCTTTTTCATACTTACTCCACATTCCTACTGACCTCTCTGCTCACACCAGTTGAGACATTGAAGAGTAAGAGAGAGGTACATAATGATGGGTAGGGATAGAGGGGAACTTGTGGAGGATAATATAGGATGTAAGATGTAGAAAAGATGGCAGAGTAATATAGAATGAGTCATGTGGATGGTATAGCCATAGACATATCTAAAGATAAAACGTTGACCACTAATGATTCATATGGACAACATTACTACGTAGAAGATGGAAAAAAAGTCCTAGTTGATAATAGTTACCCAAGTGATATAGGTCATTTCTACAAGGTAATTCACCGATCCGAGAACAATCTTAACATTGGAAAAATTAAACAGAATGATACTGATCTTACCGGTTTTAATACTGATTTGGATAGGTATCAAAATGTAGCTGTATACTTTTTTCTTGAGGAGAGATCTGATGGTCTTGGAGCTCCATTGATAATTCAATTTGGAGATAAAGATATATATTATACGTATAGATCTATAAATGATTGGGAAAGAAATAATTCAATAAATTCTACCACACTTGCAACTAACCTCCTTAAACAGAGATGCAAGAGGAATAAAACTCATAGAATAGAACTCTCTAGGGACTATAAATATAATTGTTCCATTTGTGAAGCCCAAATTGAAGTTGGAAAACAACGAGAATACACGCAGTATAGTTTTTACAAACAGTATATTGCGGAAGAGGGTCATTTTTCTGCTTCTTCATTTGTTATTGGAAATACTCCTCAGACAGGTATTACCCTTCCAAAAGGAATAGAATACTTGTATGTATACTTTCACCCTGGCAAAAATGGATCTCCTCTTATTATTTACATACCTCCGGAAGATGATGAACGTTCCACTAAAGGCACATGGTGGAAGAAATCTTATAGGAAGGGCGCTATTTGGGAAAAGGAAGGAAAGGATATTTCACCACCTAATCCGTCTGAGGATCCTACAATTGTGGAAATAATTAATGAAATTCCGGAAAGTGCCCCTGTAATAAATCAACAAACTTCTTCCGGGACAAAAACGGCGGCTTCTGTTTTAACTCCACTAGCTGCTACCGGAGTGACTGAAACTGCAAATTTCTTCCTTAATCCTGACTGGAGTATAATTAGGAGAGTGAGTACTATTTTTAGCACCGCTGTATAGTAGGACACTCCCCTCTAGACTCCTCTCTTATTGGTATACTGGAATGCTAGGGAGTCTCTCACCTTAACTCTTTGCTTACAGTATTACTCGTCTTGTTATAATGGTACATGTTTTGAGAGTTCTTCCATTAGACCAACTACTCAGTACACAAGCTAGTTTCCCTACTGGAGTATCTCTGGGAGAGTCCATAGACTCCTAGATTTGTCTAACCCAAGGGTCTCCTCTATGACTCTTATAGAATCTATATCCGGCGAAGCCAACTAATCCGGATATAGCAGTAGCGAGAGTTCCAAAGATACCTATATCACGAGTAGAGTTTCCAGGAGAATCATCAGGAGGGCCTGGGGCTTCCATACGAGCAGTTTTAGGATCAGTATGGGTAGCTTCAGGATGATCTTCAGGAGCAGCTAGGCTTGGTGAGCCAACAGGATATTGAGGTCCAGGAATAATAGAATCAGCGGAACCTTTTTCTCCAGGAAGTTGAGTAGTACCAGCGGCACATGTTGAATAGTTATAACATCCGGCACTCCTTAGTGCATTCACGAGTTTATTCCAACTTGGACAATCTTGGGTGCTAGCAGGTGTGACACTAGGAAGTACACCGATGAGTTTGGTCCACGGTTGATTATCATCCTTGTTTTTCTTAAACCATCCCTTAACATCATATTGAGACGAGTCTACATAAATAAGCACTGGAATATCTCCTGTACAGTAGAAGGCAGAGACGGTGAGAGAACCTTTAATGGGGAAGTTTTGTGTGCTCAAGACTATTCTCTTCCTATTATCATTACCATCCTTGTAATAGATACCGCCCAGACTGTATCCATTGTTATTATGTTGATAGTATGAAATCTTTTGCCTACCATCTACCATGATATATCCTTTAGCAACAGAGATTTTACCCTTATCCTTATGTTCGCTACAACAATATTTCTTATCACTACTACCACCACTGGCATGAGTCTCAGAATAATTTTTGGTGAGATTCAAGGTAACATAGCTGTATCGTTTGCATAATACCTCATCGAGCTTTTCGGAAAGGGTAGGTAGTGGAGTATATCCATAACTATCATAGAATGCATTTCCACCGTCGCCAGTTTCTTCCCAGTTTGTACCGCTACTATCCTTAGTTGTATAAAATTTAGAATTTCTTCCACCTCTTTGTTTAAATTCAATCATAAGAGGAACTTTTGGACTTGATATGTATGAATATAGTATTATTTTCTCAATTGCCTCAGTAATTGGGGGTATACCAGTAGACTTATCATTCAAAGTTACTCTGGAAATCTTAGTCTCCTTACCATTAACACTGTAAGTTGTGGTAACATACTCACTACCAGCAAGCAGTTTTAAGCCATCAAGTTTTATCTTTCTGGTTTCTCTTGTACAGTGGGAGTTAGCACTACCTGTAATATTACCTGACGTAGGATTCTGTAAGTTAAAGACAATAGCTCCATTTCTACCACAGTTTCTATCATCAAGCATGACCTGAAGCGTAAGACTTGTAATGTGCTGCCAAATTTTTTGATTTGTTACTCTTGGCTCACATTCACTGTATCTGTAGTAGTACTTCTTACCGCCGACTCCAAGTGTTACTTCTAGGAGAAGTGGTTTATCATAAGTTTCATCCTTTTCCCAGTAATAAACGGCAACACTCTTAACACCAGGAATATCATATTTAGTAGCTAGTTGCTCACCATTGCGCATGTATCTCTTGAGAGTGAATGTATCTCCTGTGAGTTCGTGGACAAGGGCAACAAAACCCCTTACAGATTCTGGGCTATCAACCTTTTTGGCGATAAACTTGCCAGTACTATCACAGTTACATGCTCCACCTTCACATCTTTTGCTTACATCCAAATGAAATGTGTTCTCAGAAGTCATCCTCCATGTTCAAAGAGAGTATGCTCATTCAAAACTCTGAGATCCATAAGAGTCTCCTTACCTATTCACTCCCTAGACAATCATTCATTCATCCTCTCTCACAAGACTAGTTCACCGTCTGGCAGTATGGAACACTGTCATCCATGGGAGAGTCTATACTGCCTACTGGCAGAGTATAGTGTAATTTAAGAAATAATAAAAAAAACTACATTACGTATCAACAAACTATTCTTCAGGGGGCAAATCACAAGTAACTAAAATAAACAAATGATCATCCTTAAGAGTCAAAGTAGTCCTCATATCAAAGGTTAAAAGTTTAGGAAGACTAGTGTAAAGACCACGACAACCACATTTACACCAATATCCCCAAGAACTCCAAAATCCATAACGTGAAGTAGGCCAACTGTCTCTATCAGACAACTGACAAACAGCATGAGCATAACTCTTTATCATTGGAGAATCTCCAGGTGGTGTCCTCAGTAGTATTCCTATTAGGCTCTCCACTAGACTTATTAATGCATGGACGAATGTCCAAGGATGGGTGAGTTTCTTCAAAGAGCCTCCTAGTAGTCATTCATTAAAATTCCTGATCTTCATAGACAATGAGTAAGGCCTCTGATTTACCTAAAACTTTGCATCTAACATTGGTGGTAAAGGATGATTTAACGCTCTTACATGCCACCTTCATTCCACTCCCGGTCCAGTATCCTAAGGACTTCCAGAACCCAAAGTCTTTGGTAGGCCACTTACTCCGATCATGCTCATATTTAGAGTAGGTCTTTAGGTATCCATCTCCAGTAAAGGCCAAGATGA
Organism: Theileria equi strain WA; assembly: GCF_000342415.1. Taxonomy (NCBI): domain Eukaryota; phylum Apicomplexa; class Aconoidasida; order Piroplasmida; family Theileriidae; genus Theileria; species Theileria equi. Next base: position 899,638 of record NC_021367.1, on the reverse strand, counting down.
TCATTAAACCTTGGGATAAGAAGGCATTAACGGCTGGAATTGGGCTCTTATATGCACCACCTCCTGCATATGAAACTGCCTTGAGAGATTCCTCACAAAACTTTAAGGTAACAGTAATAACTCCAACCTTTAAACCACTACTTTTTATAGAACTAGCTAGTCTACCACCCGGATAATGAAGTGTGCACAAACACAAGATCATGGCAGTAAGATGTGGAATTGCCAGAATCCAAGTAACATGCCACCATTGGGCACTACTCCATTCTTGATTTGGACCCTTTCCACGATCGCATAAGATGGCGATGATAATACCAGGAACAGCACTAACGAACAAAACAACCAGGTCAATAGTGTAACCAGTGCCAACATCAGTCAGTTTGTAAGGAGCTATGGCAGGATAGAAGGCATAAATACCACCCATTCCAACCATTCCCATAAGAATCGGAGATGCAACAGCAGGGGCAGGTTCATTACCAGTACCATTGCCTCCACCATGCCCATAGGCAGCAGCAGGATAAACAATCCATACTATGGCAGAGATGAATGATATAACTATTGCTATGATAAGCTGCCAGTATATAATCCAGTAACTAACGTTCGACCACTTATATCTCTCAGCCAACTTAGTGAAGACGTAATAGTAAATGCAAACCTGAATACCGGAAAGAGGAATTCCTACATTGAAAAAGGCGGCATCTGCACCTCCAACATTCATTACAGCTGCCACATTAAGTCCATAGACAAACGAAACTAAGACTATGGTCCAGTAGTAGAAGGTGAGATTACCCTGTTCTCCTCCTGATGTAAATGCAATGAGGAGTATAATGAGGGAAGAGTACAGTGTTATGTTAGTAAATACAGCAAGGCGCATGAAACATTTCTTGGAGTCTTCATCATTATGTTCTTTAATGAGTGCTGTAATATTTACAATAGCCATTCCAGTAAACGTTGCCAACTCCATAAGATTATGGACCATGTTAATGAACGAACTGGCATACTGCTGCGGAATTTTAAATCTGTCAAGTGCAAACTTTGCTCCAGTTAAAGCCACACGGAGAGACTGCAACAGAGTCAGCCCTGCCATAAACATGGCGCCTTTCTGAAGTCCGGGATTCCCTTGTGCCATCTGTCATCTTGCGATCTTACCTGTCGTTCACACCATTATATACCATATCATTGGCCATAAGCTGGAGAGACCCCTCCATTCTCTACTAGGGAGTTTAGTGTTCCAGTATTATTCACCATTCAAGATGCATGTTTAAGTAGCTCACATCCTTAAGGTTTCATAGTGTTATCCATGGTCGCTGATACATTCTCTGATTAGTAAAGAAGCTAACGAGTGTCCATGCCATAGATTTAGTTGAAGAATCTAGAATGAGCTCGGTGTTTGGCATCTCATAATGGTAATTCATTCATCTACCAATGATTATACAGGCTCCTATACTGAGAACTGTGAATTCAGAGACTCCTCTACTAAAGTACACTCACAAGGCTCCTATTCGCTTCGCTCATCGAGTCTCCATCGCTATTCCACTCGTTACACTCATTCCATAGTGATAAACTACCTAGTCTTTGACGTCGGTAGGTCACCTGTTTCAGTACTCCTTACAGTCATACTTGCACAGTGAGGAAACCTACTGGTAAAGGATCCTCTGAAGAGTCCATTAAAGAGTCTACTGGAATGGGAGTAGATGACCATTACTCCCTCAGGCTAAAGCCTGTGGTCGCTCGTTCGCTATTCCATGGCTCACATCCCTCGTTCCTCGGGACTCATGCTCACCACGTTCGCATCATTCCCATATTTATGCAAAACTCTTGAGAGTTTTGCGGAGTAGCCCCTTTGGCGGCACACATTGCGGTTGGAAGGCTTCACACCACAACGGGTTCGAGGTTCTGGCGTCTATTCAATCTCTGGAGCTTTCCAGTCTGTGAATGAACGCAAAATTATTGAATACACACCTGTAATATATAGAAATGAGGGTCCGTCATTTGCAGGCATATCTCCGTGAGCAGAAATGCGTAAAAGTAGGAAATCTGTCAGTATGTAGAGGAATGCGAATAGGTATCGACGCAATCTACTTTTTCAAGTCGCTAAAGGCATTGAATGACCCATTGAGCGACGCCTTCGCCTCGCTGCCGCCGTCGTTTCTCTCAACGGTCGATGAACAGCTGCAGCTCATGGATAGCCTGGAAATCCAGCCGCTGTTCGTCTTCCAGGGGATGCAACCAAAGTCACACATGCTCTTGTCGGCGCAAATGATCGGATTTGCCATGCACGACGGCTGGCTATCGTACGTGAGGGGAGAAGAGGCCCTCGCAAAGAGCAAATTCTCACAGAACATCTACAAGGAATTCTCAGAGGAAATCGTGCAGTTTCTCATGGCATACCTAAAGTCAAAAGGAAGAGAAGTGATCAGGGCGCCGTATTTCGCATCCAGTCAGCTCATCTACTTTGTACAGGAAAGTCTCGTAGATGCAGTCGTTGGACCGCCCTCGTCAATACTATTTGGACTTCCCAGAGTAATCATTGGAATGGATCTGGTTAAAAGCGTATTTGAATGGATAGAGTTGGAGGAAATTCTGCAACTTTGGGGTGTGGATCGTGACCAGTTGGTCGATGCATGTCTCTTGGCCGGCACGGAACATTGTCTGAGTTATCCACTTTTTGCTCAGCCATTCTCATTTGCAAACGCAATAGAATACATAAAGCAGGCGCCCCTTATAAAGTACCTTTACCAGATCCCAGCTAGGGAACGTCTGAATGAATATGTGGACGGATATTGTATAGGCAAGTCACTCGTTACCTATCCTCTGGTACTCACCTTAAACGGCGATGTTACCTCCCTCACTAAGCGTGACCTTTTGCCATCAGATTATCATAAAATTGTTGGATGTAGACTACCCAAGAGCGTCTACTATCTAGTCTCTGAAGGACTAGTCTCTATACAGTTACCATTCTCGCTAGCACTTGGAGAATGGATTGATGAGTCCAATCAAAATGCAGACTCTGTTGAATATAGCGAACTTTTATCGGACCTGAGAGAGTACCATTGTAGAGCTGTTGGACTCCTAGTTTTGAAATTGGACGAACATTTTAAAACAAAACAGATTCGATTTTCAAAACATGTTTCACTATCAAAGAACAGCTTCTCTGCCAGACAACCAGCAAATATATTGATACCAAACACTTGTGCAGTTAAACACTGGAACATTAATGCCGCAAATTTGGCCAAGGAACTAAAGAGACAAGGTGCTGACGGCGTCTCCCTTGAGTTTTGCCTAAGATGGCACGGTAATGTTGGCTCGCAGCTTCTGAGCCAAGATGTGGACGCAGACAGCAAGGATGGTGCAGATTTCAATGTCATGAATGCAATTCTGCACTTTATGCTACTGGATAATCTAGGTTTCTTTACAAATGAGTGCGGTGCCACCGCATTTGGATGCGCTCTTGCCAGCTCAGAACTTGGAATGGATGGACTCTTGGCTCTCGAGCTCATGAAATTTGGTCTCTTTACTGGAGAAACATTTGAATCGCCTCCAGAGGGACCATACTCTCCAGATGTGCAATATAATTACAAGAGAGAAGAAAACAGACGCTTCCACATTACTGTTAACCTTATTTCAAGACTTGCCACGCTCTCTTCAGTGCAATTGGATAACAATTTGTGGAAGGGAAAAATAGACTATGACATTGCCTCATTCAACGTGGTGATTAAACTCCTAAAAAGATCTATAAATTATCTAACAGAGGGTTGCCTGGCCTATCTCTTGCTTTCTGATACCAATAGACTTGTAAAGATTGAAAATGGTGCCTTTGATCCAACAAATCCGCAGGTGCCACTATTCTATGACAAGTTTGCATTTATGGGTGTCGTCCTCAAATTTATCTTCATGGGACCAAGCGCTGAATTTTTAAATGAAGATGCAGTGGTAAATGTCGAAACTGTAGGAGCTACGAGCCTAGAACAGGTGCAAGAAACATTCCCCAACTGCACAAACATTGCGCAAGACCTTGATGCATTCATTGACTTTTGGGTAAAACTGCACAAGCTTGTGCATGATCTCGCAAATCTCATACAGTTGGGAGATATTCTAGGACAGTTTGACCATGGAACATTGTTACTCGCCTCTAAACTCGCAAAACTTGGTATAAACACCGAAAAGCTTAAACTCTAGTAACTTGTATTACAAAAATATACAATTAAGCTGCAACTAAATAGGACAGCGTCTAGAGTAAATTACGGGCAAAAAATTATAAAAATCCTGGCGGTTAACAGGTGTCCAAATCCCCTCAATACGTTGTAAATACAACTTTTCTGTGCGGTCTGCCTTATCCGCAATGTTAAGTTTTATCAACTTTGCAGCATTATACTCGTAGTAAATGTCAATAGATAAACACTTTTCGTCGTCAGTCTCTCTCCATACAACCTGATCTCCGTCTACAATGTGATTCAATGCATAATCCTCCTTTGGTAATAGGGTTGTAAGCGGAACACTATGATGGACACGGGAATCGATCATGAAGAACTTGTCATTTGGAGTGTCACTAACATCAAGTTTTATATAAGACTTTACACCGTCAAACACATCATTCACGACCTTAATGTTCTCGGAAACGGTATTCTCCGTGGCAAGATTTGGGTAGTAGAGGGCGAGTTCAGAATTCATTGTCTCTTCATCGTCTGAATCGCCCGCTCCAGGATTAGCTGCCAATGCGTCCAAATAAGAATAAAAGTCATCCTTTGAAACTTCGTGCCATTCGTTAACGGAAAACCTCAAAAACTTTTCTTCATCCTCACCGTTACTGGATATTATGATCCTGACGAGTAGGTTCAAATCGCAAATGGAATATGCAAATCCAATGAGGCATACTTCGTCGTCACTTTGTGATTCCCAAATCAAGTGCTTTTTATCCTGTACTCTCTTTAGACAGTACTCTGCATAAGGTCTAAAGAGGGTAAAGAGAATGCCCTTGTATACACCAATTCTGCTGTAAAACAAGAGGTCATTGATACCTTGAGACAAATCAATCTCTATATGAGCATCTAAAAACGTTCTAATATCTGACCTAAAGTTGAAGGGCATCAGCAACTCTTCTGAATTCTCACTAACCTCTGGAGCATGCCGAACTGACAAGGCATCCAGATGAAATGAAAAGGCAGATTTCGACACTTTTACCCAGTTTCCAGCTCCATGTGCCAATCTAAAAATAGCAATTTGTCCATATGTCCCTACTACGACAATTTCAGCCAATCTTGCGAACCTCTTATCATAGAAAAGTGTTGCACTTATGCAATACCTCCCCTCTGGACCAGGGGACCATATCACCGATCCACTTGAGACGATGTCAGAAATTACACAGCTGTCTTTTGCCAGGAATATAGTGTATGGTATATCCATGAATGAATCCTGTCTGTACAGGACATTGCTAGTTTCCAACGACTCATCAATATCTAATTTCATCCTGTTAGCCGGTGTATACAAGTCTGATATTCTCATAGCAAATGCCAAATCCATATTGGATGCACCAGGACGGTTGATTCTTGTTAGCAAACATCGGAATCCTTCCCCAGATATGGGAATGTAGTAATCATCTTGGCAGTTGAAATAGAGCATTTTCTCAGTGTTGTCAGAAAAAACGGACATTTCAATGAGCTTTAATGTTCCGCGATATGAGAAAAAGTGTATAGAATAGCATCTAGTTTGAGGAGCACGTTCCCATATTACCTGTTCCTCTGCAATTATTTTCTCAATAATCACCCCTGGAATAGGCTGATAAATGAGGGATAAGCCGTATCCCGATACGTTACGGTGGACCGCAAAGTTTAAGTCATCTGGAGGTTCAAATAAATTCACAGAAAGGTGTTTCTCTGCGCATATCTTCTTTTTGAAATCCTTGATGTGTCTGGTGAAAACCTCTCTGGAAAGGAGGAACCAAACATCATTAAGTTTCTCCATAAATCTATTATCGCGTGAATTCCCCTTTTTGACATTTATTATGGCAAAGTGATGGTGCTCATCTACAAAAAGTACGACCACTTTAATGGCCTGTTCAGATTCCGAAGAAGCCTCCCACAGCATTGATATCTTATCCGCAATTGTCTTGAGTGCAAATCGAGGCTGTGGATAAATCAAAACGGAGTTTATTCCGTCAAGAACCAGATTCTTGTGGGAGAATATATCGTTGTTTGGGTACTTTTTTTCAATGTACAATGTAACGCTGTTGTCCACCAGTCTATCCCTCTTGCTCAAATAGTCGAGTGAAAAGTCATAAACAACTTTGCTCACTCTCTTAAAAATACCACGTTGCCTTCTGTAGTAGACTTTCCTCATTTGGTTCTCCTGGTCGATTAAATGCACATGTAGCAATTGTGGTAGTCCAAACTTGCAGGCGGCATATACAACTGTGCATTTTTCTCGGGCGGTTCGCTGTCTCCAAACGGCCGTATGGCCGTATATTATTCGGTCAACATTGACTCCAGGATTGGCAATGTAATCTCTGTATCGAAACCTTCTTGCGGACGACTCTTCTCCGTGGAATAATTCGTCATTGGGGTTTTCAATGTCCAGTGTAACTGAAAATACGACTGTATTAAAATAGTGAGAACAAAAGAGAATGTACATAAATTTGTTGAAACGCATTTTTAGGAGTTTGGAATAGGAACAGAATTCCTCTTCTTCTAAATAGTCATTAAGAAATGTGTGGTGTGTCAAATATACAATGCAAAGCTAAATGCACCAAAACATCGACTTAAACGTCTATAATTCGTATTTCAATCTCCACTTTTATTCTTGAATCCATGTTATTTGCGTCATTACGGCCTTGTCTCTGGGATAAGAGCACCGTAATCCGCAACATTATTTCGTTACAGGTTTCTCAATAGTGGCAAATTAGAAACTAGTCATACCTAAGAAGGAATTTAAACTCGTTTATATATTAAATGTCTGCTTCTGCCTGATAAATCTCCCATACCGGTCTGGAGTACAAGTGGTGACGTCCAAGAATTTGTAACGAGTATAAATGGTGTTTCCGACAACGACTCGTTTTGGTGCACTAATGGTCAATAGTAGCAGAATATGCGTATTCTGGCATATACTTCATTACTCTAGCATGTAAATGAATTCTTATACGTTAAATGTAACATAAGCAAAACGTTCCACCATGTTGATTTGCATATTCCCCAGTAGAATACACAACAATCCTTTACAAATCCCAGAGTATCATGACTGAATCATTCCCCTTGTACCGTCAAGGAGCCCGTAGTTGGAATTTTGGCATAGTATTTGGAGGCAGGTATTCTAACCCAGCCAAAAGTCTTTTTTTGAAAGTACAAGTGAACTGCCTTTCGTCTATGAAAGGTGAATAGGTGTACAATTACACTATCCTCATAGTTGGTCGTCCACAAGATCTTGCAGCGTTCTTCACCACTTTTACGCTCCCACACTAGTGCATGTCCGTCTAGGACTCTGCATATTGACACCCCAGGTTTGGTTACATACGAGTTGATTTTTGTGTGACCCCTTTGAGTGACATACAAGGTCGTTTCTTCCCTAGTAGTTTCGTCCGAAAGGTCAAAGTCAATCTCCTTCCTCTCACACTTGATGACACTGCAAAGCAGTAGCACCGCTAAAATTAACCCCTTCATTATAAGATGCAGCATAAAATATTTCAAGTGAGCTCTAACGGGTTGTCGTGACAAACCTAGTGTGGCTAGCCTGCAATATTTTTATTACCAAAGTCTGGCGAGGCTTAGACGAAGCTGCATGCAAAAGGTTTCCAAGGAAATGGTAAAATTTCAATGAGTCATTTTTGCAAAACTCTCATTTCCTTGTAAAGAATGTTCTAAGACTAGATCGTCTGGGAGCCTGATTCTTGGGCATTTCCTCTTCCGATTGACATCTCCTGTGTCCCTGCGGAGAACGGTCAGAGTCTCTTGTGTATTGGCTCATTATCTTGTCCATTTTCTTTTCGTATACATCGCGGGTGATTTGTGAATACTTCTTGTGCCTGTGCTTTTCAAATAACATGCGCATGCAGTGACCTGTGCCATTGTCAACTTGTAAACTCAGGAATTTCGAGGTGGAAAAGGGCTCAATAGTTGTGACAAAGCACTTGTCATTACCGGGCGCTTCCCAGACAACTTGTTCCTTGTGCACCACCTTGTTTATCAAAAAGGGGTTTTTGGGGAACATTGCCTTGTGGAGAGTCCCACAGTCCCAGGACTCGTAGCAAGTTATTATTTCCGGGTTTACGGATGTAGACAGATCCAACGTGTAGGGAATGTCAGCAGAGTACTCTTCACTATCCTCTCTCCTTCTGCTTGTTTCATACGCGTCCTTTATCGATGAAAGCAACCGATCCAGTTCCAACATTTTATCTTTACCCTCCCTATCCTGAGCAGTTCCGAGTGCAATTAAATGGACTATGCCGAGAAGAAAAAGAGCCACCATCATAAATGTGCAACATTTATCATTTTTGTTCCGGCAGAGTGGAATCTTTAATGTATCGTTAGCTGCGAGGCCCTGCATTCTTGTGTAAAATAGCCCATTGGATGGGGTAATTAACATGACTTTCAACTCAATAGAGCAGACAACAACACAACTCTGGTGCATGCATCTTACAAGAATAAATTATAGACTGCATCAGCAGCACTGGGCATTTACTGGTCCATCATCTACAACCAAATGCGTGGAGTTAATGACACCCACAGACTTTGGTGCATTAATGTGAGCCTTTTCACACTCCTTGTCCCAATCAATGTTTCCGTGTCCCTGTGGATAGTACTTGATAACCTCTTCAGTTCCATCAATTTCCTTGTAACGTACAACCTCCTTAATCTGTGGTACCTCAACCTTCTTTTCGACCCACTGCTCAATAATTTGTGGTCTCTCCACAATCTTTTCTACAATCTCAACCTTGGGAACAAGTTTGTTACGATATTGGATTTGAGGGACTTCCACAATTTTTTCAACGTACTTGACGTCTGGAACCTCGACCACCTTTTCAACAATCTGGGTAACCTCACGGGGTACATGTATGACACGCTCCTGGATCACCGGCTTTGGGACAATCCTCTCAACTGTCTTGACCACTGGAATCTCAACCGTCTTGACGATCGTGTCAACGGGCTGGTACGTTGTTACTGCAACCTGCATGGATGAATGTGATACGAAAACTCTAAGCAAACAAACCCATTGCCTATCGATGGAAGACGAGACCTCGTGCGCTCTCGAGCGGTCAGCCACAGTGTTGATGGTTCTGACCTCCTGCTGTTGCTGTTGCTCCTGGAGCTCGGCCCGCTCCTCCCTAAGGGCTTCGTCGTTATTGCAGCAGTTCATCTTGACAAAATGGCAGCAATATACTACTAGGGATAATACTACTAAATCTTAGAAATATAAAAGGCAAAAATCAAAGTGCGAACCTCAAGGAGAATCGCATAAATCGACATACACTGCACATGCTGTGCATGTCCACAATGCGCTAAAGTGCCACTGGTTTTGACTCATTTCTGCCCATGTTACTGACTAAAATATGCGAGATGTGAACACGGAGAGAAATCCGGAGTTCCAGACGCCATAATATCGCATGGAGCGTCCTACACACTTGCGGCTCACACACCTCGAGGCAGTTGCCATTCCCCTCCACTCTAGCCTACCGCTCCTTTTACACCCATTTATGTTTGCATATTCTCGTGGAATTTGCCGGAACTTAGATCAAAAATCGTCGGAATCCAAAGGTATCGAGAGACGTCAGGCCTGCGACGTCGCGCGCAGATTCCTCCAAATGATCGCCATATTTTACGCCACTAGGTAGATTTTCCCAGTGTATAGTATGAGTGTAGAGTAAATGTGGAGACTTGTGGATGTTTTAGATCATTAAACGCAGCTTAAGGACCACGTCATGTGTGCCTCGGCCAAGTGCGTGCAAGGGCCAATAAAGAAGGGAACCTGAGAACATTCTGGTAGATAAAGATGCCATCCTGCGATGGACGAGGTGTGGGATGTAATAGCTGCCATTCAGGGGAGATGAGAGTGAGGACCAGCGGCGAGTTGCGTCATCCGTCGTGGGTGGCGTCGGCGTTTCCAAAAACCGGTCCTGGACGCGGTCCTGGTAACACCTGGTCTAAATGGCAAGGGAGCGGCGATATGTGCGAATCCAAAGTCTCTAGGGGACCGCTTAAGGTCAACTCTGGCGAGGCTCCGCCACCCCATTCTCCTAGGGCCGTCTGTCTCTCCAGTCAGAGTAAATCGTTTTCAGTTTTACGTTAAATTTGTTCTCAGTCTCGCACAGATTAGTTTGCTAGAGAGTTACAGACGCTGTTTTAAAGATGGACAAGGATTTCAAGGGCCAAGGCGAATACGATGAAGAGAATCGCATCCACAAAATTCGCTTGACACTCGTCTCCAGAGATTTAAAGTCTATTGAGAAAGGTTTGTGAAGTTTATGTGAGAGACGATGGGCCAGCGTTTAATCCACGGTCTTTAGAGGCCACTGACAAAGTCTAGTTGTACTTTGGCCAGAGGCTCTGCGGGATTGCGCTGGTCTGGACCCGACTCTCGTCTAACTCATACACTGCTCATACGTATACAGCTTGCCGCGATATCATCAATGGCGCCAAGGAAAAGAACTTGCGTGTCACTGGCCCAGTCAGAATGCCAGTCAAGAAACTCAAGATTACCACCCGCAAATCCCCCTGTGGAGAAGGTAAGTTGAATGCGTAGTGTACGAGTGAAACGAGTATGCGGAGCATGGATCCCGAAGAATGAGGGATGCGAACTATAGAGTAGTGAGCAATGGCGAGTTCACCGTAAGGTGGATGAGCATGAGCGACCATAGGCTTTAGCCAGAGGGAGCTTTACGGTGACTGATGGAGACTCTATGAGCGAAAAGAATATAGGAGAAATGACGAGTATACGCAGTATAGGAGCTGTAAAGGCGACTAGCAGGAGCCTAAATGGTTACTATAGAGGCGATGAGAATGGAGTTGTAAGCCACCTGCCGGTGGATGAATGAGCAGATACTACTCAATTATGGATATCTCATACTCTCTAGTGGTTGCGTATGCTCATATACTGCGTATACTCGCCATTTCTTCTCTATTCACTCCGCTCATAGAGTCTTCATCACTGTTCTTTAAGCTTCCCTTGGTCGTCCATTCGCTACGCTCCATTCATTCATTACATTAACACCATAGGTACCAACACATGGGATCGTTTCGAGATGAGGATTTACAAGCGTTTGATCGATCTCCACTCTTCGTCCGCTGTCGTTAAGAAGATTACCTCCATTCCTCTTGACCCTGGAGTCGAGGTTGAGGTCTCCATTTAAATTTGTCATCCTTGATGTTCACCTTACCTACTGTGGGTCTATAGGGTCCTGCTCTCCCCGTCCCTGTTCCCGGCCACTTTATATTATCGCAAGTAGAGATGATTTACGTAAGACGTTGTAGTATATACGACCTGGTCAGTCTGAGCGACTGCAATTTGGTCAACGTTATCGAAAACTACCAAATGAAGTACTACTTTTACCATCTCCTGTCGTGGCCGCACCTTACCAACATTGCGACCAATAATAGAGGAAGAGTTTGCGGGTATTCAATGTCCAAACTGTAAGTTACGTCCATTGGCGTCCACACTCGCTCTGCGCAGGGAGGAAGAGAAACAAAAGGCCGGTCACGTCACGGCGGTGGGAGTTTTGCGCTCGTTTAGGAACCTCGGGATTGCAACCAAAGTCATTTCACAGACTCGTTAGTTTTTCATACGACGGCGATTGGCTCTCTATGGCCACCGTCTGGAGTCCACACTCATAAACTCTACAGACGTCGCGATGCAGGAAGTATACAACTGTGACTGCGCCTATCTCTTTGTGCGAGTGACAAACTGGGCGGCACACTCGCTCTACCGGAACGTCCTGGGCTACTTGTAAGTTTATCACTGTCTTTAAACGTATGCGTAGCGTTGATGAAGTGTCCAAAGAGTACTTTAACGATAAAGAAGACGCGTACTCGATGAAGAAGATTTTCGGGAAAAGTCCAAATTCTGTAAAGTGACCCTTGCAATCTCTATCGCTACTTTCTTACAAATACAAAAGTATGGACGCCCACAATTTAGGCGAACTCGTAGTCTATATAAAGCTTTAATACCTTGATTTGCTCTATTTGCTATTCAAGTTGTTTAGGGATCGCTATGGTCGATTAAATTCTTCCAGCGGAGGTGACACAGGTGATAAGCTCAGAGACTATGAATGTAAAACTCACAGATATGCTACAGGCCCTCCAAGATGGTTCAGGTGGTCTCAACTGTTCTGGAGGTCTTACGAATCTCAATGAGGACAAGCAAATACAGCAAGACCATTCAGGATGGTGATGCTAATCCTATAAACATTGGAGGAACTACTCGACCCAGTTCTTGACCTGGGAAATAAATATCCTTTTGTATGTGCAAAGAATGGATCTAGGGATGGTAAGAATATTCTTGTGGAAGTTTGTGATCGGATAGACCTTGAAGTGATTTCTACTGACTAGTGTACCTTGATAGTTGTTCATATTGTTCTGTGGATAGTCTCTCTGACGGTGAGCTGGTTGTGAGAGAGGATGAATGCATGAGGAGTAGATAGGATGGTTTCTCCTCTGAACATGGATGGTAAGTACCGGAGGATAGAACATACTAAATATAGACATAAAACTAAGAATGGATGACTATTACACTGGTGATAGATATACATAACAAATGTACCCGAGTAAAATGTAAGTGTAAAGGAGGTGCAGGGAGTAAAATCTCTGTAAAAGCGGGAACTGTATCAGATACAGACTTCAGATATTGTAAACACCACTCCAGAATCTTTGTTATTCAAAATCTAAATTATGATGGAAAGGACCTCACTACTACAGATGAGGGTGGACCTGAACTTACCAGACAACACACTGGGATAAAAGATATACACACATACTACAGTGCTAAATATGACGAGGGTAAAGACTATATAGACAAACCTCTTCTACTTAGAATAAAGGACGATAAGGGGGAACATTGGTATTATAATTCAGATGCCGATAATAAAGATGAAGATGATGGAGAACGCAAAGGAAAACCAAACACTAGATGGAAGAAGATAGATGGTGGAGAGAGAGACTTTTACGATAAATATGATAATCCAACTCCAACATTTAGAGAGAGGTTCAATGATCTCACTTGCAAACTCTTCAATCTTCATTCTGTCAACATTTATGAGGACAGGAGCTATTCTTGTCCATGTGGAAGTATCAATGTGAATGTTGTTGAAAATGAAGGTAGTGGTATTCCTGGACATACCAAATACAAACATGAATACGGTACAGGTGTAAATTTTGCTAGGTACAAAGATACAGCTCTCAAGTTTAAATATGAAGGCAACTATGGAGAATTTTCACTTGACAAAGACACTCCTCACCTCACAGTATATTACAGTGAAGAAGACAAGGAGCGTGAGAGACCCCTACTCATGGACGTTTATGCCTTTGGTAATACACCAATTTCTCTTTTTAATATTGGAAAAACTGACAACAGTGAGTGGAGTGTGATCTTTGGTGAAGATAGTTTGCCAACCCTTTCTGGTCATGAACTTGAGAAAAAACTTAAAGAGCTCACCTGTAAATTTTTCAAATCAGCAGACATAAATGACTACTGTAAAAAGGAATGGTGTAGGAATGATCTAGGACTTCAATGCCGAAATGGAAATGAAGAGGAGGAACCAGAACAACCAGAACGAAAAGAACCATTACGTTCTGAAAGTCCTGATGTAGGACTAGACCAAACTGGAGCTGGCGAAAAAGATGAATCTAGTGATAAGGAAGAAGATTCACTTACACAAGGTGCTCCTGGTCTCCCTGGTGGTCCAAGCGGATCTGAAGGGCTATTTAGTAAAGAGTTATGGGATACAGTTGGAGCAGCAGCTGGAACTGTTCTTACAGCTTCTGGTTCTGTAGTAGGTAAATCCATTGTAGCTGGTGCACTTGGTACGGTTGGATTAGGTGCAGCTCTTGAACTGGCTAAAACTGTTCTTAATACTTCTGTTAATGCTGCCGCTCCTAAAGCTCCTCAAGTTGATTCTACTAATTCTGGAACTACTAATGCTTCTGATGCTTCTCAACCTCAAAATCAAGGTACTTCTAGTCTATCTACTATTGAAGGGCCTACTACAGGACAACAACTACATAATGTTGAAAACCCTACTGAAGAACATTCTGAAGTAAAGCCTGAAGTAGTAATAGTACCTAAAAACAAAGTCGAGAATGAGAGTGAACATGCTACTGAGCGAGAGAACGAAGGTAGAAGTCCTCAACCTAAAGATGATAAAAATAGTGAAAATAGTGTTCCTGGACCTAAAAAACCTCAAGAACCTGAAACTAAGGATGATGGCGTAGAAGTTGCTGGAGAAACTCCTGGTCAAGACGGTAGTCGACCCGTTAGTGGTAAAAGTGGAGGACCAGATAAGTTATCTGGATTAGGAGAGGAATCTTTGAACAACATTTACACAGGATTTCCTAGTTCGCGTTCTACTACTTATGGTGGATATGTTGTCTATGAGAATTATGATAGAGAAAAATACGGAGGTATTTCTCCTGTTATTGTAGATATACCCATCACTACCACTACTCCTCTTATTTTTACTTCTCAAACCCAGTCTCTTCTTACCGCTGAACCTACTGCTTTTACTCCTCTTACTCTTTATGTTAATCCCCCTCTTCATAACTCTACTGCTCCTAAAGATTCTCAACAAGGTGGACCTCAAGGTACTCTACCTGAAGATCAAAATCAAGATGGTCCTAGTAAACCTGAACAAGCTGCTGATAATTCTCAAGGTGTAGATACTCTTCCTGGAGGCGGACAAGATATTGGTGGACAGGTCAGAATTGGTAATACTAATCTTCAGCCTAGTGATAAAGATGTTAAAATCCAAAACATTTATGGTGAAAACGGACTAGCTACTTTCAATGACAATGGAACAATATTTGCTGTTCTAGGTGCTCCTGCTGGTTATGGAGACGGTGATCCAAACGAATCTGGAGGTACTAATTCTGAAGGACCTGTTGTTCCTACTCCTAAAGCTGCTGAACCTAGTCAACCTGCTGGTAGAACTGTTGGTGATCCTCAACCTACTACTCCTACTGAAGGACCTACTCCTCAACAACCTAAAGAACAGTATCAAGCACTATCCACAGACTCAGACCCTCATGGTTCTGGAATTTGTGGAACTCCTGTTACTGCTTCTCAAGAACTTCAAGCTCCTTCTAGTGCTACTGGACCTACAGCTGGTGGAGAGTTGCCTCCTGGATCTGCTAGTACAGATGGTGATAGTGGATCTGACCAAGGTACTACTCAAGAAACTCCTCCTCCTGACTCTACTTCTCTTACTCAACAACTTGGCTCATCTGATCTAAATCATAATACTGAAGCTCAAGCTTATCATGGAGCCTCAGACTCTATTTCTGGAACTTCTGGTCCTGCCTCTTCTTCAGTCTCTTCTAAGAATCCTACTGACATAAAGACCATCTCTATTATCACCTCATCCGTTCTTGCCGCTTCAGGTTCTCTTACTGGATTTGGCTGGTGGATGTTTAAACGTTCTAAAGGAGACCCTTGGGTACGACAAATATGATGGTCCACGGGTATAGTGAACATTCTAAGAAATAGGTAACCAAGAAGTCTGTCTACTCCTGACAAATCTTTCAAGATTTATTTTGACATTATTATCTTGTTGATGCAAATGGATACTGAGTAGTTTGTCTTAATTTGTTGGTTTGTTTTTGTTTCATGTTAGTTGTTTCTGTTCTTGTTGGGTCATTGTCTGTACTATACTATCCTGAACATTCTTCTCTAGGTTGACTACTGTTTGTTCTGTCCATATTCTTGAGTCTTAGGTTTTCCCTGAAATACTCCATCTTCTTCCTTGAGCTAATATCCTCAGATGCAGTTTCCAAACTTACTATCCATTGGAGTAGTTACATAACTAATTAATCTGCCCTAGGTGTAGGTGTTGGTTTATATGTGCTATCTTTGGTTTATACCCTCGTAGACCCCTACGGATTTTCCGTAGGTTATTCCATACTACCCTTGTAGACCCTCTGGAAGACTCTTTAGAGGTTGAATTCCCATAGTGGATTGTGAGAGGTTCTTCCTCTTCAAGAGGTTTCCGAGGAACCTTTCGAGGATGTCTTCCAGCTTTTCTTCTGGAGCTCTTTCTTCAACTCCTCTTCTTCGATCGTGAGTTACCGTTACATCATTATAACTTGTAAATAAGACAGAAACTATTTAGTGGGACGGATGTCAGTAACAATGGGACTACCATGGGAGGAACTTGAATGACTGGATTACTAGAATGAAGGTTCTATAGAGGAATGACAATGAGCAGTTCTTCCTTTCCTTGTTAACCAAAGATTATTTTACATACAGAGAACACTTTGGACAGTGGGAGGATTGAATGGTATTGATACACTGACGGTTTAGTAAAGAGTCCTTGATTCTCCTTTAAATGACAAGAGACTAATGACTCATTCACTTTATAAGTTAGACAACCGATAAGGTATTTCCAGCACTTTTTTCTGGCTCTATATGTTATTCCAGTCATGTCTATCCATAATGTAATGCTGGGAATATGAGACGCTTAACGGCCCTTAATGCATAGGGAAAGGGCATTTTAGACCGTGAATAGTGATCAGGAGGAATAAATGTCTACGTAAAGTGTTATTCATCCCCATTAACCCCTACATTCCCGGGTTTTATTCCTACTAGATTCTCTTCATGATATCATTAACTGATCCAAGATATCTTGTGGATTACTTGTACATCTTACTTGCCAAGACTTATAGTCTTTGTTTCCTTACTCTAGTTTCCTGTTACACACAGTGTGTTTTTCTAGTAAGACATCAAGAGTGCATGCACATTATTATCTCTTGTTCTGAACATTTCTGGGTACTTTCTTCTTTTAGATAGCACCCATTATTTAGCCTGTACTAAGGTTATAGTTTTTTTGACAGACAAAGATTCTACAAGATGAATGTCTTCTCAGTACTATGGACGGTATGTTTGGTAGGAGTCTGCCGCTGTGGAGGTGATAGTGACGCCAAAGGAGCATTAAAGGGAGGAGAGAAACGGAATCCTTCGGAATCTACAGACCCTGAAAACTCCTTGGTTTCCAAAGTAGACACTTCCTTATTTGATGTAGAGAGCTCTTTTGAGGACAATGTGAAGGTTCTTAAGCTCAAGGCTAAGGAAGGTGTTACTGCCAACAAGCTCAGATTTGATGGTCAGACATTTTGGACATGTCAGGGTCCCAGTGATGCATGTTTGTCAGCCATCTTATACTTTGGAGAAAGCGGACCCATAGCTGCTACATACAGCGTTAAGGGAAGAAAGGTATTCGAAGGCTACCGTAAATTTGCGGATGGAACATGGACTTCAGTAAATAAGGAAGGTTTTAATGAGTTACTTGAAGAACTCAAAAAAGACTTAGGAGATGCTAAAAAGTCTGATGAGGATAAGGCAAAACATCTCCCTGAAGTAAATGAATCTAAGGAGAAAACAACTGCTAAACAAAAAGAATATCCTGAAGATATATCTCAAGAACATGGAAATGAAATAGGAAAAGAGAATCATGACTTATCTGATGATACACATAAAGAGAATCCCACTACTCCACTTCAACCAACAGTAGCACCTCCTAGTGGACAAACCGCTAACTCTGATCAAAAGACTACTGAATCTGCCAAAAGGGGACAAGGAGTTAAGGTTAAACCCGTAGAGTCTCCCGTTCCTACACCTAAGGAGGAAGTCTCTCCACAAGATAATGGAACCAGTAAACCTGTTACTGATGAATCTCAAGTTACTGCTACTCCCATTACTTTAGACCTTACCAAACCTGATGAGACAAAGTTAGATGTGCATACAGAAACAGAATCCGGAGTATCCTTCAAGGGGTATAGTTCAAAAGATGCCTTCCATATATCCTCCGTTGTAGAAGGTCGGACCTCTGTATGGAGAGCTTCTGGAGATGAAAAGTGTGTATTAGCAAAATTATCGTCCAAGGGAGATTCATCTCTACTTTTAATATCTCTTGAAAGTGGTTATGTGTACTTTGAAAAGAATGGCAGTAACTGGAAGGAGATAAAGCAGGATGAATTTAATGGTAAGCTTGCGACACTTATGGGAGAAACTTTAGACCTTTCTAACCCGGATACCTCCAAGATACTTGTGCATACAGAAACAAAATCAGAGGTAACTGTTAAGTACCATTATCCAAAGGATACTTCCAAGGATGACTTCCATATATCCTCAGTTATGGATGGTGAAGTTGAAGTCTGGACATGTGGAACTGGAGAAACTTCTGGGCTTGTAAACTCTTACACAAAAGGTTCTTCGCTCCTTCTCATAGGTGTAGATAAAGGTGATGACTTGGAGCATAAGTATTTCGGGAAAGTTGATGGAAAATGGAGGGAGGTTACACTGAAAGAATTTTTAAAGGAGTTTTATGAAATGAAGGGACTTCCTAAAGCTTCCAAATAGTGACTCACAGATGCTGCCCTCTAGACTGCCCCAAGACACCAAGGTGATAAAGGTCGGCATTGATCTTCTAGTCTCTTCCTAGAGAGTCTACAGTGGACGCTCCATAGGAATTTATGAGTATCCATCACTAATACGGTAGTATAATTCCATATTTTGTTCACACCCCGTTAGAGTGTGCATGTCTAACTAATGACAGTCTCCTTCACACTTATAGGCAGCTTGATTTGCTTGCATCCACATTTCATTTTCACTGCTACATTATATTTACCATTTACTCGTTTTATTTGGAGACATGGCCAATACATTAGCCACATATGGCTCCACTGGCTACTTGCAGAGTAAACGTGTGGTTAATGGTCCATGTGGATTTCCAAATGTTACCTTTAGCTTACATTCCCTGTAAAGTTACCAAAAGTGATCGAGTAATCCTACAGACTAATCTCCTTCCACCATGGCATCATTGAGCCCAAGAATAAAAATTGGATCTGCATGCAGTCAAATAGAAAGCCTGCCATGTGGGCCAAAAGTCCCATTATATTTTCTATTATTCAAAGCTTTTACATTCACAAGTAAAAGTATCCATTCATCAAATTTAAGTCTGATTCCATTGCAAAACTGCGGTGGTGATTCTTCATCGTTGGCAGTTTTTGAAAATTGCAAACTATATCACATTTTGACCTATATACACCTTATTTACAGATCACTCCACCAATTTAAACACTGGAGTTTGTTACATAGGTTCTCCAGTTATCGCACAAGAGGCTCGAATTTTGGCCACTTGAGAGTTGTATCATTCCCGAGACAAGAAACGTCAACATTTAATTAACACATTGTGTATAGACCAGAATGGATTTTAACATGGCTTTTTTTCTTCTTCTTGTGCCAGTTTTTCGGCTGGGTGTTTTTGCGAGAGAGACCATTGATATCGCAAAAGAAATGCAGGGAGATGAGTGTAAAGTCATCGTTCAGAAAAAAGGGGACATATCTTTTACAATATACAATCGCATGCCGCGAGTTAATGTCTCCAAGATTGTCTACAACGATCAGATTTTGTGGGAAACGACCGATAATGACATTCTGTACCATCACTTTACAGTTTACAGGCTCTACAAGAAACCGGTTATTGCATATCTGTACTTTACTGATGGCAGAAAATCCGACTATGTTCAGTTCAAATTTGAGAATGGACAATGGATCCGAGTCAACGATGGAGAGTATCAGAGGCTGATGGAAAAGATGCAAAATGAACGAACATTTGATATAAAAAACCCAAATGTTTATAACCTTGTCAAGATGGAGGAGTATAGCCCATTTGGCATCACTGCAAGAATTTACATGAACAATTCGAAATTTAGAATTGGGACAATTGTCGACGGTGAGGATGTTTTATGGGAATCAAAATCATGGGAGGAACGCTGCGAACATATAATCGTGCATGGAAGTCCCACATATCCAAAATTGGTGCACATGTTCATCAAACTTGCGGATAACCACAAGGTCCTCTATTTTGAGAGACGAGAGGATAAATGGGTCGAGGTGGAAAAAGACCAGTTTTTCGAAAAGCTACAAGAACTAGACAACGCCTGTGAAGAAGATGAGCGACCGTAGGGAGCTTGACATCCGTATGACTGAGGGGATAATTCATTCGATTTAAATTCGTAAGGGAGTTTCAGCATCTGTTATCCAAGCGACAAAAATGAATTCATGTAGCTTTGCAAACCACAAATTAGCCTATAATTTATGCTATAAAACGACCTTTGCGTTATCAACTACATTTGCGATTCGAGTTTTGGTGCCCATGTGACCGAGTTATTGCACTGCATTCGAGATGTCTACACTACCCCGTCAGTCTTTGCAGGATCCAGGGTATCATCTAGTTTCCAGATGGTTTTGTAGGTGCTAATGTGGAAGTATCAGGCTTTTTAGGAGCTGGATTCGCGGTACCATTTCTCATATCCTTTAGCTTCTTATCAAAGTCTTCTTCTGTAATAGTCTTCCATGCTTCACCACTTACTCTCTCAAAGTAGTTATACCTCTTTGTTAATCTTTCCACTGTAATCATTTCTAGTATTTTTATGTCCCCTTTCTCATAGATAAGACAAGAAAGACAACTATCTGAGGAATTAGACCCAAATTTAGTGGCACACGTTGTGGATTTCCATAGTTCCTTATTTCCATCCTGAACCTTGATAGGGACATGGCCAGGTTTAGGATAAAAGTGTCTAGTGGTAACTCCCAGTAATTCAGCTTCAAAGATCCTGCATTTATCAGTATCCTTAGAAGCAGAGAGATCAAGTTCAAAGTCTGATTTCCATTCTGTAGTATCCTTTAAATTCTTCATCTTGGCATCTTTGTCATTACAAGATACCCATTTACCATCTTTAAGCTCAAGGTAAGTTTCCTTAGGAGTACCAGATAAAGTAGTTACTAGAAGGACCAGTTCAGGCTTCTTATCCTTGTTTAGGTAGACTTTAGCATGATCAAATGTTTCTCCGGGTTCAGCTGTCCAAACAGTCTCAGTGTTGTTCACAAGCTTGGAGACGCTAACACCTTTATTAGGAACAATGAGTTGAACAGCATTAGCAGCGAAAGTATAGTTGAATGACTGGCATAGTAGTCTACTTGGATGAGCAATATTTAGAGAAGCATCTCTTCCAGATTCTCCAATGAATGTCTTTGCCTTCTCATTAAATGGCTCTTCATCAATCTCATTCCATTTACCATCAGTCTTCTCAAAGTACTTATACTTAGTGCCACTACTCTCTGAGGTCTCCAGGTAAAGAAGTTCTAGAGCACCCTTAGAATAAGATTCTACAAATACGCACTTTTCATCTCCAGAAGCTTTCCATAGCTCCTTATCGCCATCTACAACTGAGGATATATGGAGGTCATCCTTTGGAAGATAGTCTTTTAGTAATACTCCATCAATATTTTGTTCTTCTACATTTATATGGGACTCATCTGGCTTTGCAAGATCAAGAGTAATGGGAGTAGAAGGTTTAGGTGGAGTACTAGTAACTTGAGGAGGATCATTGTCATCTGTAGTACCTCCTCCACAACAGCACCAAAAGCCTGCGCTACATAGTCTTATCAGACATACCGTCCACAGTATTGCTAGAACCCTCATCTCCCCCAGCTACCACCCTCTCAAGACACCAAGTGATTATTACAAATTACAAGAGACTTTGCCCTTTACATTCCTGTCATGAAACAACTACTGGGTGGAAGGAGGAATGGATGAGTTAAAAGACCCCATTGAATGGCCAAAGAAGGAGAAATACGGGAGATTATTTCGCGATAACCAACTTTAATAGATCTTGATCCCATGTCAACTTCTCATATAGCAGGTACAATTTAGCCTGCAACTTTATAGCGGGCAGACAGAGTCTCTAGACCTATTTGTAAATCCTTCACGATGGTAATTGGCAACAACAGTTTAAACACATCATTCTTCTACTCTTAAAACCTCCCCTTTCTGGAATTCCTAGGGATAAATGAGTGACTGGTGTCTCTTTCACGGGTGGATAAATTACCCTTGGTTATTCATCCTTCCGGAGATTTCTCTTTGAGATACTCTAGATATTCTAATGCGGCTACAGTGTTAACAGTCCGCTATTGTAAAATTGAGAGAATAACTCAGCGCAATTTTGGTATGTTTATTGTGATTGAAAAACGATAAAGTGAAGGTATTTTTCCGTCTACAAACTTGTACTTTACTTCAAACTCCCTCCCATTTACGTGTTTGGAGACAATTATTATGTATACGACTCTACCTTGTACCACTTTTACAGTTCTTTCCATTAGCCCCTCAATGTCATGGTCTATAACATATTCTCCATAATTAACTGCACCAATTACTAGTTCATCCTTTAATTCATCCTGTATAGTAAACACTTTGACAGCTTCTCCATTGTCAACCTTTACGAAACCATCGCCATCATACGTTTTAACATTCAATTCTAAAGGGGCTCTAAAGATTTGGCTATAGTATAAATAAACAGGTTTCCTTATAAACTCTTCAATCTTCCTGTTAGAGCTACCTCTGAAATTTTTATACCTATTACTAACTTTGACATATTTAGTACCGTCTTCTCTAGTTAGCACAAAGACACGCCTACTGGTAACCTGAGGATCTTCTAAAATAATCTCTCCAGAATCCGAGATTGATCCAATTACATGAGAAAAGTAGTAGGTTCTCTTCATGAAATAGTTGACAGCACCCGGGTATTCCGCCGATGGCAAACATCCAACTTGTTCTGGAACATCTCCAGATATGTCCAAATTTATTGAAATGTTGTTCCCTAAAGATGGTGCTGCAATTGTCTTGCCAAATAGCATGAATATAAAAAATCTCAAAGGGACAATTGTACTCATCTTTCTATAGAAATTTTTGTAAACTACAACTTGTGATTTTAACATGGGTAATTAGTCTTTACCTAAATGAGAACGTGAAGTGGCTAGTTATATAGCAAGCCAATAACTAGCTGGACTAGGGTATTTTGGAAGAATAAGCTATCTTACAGTTATATTTTATCAATTCTGTACTGATATGTAGTAGTTTTAATGTCTGTATCTCCTAATGAATAGGTTGTGACTAAACCCTGGCTGAAGTCTGCATGATGCTTTAAAATGACAATCTAAACGAAAAGCCTATATTAAATTTTATAATGGCAGGAATCCATACAACATAGCAGCAGACGTAAATAACTCTCGGCCCCGCAGCCATAGCTCCTGCTATTCATAAGGTTTATTATCTTTTCACTGTATTCATCCTTTTATTAGATGTGTAATATTCTTAGCCTTGGTTTCACCAATAAAATATCGAAAAACTACCAAGGTGCTATTACTGCATTTCTTTTACCTTTTAGTAAATGATGTCCTTTTTGTAATTTATACTATACATTCGGAATGGCTTTGCACTCTATATATTTTCCAGAATTTTTCAGTGTTAAAAGAATACGGGATTCTTATAAAAACATCTTTGATTAAATATTAATGCAAAGTCTATACCATAATCTTTTTCATAATATGTAATGAAAAGCTTGAATGTGATGTGATAATTAAACCCGTTTTAGAGTGCAAATAACTCAAGATAAACTATCAGATTTAAACAAAATGATTCACGAGGTTTTTACTATATTTGCTTTAAATCCATCTACTATACGATATAATATCCAAAACTCCTTACTACTCAATATTTTCGAATCTTACAATTCCAAATGAGAATCAGTCATTTAAATTGCCGTAAAAATCGTCAAAATTAAGCATTGTACAGGATGAATGTGCATTACAACTTCGAAAGGTATAAATACAAAATATTCAACCGTAATATTCCCATCCATGAGTCTTTTTTAAGGCTAACATCTTCCAAGTAAATCTTCAGGTGAATCTATGCATACTCGATATGGTACTCTTGATATTATTAATCCATAAAACGCTTTTAAAATTCTCATAAAGATTTCCCCTAGTATCCAAGCTAGTATCTCTAGAGTATCTCCATAGAGTCCTAAATCTGTCTAACCCAAGGGTCTCTAGAATTCTTATATAGATGATAACCTGCCAGACCAACTGCACCACTTCCAGCAAGGGTACCCGATAAGGCATATCCAAGAGTAGCAAGACCAGGACCAGTAAAAGGTGCAGGTTTAGGAGTAGGAGGTCCAGCAGAAGAGTCGCCTCCATGAGCAAGAGCAGTTCCAGCTTCAGCACCAGGTTGAAGATCTCCACCAGGAGAATCAGGACCAGGAGAAAGGGCTGAGGCTGAGGCCTGTTGAGCAGATTTGGCTTGAGCTTTAGGAGAAAATTCAGAAGCATGAGAGTCTCCATCAGCTCTACCATCAGGAGTATGAGCATCAGAAGCAACAGTGGGAGAAAGTACAGGAGAGCCACTAGCACCAGATTTAGTAGAGTCAGGTCCTCCAGATTGATCATCTTCACCAGCAGGTCCCTTAAGTCCAGGAGCTTCAGCATCTCTAGGACGACCAGCTCCAGCAGGAGTACATTCCTGCAAGTTATTGCTACCGAGCTTAAGCTCCTTTGCGAGAGCAGCCCGTTGCTGACAGGTGATCTGTTTGTTATCTATCTTATCTTTATTAATACCCTGGAGCTTATTGGAAACTTCTGTCCATGGTTTATTCTCGCCACCTTTTTTAAACCATCCAGAAACAGGATTGTTGGTTCCAGTCTGCTCGATATAAATAAGCTCAGGTTCCTTGTTAGAATAAAAGGTGTAAATGTCTACTGGACCTTTTATTGGAAAGTTTAGTCCAGCCTTAGCTGTTATAGTCTTTCTATTCTTTTCATCATTGCTAGCACCATCTTTATAGAACTTAATACCTGCTAGTTGTCCACCAGTGATGGAGTATTTAGTATACTCCGTCTTTTTCTTACCATCTACTTCTATCTCAACTTTCTCAACAGAGATCTTATTCTCACCTTTATGTTCGTCACAACAATCATTCTCTGTAGATGCACTGTGGCTAAGATTAATGGTGACCGCATCATTATGTTTACAGTTTTGTTCGTCAAGTACCTTTTCAAGATTATTACCATCTAGTTGTTGTTCAACCCATTTATTACCATCACTACTCTTAGCATAGTACTTAGTTCTACGGTCAGTAGTAACTCCTACCAAGAGAACCTTCTTAGGCGGATTACTATTCTCATGCTTCCAGTAATAGACATGAACCTTTTCAACATTATCCCTTGGGAGGTCTGGAATAATATCCCTCTGATCATCATCTCGTACTTTTTCAAGCTTGAATGGTATAGTTCCATCAGTATTATGCTTATCCTGATGAGTGTACTTGAGGAAATCAGAGTTAGGAGGTTCAATAGTTAGTGTAACTTTAATTTCTTTTCTACTTCCGGTATCCTTATAGTCATAAGTAGTAGTATGGGTACCTCCATTTCCATCAGGCTTATGACTTATGTCTATGGTAACGCCGTCTGAAGGAGGAGCCATTGTTGGTTACAACCTAATAGGATCAAGTTGTTAATTCCCGGACGTTCATTCATTCTCCATGTTCATATAGAGCATTGTCTTTCAAAGCTCTGAGATCCATGAGTAGTCTCAATGCAGTACTGTCTAGTCATTCATCCTCCCTCACAAGTAGCTCACAGTCAGATAGAGTATCCACAGAACAAGATGAACAACTATCAACACAGTCTATACCCCTAGATACAAAGAAGTAAAGAAATCCCTCAATCATCCTTTTGCATCCAATCCCTGCATTAAACTTACTTTTCTTGTGAATGCGGTCCCCTCTTGATCAACGTTGAGAGTTGCTTTGCAAGGTAATTCTCAAAAACTGTCTGATACGTAACATGTGCAGGTATTCCCTGAAGCTTTAGCAGTCCAACGATTGCCCTTGAGACCTGCATGAGTGGATTAATGGATGAAATGGAAGAGCAATGACCGATATAAACGTGCAAAGTAGCGCCAATAGCTCCTAAAATTGGCAATACCCATAAAAATATGAGTGAATCGTAGACTCAAAGGCATAAAATGGCCATAACTCGAAAACAAAACTGATCTGGTCAGAAAAGCCTTGAGGCTCCTGCCATAGCCCGTAGGCTAGAACGCCAGGATTCACATTTTGAGTTCCCTTCTTCCACTTGTAGCTGTATGAATGTTAAAATGAAGGAAGTGGTGGGTGATTTTAGAGAAAATCGTACACACTGCAGGGCTACCCATTGGTTTGCCAATTTTCAGCCACAATCTCCGGAGAAAACTTTGTCCATGAAACTTTTAAGCTTAAAATATGAGAAAACTGGCCTTCGAACCGCTTGATAAGTATCCTTCTGCCTGCGGGACCGCAGTGGAGTCCCGAGGGCACCTTTAGCTCAACTGTCAGCCCATTTCGAGACTCATCTGGAGGATTTTCCAACCTTTAATACCTACAGGTGAATTCCTGGCTCCAACCGCTGCGAGTTTGGGAATCCATGAAAATATTTCTAGTGGCGACAAAACGGACGAAGCAAAGTGACCACAAGGGGCCATAGAGACTTTCCTACTAGACTTTACGAGTAATCACAATACATTATGTGATGGAGAGTATTCTGTGCCATGAAAATCGTTAGTAGGAGCCATCAGAGCGACCAGGTGACCGAAAAGGGTGTGTATGACCAGGGGTACCTAGAATAGTGTCTAGGGAGGAGAATGAACTATAACTCGGCTCCCAGCGTCTCATTTTTCATACCATTGAATGAGGGCAATCAATAGTCTATAGTTTATGCTAGAGTTGTCAACAAAGAGGTCTGACAAAGACCACAATCTGAAATGGGAAGCTATTGTTAAAATGCCAAATTTAGCAAATTTTATGTGTCAAAAGCCCGTAATTTCTCCGTAATAAAAATATCATAGACATAAAAGTATCAAAAGAAATGATTTACATGAGTATTAGTTAGAGAACAAGTAAATTTCCAGTCCATTTGGAAAATGTGGCCCACAAAAAACATCTGCATGCAAACATGTACAAGTGGCTACTCTATAAAATAAGATTAGACACACAAATTATAACTCTGTAACATACAGAATTAGGGCCCATAAAGTCTAGAGTGCGCTTTATCAAGAGAAAATCAGGGCTACCGTAGTACCACTTATACTCAAAGAGTATGATGCAAAATCCACTAGAAATTGTTACCATAAAAACAAACACTTTGTGATATTATATTGAGAAATTTTTGTCCCGATTAGTTGATCTTTTTCAAATTTTGGCTCCTCTCCGGTGCCTTCCACTGTTAGTATTGACGCATAAAAAATCAGCAATGGAACCTGTGAATCAGAACTTCCGTTCAAATTAGGGAAACCAACGTTATTCTATGGAAACTTTCTTGTAGCCCTTGCGTGAACGAACAATGGAGGGGAAAATGCGTCCTATGCACCTTGAGACAAGACGAGCAAAGCCTCTGATTAAACTTGTCCTTGGACTATGTATTACAGCTGATATTTCGTATAAAATAAGCGCAAGTACGATCCCAGCAAATATTCCGATAGCCAGAGATTTTAAACATTCGTTTATAACTTCGCTTCGAGTTGCACTTGTGTGGTGTTCGAAATATTTCTCTATTCCGTTGAAACGCTTCTCTTTTAATTCATCAAGCTGGTTTGTAATACGACTTGTGTCCAATCTTTCGGTTAATGGTGCTGGAAATACGGGACTCCATGTTTGTGCAGCATTCTTCCTATGAAAGTAAGTGCATTTATCATTATGCGATATCATTTCAACTAAAAGCAGAGCACTCTCTAGGGGTATTCTTCCAAAAAAGTAGAGAGATAGACTCTTCAGGTCATCAGAGGGTGGGATCCCTTCTAGTGCTGATCCTTTATATACAACTTTAGTAACCTTGAAAAGGCCTCCTTCTTTCTTTTTATGCGTAAATGAGTAGTAGTTTGAAGTAAATACCCTAGAAATTTCAATTGAAAACGCTGGATGGATCCTAGAATGCCTATACTCTTCAAAAAGTGAAACATCTAGTACGTTGGCCGGTATATAAGTGCGTTCTAAAAGTCGTATAATCTTTGTCCAATCACGGTTGTCATAGGGCTTATCTCGTGGATCAAATACCCTTTCCCAAGTGTTACTCTGACTATTTCTGATATACCAAATCTTGCGTTTCTTGGATATCTGCATAAGTGAGGATACTCCAAATTCAGACGGATAAAAGTAAACGAAAATCTTTTCCACGTTCTTTACGAGTGGAAGGCCAATTGGAGCACTTTCCCCGTTCACAAACCTGTAAACATTATCTACATCTGTGTAATAAATGTAGTATGTGAACCCTTGGAAATTACGCTCATCCACTGGTCTTACTTTATCATCGCAACCAGCCGTATAATACCCCTCATTCATATTGGATATATCTATAGTACAAATTTTCTTGTCTTTATCAACTTCATCATATGGCACAAGCTCGCCTGTTTCTCCGGTTAATATACTGTTAGATATCTCCATAAATTGATTTTCATCCTGAGTAACACCTGGTTCTAGATAACCGCGATTTCTCAGTTCTTTAAAAACTTTTGCCCATTCTATGATGTGCATCTTTGATTTATCCACTCTAGAAGTGTTCTCTAGTATCTGTCAATCTCTTCCATTTGTGTGTCTTCATGGGGTCCTTACATGCACAATATTCTTATTTGGCGCAATTTTAATTCCACCTCCCAAGGGTTTTCTCGGAGTTTGAGTGTAAGTCCTGCGTACATTTCCTATGAAAGCCTGGTTATTGGATTTACGCCACGGACGGAAACAATGGAACCAAAAGTTATGGTCATCCTCGATAGTTGCTGTAATGGTCTGAAGTTCCAAACTCCGTCAAATAGCATAATATATACGTAAATAAGTCATGTAATATGTATAACAAGATTGAGAGTATCCACAATGTGTAATTTAGGGATTCAACTGCATTCGAATATCGAGTTAATCTGCCACAAGATGAATGAGTCGTCCGTATAATGGACCCTTGAAAATAATCCTCCTGCGGGATTTTAGTGTATGTTATGGATGAATCCTCCATACTTTATAAATTTTCAGAAAGGTGTATTCCATTCTCCCATTCCTTTGCTACAAAAATTCCCATTCATTTCAAGGATGCAAAATGAGTAGCATCCCGGTTTGCAAAGTATGAGTGGTCTAAAGCCTAAAGTTTGCCAACTTTTAAAACTCGTAGAGGACAACAGTTGCAGATTCATAGCTTGTATGCAGGCCTCTGATTGACATTTACACCTTTCAAACTAATGGTACCATTATTACATTGATGTTACAAGATCTCTCAATTTCTTGTCTGACATCCTTTGTTATGCCATCCATTTTCCATTTCCATTCTCTACAAGATCCATGGTCTAATTACCCACTCATTCCTGTCTTTCTGGACTGCGCATTCATCTTTTGGCTTAACAAAGAGCCGCTGCATTTTCCAAATCCCTCGGGGAGCGCCGCCTCCCTGGGCTCTTCGTTCCTTACCAGGACAATTTCTCCCTCATTATCAACCTATACTGCCACAAATAGTCCCATTTAAACCGTTTGGTAGACATTTAATGGCCAATTGGAGAGGGGAGGCCAAAGTCCATACACCCAGGGACGTATTCTCAGTCCAGGAGCCTCATCTTCGCAGGCGGCGGCCCAAAAGGCAACGTCTTCAGGTGGACCAAATTTAAAGTTGGTGTGTGTGGAATTTTGTGATTTTGGCGGAGGAAGGAATCCACCTGATGGGGACCGGAGGCTGGGCGTTTGTGCCTCCGATTTAGTGCGCAATTTCCAGTTTTTCCACTAAATTTGCATAATGCAACTCAGTCGTAGATTATTGGCTCACGGGGCACCCAAAATTCAACCGGTAAGTCCATTTCCATCCACGCGGCGACGCACAATTTCTACAGCCAAGGGACGCTGGAGTTGTCTTTTCTAGCACAGCCACCCCAATCAGATACACTCTAAACTTCAAGTCGTGGATAAGTTTGTGCCTAATCGGTTTTACCGGCGCCATTTGCGGGAACAAGTTCTATTCTCACTTTTTGCTGCGCGAAAATCCACCAAACGTAAGTTTAATTGACCCTTGGCCTTACATTTACCTTCAGCCTGCGCGAGACCCGGCGGACGTGCCTCCAGAAAGGCATCCTCACACTCCAGAAGAAGACGATGACTAGAGAAGCTACCGGCGTTAATGAATTTCAAGCTCCTGGTTTACCCGTTCCTCTGCTGTACCTATAGACGCGACCGGGTAAATAGACCTCACGTGCTCTCTGCACATGAGGTATCGCATAATGATCATTCGCATGGAGACCTTGAGGAACTCCCAGAGGTGGTGACCTCTAGCGATGTTGCAGCAACGGCCAAATGTGAAGTTTTGATAGAGCCAAATCCCGCAGACGAGGGTATCAAAGTCTCGGATTTTGAAAATTTGGAGTCGGAGCGGGAAATTCTCATTCCATACATTGTAGATTATCCCTTGAATCGAGTCATTCAAGACGAAGAACTCACTAGAGATCAAGCTGCGAGGCTCTTGTTGGACGACTGTGGATTTTTCGGGGCATCTGGGCCACAAGAATTGCGCTCTACCAGAGACGTGCATTTGGTTACAAGTGTCGAAAAGAAAAGACCTGCAAAAAAAGAGGAGCAACCGGTGGGTGATACAGGCCCTGTCGCTGCCCCAAAGGAGCAAGAGATTCCCCCGGCTTTCCAAGATTATCAAGACGCTACTCCAAAAGATGTCAAGATAAAACGTCCCCTGGAATTCTCGTCCGATTTAACTAGCTATGACCTGGCGCTTGATACTGGATCTCCCGTCTGGCATTCCCTAGCCACAAAAAGTCTGCACGAGTCGGCAAGCAAGGTGGACATTGCAAATGATAGCGAGTACAAGCTAAAGAGCGCAGAGGACGCCGAAGCTATCCGTAAAAAGTATGTCATTGGAAGAGCTAGGATACACTGGTTTCCAAGGTACTTTCACAAGTCCTTGTCTGATCTCTATGAGTGGATTGAAAAGGTTGACATTATCCTAGATGTCCGAGATGCACGCATACCATACGTTTCGGATTCCGACTTTTTAATCAACGTGTACAATAACATGTTTACGCACAAGCCAAAGATTCTGGTTTATACGCACAAGGATCAGGCAAGTGTTCGCGGTTGCGAAGATTGGGCACGCTATTACAGAATTAAAGAATTTAGGAACTACAAGCTCTTTAACAAGAACATTGAGAATGAGAACGAACAAAAACCATTCGCGCCGTGTGTTTTTGTAAATGGCCGTCTGGGTGGAAAGTCACTCATTACACTCAAGAAGCTCATTTACAAAATGTGTGCCAGGGTTAATGAAAGACGAATTAGGAAGGGATTTGAAAAGAGACCCTTGAGAGCCATTGTTCTAGGCCTGCCAAATATTGGGAAATCTGCCCTTATAAACAGGCTGATTGGGCGAAGGAAAAGCGATAGTTACAACTCACCAGGTGTAACTAGGGAAATAAAGTGGGTGAGACTACGCCCGGACGAATATACAGAAGCTGTGCACAAAATTATAGACTGTGTAGACACGCCTGGAATACTGCCGCCAAACCTCTACCATCTCTGTGACATGGCAAAGGGCAAAAACAAGCTCTTGGGACGTCTCTACTATGATCTAGAGGATAACATTCCCGGTGGTTACAGCAAGTCTGGTATTGACGCAAAATCTCAAAAGATTGAGAGAAACGTCTTTTTACTTGCAGCTGCAAACCAGATCATAGAAGGTGCGTATGACAACTCAGAAGCTGCCCAGATCCTAATGGAACAGATGTTTCAGACCTTTAGCAAGAATCCGAGCTATATCGACATGGCAAGAATTACAAAACGGTTCCCATTCATGAGAAGGTATCTGGACATTCTCAAGACCAGGACACATCGGGAACACCTATTTGAGGACCTGGCTTACGACTTTTTGGACACTTTGGCTGTGCGAAACTTTGCGGGGGAATCAAATGCTGCAGCGTCCAGGATTCTTACCGATTTTAGAAAGGGTTACATTGGCTCATCCACGCTCCAAGTACCTCCTCCCATTGAGGTATTTGAGGAGTTTACGCAGTCTAAACAACAGGTCAAGATATCCGCAGAGGCCTGCAAGTCTCCCATTCCCTCAACCGCTCCAGAATACACGGAATACTCACACGGACTCTATTATGGCTGGTGAAGCACTCATACAGTTGCCAACACTCCCTCATCCATCCTTCTTATAGAGACTCCTATGGTCTACCAATCACCCGCTTTGGTCCATGGACCTCCAGATGCTCATAAAGGACTCCATCCGGGTGGTCCCTATACTGACCCAGAGGTCAGCCCGATCAACATTTGCACATTGTAAATATTTCACATTTACACTAGAGAAGCGGCACGTCAGACACAAAGTACCGTCACTCGTTTCACGTAGGCAGCGGCCATGGAATCCAACATGGATGTGGACACATTTCTCAAGAGCTCCGTCTCTGAGGGCTTCAATCTCCTGGGTAAGTCTCTTGTGTATTTTCATCTGCACTATAAAATCGCCATTCAACACAACCATTCAGCCTTTGAGACCCTGGAGTATCCGCAAGTGGCCAAATTCCTCAAACGACACCCAAACTTTGATGAAGCCGTCAAAGCTGTCAAGATATTGGAGGTATGGGTCTATATTATGCAAGTTTATGCTCTGTATCCCCTAATTTATGTCGTGTGTGCTATTCTTTCCACAAACATGAAAATGTGTCTCTGCAGATCTCCGGAAGTGACCTACTCGCAATGCCAAAGTAAGTTGAATGTGAGCCAGAGCGACCTCTGGGAGCCTGTAGAAGAGTAGGATTATTCACTGCATAGGTCTATAGACCAAAGCAGGTGACCTACCGACGTCAAAGACTAGGGAGTAGATCACTATGAAATGAGTATAACGAATGGAAGAGTGATGGAGACTCTGTGAGCGAAGTGAATAGAGGAGAAGTGGCGAGTATACGGAGTATAGGAGCTTCTCCATTAGTGTCTTTCTTAGACTTATTAGGAGTATCTTTAGGAACTCTTATTCTACTAGCAGAGCTAGGAGGACGACCTTAGGGATTCCCTAGAAGAATAGATGAATGAGGTAGTAAGATGAGATGCCAAGCATCGAGTTGTCTATTCTGGAGCTTGGATCATCTTGTCATTCTGTGGATAGTCTCTCTGACGGTGAGCTAGTTGTGAGGGAGTCTATCTCTACTGTATGCTCCCTTTGGTCGCATTAATACTCTTATGGATCTCAGAGTTTTGAATGAGCATACTCTCTGAACATGGAGGATGAGTGGGAAGGTACTAACGTTAGACTTCTCCAAAAAGCCAGAGAAAGATGGAGGTATGGAAAACTATATTGAAGGTGGTACCGCCTTTACAATTACTAGGTACGATATTAAATCACCAAAGGGATTCTTCAAGTTAGTTTACACTACGTCCGAAACTCCTTTCCAACTGACTAGTTCCTTATTCAATGGCCAGGAAATAAAAAAGACTGTAGGCGCACAAGTAGATCCAATAGAGAATGTCACTGAAGTAGAATCATATTTCTGGAATGGGAATGATAACACACCTATGCTACTTGGAATTACAAGGAATGGAATAAATTACGGTAAACAAAAGTACTATTCCTATATGTATGATGATAAAGAAAGAAAGAGTTATTGGTCACCTGCTGGTACTGAATATAAAGAACTTGTGCGGCTACTAGATGAGAACAATTGTCAAATAAACCAAGCGGTTCCATTTGAAATAACTGATCCTACAAATTACTACGCCACGTACAATTCTTACTGTATAAACAATAGCAGAAATATTACAGGTCCTATTACTCCACTTCCTCTAGTTGATAACAAATATAGCGTTAAGGAATATACCGTTCATAATAAGGATCCCGTAGATCCCTTTAACTCGGGTACTAAGGTTTCCAGAGTGACATTTAATGGACAAGATACTACTGGAATAAATCTTAACAAAAATGATGCAGTATCGGGGATTAGGGTTTATTCTTGCCCAGGTTCTGGTGATGGTGGTGACATACCCCTCATGCTCGAGTTTATAAAGAAAGATCCTGGAGAAGAGTCAAGGTGGTATTACAGCCAAGTTCCTGGTGGTACTCAATGGGCACCAGCTGGTAAGACAAAGTCACAGAAGTTTTATGCATCAGGGAAACCTACAGAAAAACTTACAACTGAGCTAGATGATGTTAGATGTTTGCGTAATGATGAAGTTACCTTGGATATATCTTTTGAGAATTCTGAGGAGCATCAGAATCGAAGGTACTGTTGTGAGAAACATAACGATGAGATATATAAGAAGGTAACTGTTGATAAAAAGGAAGTTACAGGCAAAACTTCTATTCCTTACTACAAACATTCCCTGACTGCTAATACTAAACTTGCAGCTATAAAGTATTATCCTCATGGAAATAAGGATATTAGAAAGTATATAGTGCCTTATGAGTTAAAATTTCCTATCCTTGGCTCACCTAGTGTCTATGTATTCTACTGCAGAAATAATCCGGTACTCATTTATGTTGATTCTGGCACAAACGTGGCTACTGGATGGTACAAAAAAAGTACCTCCAGCAAAGATCAATGGGAAAAACTCCAAAGTGAACTTCCAAACCAAACACCAGATAATTTCAAAAACTGTGATGATAAATTTAACAAACTTGTGGAAATACTAAAACCTTTTGGATGCAGCTATTCGCCATGTGCTGACAAATCATCGCAGGCTCAAGTAAAAGTGCAAGCAGATCCAGGAGTGACCATTCAGCTTTCACAAAACCAGAAGGCAAAGAGTGGAAATCCTCTTACTCATAAATATACTGATATTACAAATCAGAAGGACATTACTGTCACAAGAACTTCCTATCCTGTTAAGGGAACTACTCAGGACTTCTTAAAGTTTATCCATACCCCCAATGGACTATCATTCAAACTAAACGAAATAAGGGATGATAACGATGAGGCCATTACAGAGATTAAGCATATCTCTGATAAGATTGGTTTAGTTGGAGCTTATTACTGGAAGTATGAGACTAGTAAGAATCCGCTACTGATTGAGGTAGAAGATGGCGGTAAGTACTCCTATTATACAAAGATTAAGGATAAATGGGATAACTATGATAAGATTAAAGACTCTAGAAATGGACCTACTCAAGCCGAGTTAGAATCGCTCAATTGTGAGATAAACGATGTCATTCAAATAGATGTCACGCAAACTTCTGATTATTGCCATAATGATAAAGATTCTCAAAGTCCTCATAAGTATAAAAGGAAAATTAGAGTTCTTAAAGCTAGCAATAATCTTGGAAGCTATGTTGCTTATGCTCATATTCCAAATATAGATGCGGGAATATATGCATTCAATATTTCTGGCTTTACTAAGGGAGGTATTGAAAAGGTCAATTTTGATAGGAATCTGAAACTACCTGTTACCGATGCTAGTAGAGTAGTTGTTTATTTTTGCAAGAAGGAAGTTAATACCAACAATACTCCAAATAACCCCCTTCTCATTTATGTACCTCAAGCTAATGGAAAGAAGTTATTTCAAAAACCTTCTCGAGATAGCGATAATAACTGGGAACCTGTTTCTGGTAGTAATTTGACCGATGACTCCCAAATTCTGGAAATTATCAACTTTTTGGATTGTATAGAGAGTGACTGTAAACCGTCGTCCGTAGTTATAGATATTTATCAGAGAAAAGAGCCTAAAGAAGCTACTACTTATGAAAGTTCTCCTTCTACCATAGAGGTAAAACCAATTTCTAATCCACAAGTTCAAGGTTTTGCCGAATGTGTTCACACAGTATCCGGGAGGAATAGCTACTTCAGTGTTAAGGAGTTCCAATATAATGGAGAAGAGACTAAAATATTTTTGACTCCTACGAAATACGTAACTTCTGTTTCTGCATATTACTGGACTCATTTAGAAGCACCTGTCAAACAGAATAGTGAGAGAGGCAGACCTTTACTTGTCAAGGTAGCTACTCAGGAGCCTACTGGAGGAATGGTGAATGAGAGGTACTATGAAAATACTGGTGATCCTAATAATACAAAGTGGCAGGAATGGAATCCAGGATCTTTAGAGGACCTCAAAAGTAAACTCCGTCGTTTAAACTGCATACTTAATAACGCAGTGATCAT
Organism: Theileria equi strain WA; assembly: GCF_000342415.1. Classification (NCBI taxonomy): domain Eukaryota; phylum Apicomplexa; class Aconoidasida; order Piroplasmida; family Theileriidae; genus Theileria; species Theileria equi. The sequence continues at coordinate 863,463 of NC_021367.1, read as the reverse complement.
AGATGTGTCTCAGAAGACTCCTAATGGCCCAAAGGTTTATGGTGCTTGCAAGGATAAAACTTTTGACGGACATCATCATGATTGTAATAAGATGAAGGCCACGAAGGAGGATCATACTTCTGGTATCTCTCTTGGAAGTTATGAATGTTACACCCATGCTCTTGCAAAACCACAAGGTAATGAAAAATTCCACATAACCGAATTTCTAAGTGATGGTAACACGATAAATATCAATGGAATAGGAACTCCTATTCGATCCGTTTTGGATGTGAGCGAGGTTAAAGTCTACCTTTGTCCTCTGGATCTCCCTAACAAGCCCCTACTCTTGTACTACAAGACTGGTGGAGAGCATAGATGGTACAAGAACCCTTCTGGAGGAACCCCTGATAAATGGCTATCTGCAGAAGATATCTTGAATACAAGTACTGACCCAGGTTCCCATGAAAAAATCCGTGGAGTACTTGACAGTCTTCAGAGTAAATGTAGACCTACTGAAAATCCTCAACCTATTGCTGCTGAAGCTGGCTTTATTGGTACTATAGCTGGATACTTTTTTGCTGGTTCTGCAGGATCCGGACTAACTGGTTTATTGGGATATAAGGGTTATAAGTTCTACCAAAGCTTTAAAGGAGACCCTTGGGTTAGACAGATTTGAGACTCTATGGAGATACTACCTGGACTAGTCTGTCTGCTCCTGTCCAATCTTTCAAGATTTATTTTGAGATTGTTATCTTGTTTATGAGAATGAGAATTCATAAGACCAAACTTTTTATTGGCCATCTTTCTGTAGAATCATCCTCTATCTGGACGGATCTACCAGTTCTTGCCATTACTCTATGCACTCTTTATTCTAATACATATTCCTACAGGGACAGATACATGAGAACGTTGAACCTGAGCGAGAGGGACGCTGATGACTTGGAAAATATTGTCATGAAAATAAACTCCTTCAACCTGATCCTAAAGGTTCCAAACGATGCTGTAACTGTATCTAATAGTCAAAATGGGCCAACGATTAGTATACAGACAACACAAGGTTTGCATGCAGACGCAAAATCTATTCACACCTATAGAAACAAAAGGTGACTATATTGAGGACAACATATCGCTTCCACCTCTGGATAATAGAACCACATCAACAAGGAGTCGAGATGATACACCAACATCACAATTTTCAAGTATGACCATTTATGCCACAGCATTTAATCTGCAGGCTCTGAAAAGGCTTTAACTCCTCTAGACCAAATCAACCTCAAAGCCACAACTCTATCCTCTATAATAAACAGAGTTCCTATGCAAAATAAGCAACCCAGTATTGAAAACTTTTACGTAAAACAACAAAGTCTTTCTCAACTCTCTGCAGAATCTCCGCTAACAACTTACGCAAGGGGCAAACGAACCAAAACTAGCATTCAGACAAAAAGAACCACAAAGGGTATTGTTTTCGTATTCCAAATATTTTAATTAGGAATTTGTAAATCTACAAAGCCAGCTGATGTCAAGAAAGGGACCAAAGAAACTGTAAAGAGAGTGGTAAAGGAGAATGTAAGCAGAGTAGTGAAGGAAAAAATAAGGGGGAACAAGAAAGAAAAGGTACCTTTGATACTATCGTTTAGCGGTAAAAGAAGTAACAATATCATCGAAAGGTGTACTCTGGCCTCAATCTACTATGAAAAGGGTCACCAGTACTTTGATTTTATAAATAGACCCAGCGATGAGGAAATTGTTACACACCTAATTGTTCCGCATGATACAGAGAGACCTACTCTGAAGATTCTCTATGCACTTTGTCAAGGTTCATTTGTTCTGACTACAGACTTTTTAATAAAAGCTGAGGAAGATGAAAAATGGCCCGCAGAATCAGATTATGAGCATCCAAATTGGCTCAGAAAAACTGAAAGAATAAAAAAGGGAGATTTTCTCTACGGCTACAAGTTTTATCTCTATGAACGTTTTAAAAAGATGAATCACATGGACGTTATAAATTTGATTCAACTCTGTGGAGGGAAAGTAGTAAACGAATTGCAAAAATGTACTCACTGCATAATAAAGGAGAACCCAGATGTCAAACTCCTCAACAAACCGTCACTTCCCCAAAATGCGTAGGTTCCTTTGCACGTTTCACATTTATTTCAGCGTTCTTGTCACTGAGAATTGGCTCATTAATGTTTTGGAAAGATTCGATGCCGAGTTACCTCCAGATATACCTCAGCCTCAAGACTCTGAATATAACACAAATGTCAAAATTGTGAGAAGGAACATTGAAAACTTTGATCCAGTTTTAAAAAATGGCTCCATAATCGAGAGTCAAAATTCAATCGTCAATACACAAAGCTCGATTTTCGGGAGAAAGTACGACTCACAAAATATAAGAGCCTGCTCCACGACGGATACTCTAAGGCTATAAGTTACGTATATGCTGGAATGTGTATGAAGTCTTGTTTACTCGTCTGCTATAATGCCTGTATATACATCACCTTGTTAGTGCATGCAAGTTTTTGGCATAGTCACATTTATGGAGTCTATCCAATTAAACTACCATAGGTGTACGTACTATCTGTATACTATACATGTATCTCTGGAGATCCCAGTCTTTCATGAGTCCAGAAACTGCCTCTACTTCCTATTCTTAAAGTAGTGTCTCATTACTCATCCTCAACTCAGCATGCATTAGTCTCTGTAGAGGATCCAAAGGTCCCTTTACTTAACTCATGCCCTTTGTTTGTTTAGACCTATAGTCTTTTGTCACGCCTATTGTCTCTTCTTTACATAGTTACCATCATTCATCCATACTAACAACTCTGCTCACACCAGTTGAGACATTAATGGATTACTACCATGGAGGAGACTATTAGGAAATGCTGCTGAATAAGGATGGGGGATTGTAGAGATGATAGATGACTAGAACCCATACCTGTACTGGTTTTGGAAGAAAATATGTAGACATTGATATTTCTAAAACAGACGTTAGTAGAAGCTATAAGGATCATTGTCGTAATACCATTAAAGTAGCAAGGGTTTATGGTAAACCTGAACAAGGATACAAGAGATACACTCATTCCTTCCCTGATAGATATTATATTAGTGGCATATATTACAATAGAGTACACCAGAGTAGTATAAAAGTAACTGATGCAGGTCTCTATGAAAAAAGGGTAACCGTATACTATCTAGACTATGATGATACTAATGCAGTTCCCCTAATTGTGGGACTTGAATGGACTTATAGTGACAAGTATGACTACTCTAGAAGAACTGATCCTCTTGTGGCTACCAGTAAATGGAAAGGAGAAGGAGTAGATGTTAGCCAAGAGGGTCAACTTGCCCCAAAACTTATAGAAATAAGTGCCAAGTTAAGTGACCTTGTTGTACTTAGACTAAATGCAGCGGGAGGGATCTACTACGCCAACGGAGAAAATAATGCTCCACCAACAAATCAAAATACTCAAATTAAAGTCACTGGGCCTTCTCCAATCCATAAAATCTATGAAAAGTACACTCACACTCCTGGCGGAGGAATAAATTCTCTGAGAGTCCTCTCGACTAAAGGCACTAATAACAAAAAGATGCCTTTTGATCCTCCTGTTTATGAAAAGAAGTATAGTGAGGTTTGTGTCTATTACTGGACTTTGGATAAGACATTTAATAATCCCCTACTTGTTAAACTAGGTAATGAAGATAACTATTATAAGTATGCTGGGAGTGGAAATAATTGGAGTAAACTGGATAATATAACCAATGACAACCTCAAACAAAACCTTGACAGACAGAACTGCAGTAGAAACAGGGCTCATCAAATTGACATTTCAAAGAATACTCGAGGATCCTACACCTGTCCCGGCTGTACTTCCAAGCATATTGGAGTTTCCACCCATGGTAGAGACTATTCCTATTACTTCCATAATATTTCTGGTGGTGGCTCTATTTGCGGATTCAAGGATAAAGATAAGGATCAAATTGGAATAACATTTACCAGTATAATATCGAATGTGTATGTTTATCACTATCCAAAAGGATCTGATGGAATCCCACTCTTGATTTATCTTCCACTATCATCCAGTAGCTGGTACCAAAGAGAATATATTGATTCTCATACCTGGACTAAAGTCGGAGGTAATCAACTAACATCTCCATTTAGTGGTGGCACAGCAGCTATACTAAACCTCCTAGAGGCTAAACTACCAACTGTTACTATAAATATTGGACAAACAAATGTCAATAACGGTGGAAATACTAATACCTTTACATATAAAGATACTTCCGGATGGAGTACCGAAACAATTCAGATCACAAAGCAAGAGATAAATAGTGAATATACTAGTTTCTCTCAGTGCGTCCTGAATAAAAAATATTTTGCGGTTAAGAATATCAAATACAATACCACCTTTCTACAAGGTATACCACAAAATCTGGTTGTTAAAACTGTAACCGCATACTACTATAAGGGTAGATCTAACTTCACGCTTGATAAGCTTCTGTTAGTTGAACTTGAGAAAAGAGGTACTGATCAGAAAAGGTATGCATATTATAGCAGAGGGAGCGGAGGATCTACTTGGACTATTGTTTATGAGAATACTGAACTAAAGGACATCGAACTTACCAATAAACTTAAGGAGTTAAAGAAGAAACTTGAGGATAAAGCAAAGCAAACAACAGAAGTTGAAGGTGCATCCGGTAAAAATGGTGAAAGGGGTGGTGATGGAGTTACTGATCCTAATTCACCGAGCTTTGTTCAGCAAATACTTGATTTCATTAGATCTAAACCTGCTGAAATAGGTGGAGGAGTTAGTGGAGTACTAGGAGTTACCGGAGGTCTCGTCGGTGTCGCTGTATGGAAAGGACCTGCTCTACTCGCAAAACTAATCACTCGTTTGTAATGTACTCTTAAATCTGCCCTCTCCCTCTGTACTACTCTCTTGTTGGTATACTGGAATGCTAGGGAGTCTCTCACCTTAACTCTTGGTATACAGTACTACTCGTTTTGTTATAATGGTGCATGTCTTGAGAGTACTTCCACCTCCATACCCTAGAGACTAATCTAGCTCAGCTACTACGTAGTTAGCATTATGCTCATCTACCCAAGGTACAGGACCCTACCTTTAAGTACCCACCAAGACTATAACATAGCATGTACTTACAAAATACCACGCGAAGCACCTAGAGAAAATAGCTTTGCCCACAAAAATCAGAGCTTACATGCAGACTAGAATACTACGTACCACCTTTGATTCGGTAACTCACGATCGAAGAAGAGGAGTTGAATAAAGAGCTCCAGAAGAAAAGCTGGAAGACATTCTCGAAAGGTTCCTCGGAAACCTCGACAAAGAGGAAGAACCTCTCACAATCCACTATGGGAATTCAACCTCTAAAGAGTCTTCCAGAGGGTCTACAAGGGTAGTATGGAATAACCTACGGAAAATCCGTAGGAGTCAAGAAGGGTAGGAACTAATAACAATCCGGTACGTACGGGGTAGGTAATTTGTTGTTGATTTCATTTAAATAGATTATGAAGGCATGAACAGTTCATCAGTAAATGCCTCAAGTTCAAAAGGCTTCACAGAGACTAAGTAACAAGTAGAGTATATAAAAGAATTTAACATTATTGCAATTAAGAAATAATAAAAAAAACTACATTACGTATCAACAAACTATTCATCTGTGGGCAAGTCACAAGTAACTAAAATAAACAAACGATCATCCTTATGAGTCAAAGTAGTCCTCATATCAAAAGTCAAAAGCTTAGGAAGACTAGTATAGAGACCACGACAACCACATTTACACCAATATCCAAAAGAACTCCAAAACCCATAACGTGAAGTAGGCCAACTGTCTCTATCCTTATCAGACAACTGACAAACAGCATGAGCATAACTCTTTAGCATTGGATGTCTCCTCGGTATGAGTCCTCGCAGTCCAGTAGGATTCCCAGACTCTCCACTAGACTTCTTAATGCATGGACGAATGTCCAGGGATGAGTGATTGAGTTTCAAAGAGCTCCCTAGTGGTTATGCACTAAAATTCCTGATCTTCATAGACAATTAGGAGAGCCTCTGATTTACCTAAAACTTTGCATCTGACATTAGTGGTAAAGGAGGACTTAACACTCTTGCATGCTACCCACATTCCACTCCATGTCCAGTATCCTAAGGACTTCCAGAACCCATAGTCTTTAGTAGGCCACTTACTCCTATCATTCTCATACCTAGAATAAGTCTTAAGGTAACCATCTCCAGTAAAGGCCAAGACTATCATTAAACCCTGGGATGTGAATGTGTTAAAAGAGGATATAGCACCACCATCATTGTCTTTACAGCATTGGCAGTTAGTAGATGTACATTTGTCAGGATCACAAGTTTGACCTCCTTCACTTCTGCAGTTGCATTGGCAAGTTCCGGTTTGGCAGTTTTTTGTGCAGTATTTACCGTTCTGCTTACCAAGAGATTAAGTACCCACTCTGGAAGGATTTGCATAGTAGTAGGCAGAGCCATCCTCCATCAGTCTAAGCCATGGTACCATAATTTAGATTCCAGAAGCTTAACTACTCCATACCAGATTCTCATTCTTATTCATACTAATGAATACACAAGCTCCTATAGTGTGTATACTCGCCATTTCTTCTCTATTCACTCCGCTCATAGAGTCTCCATCACTCCACTTCCATCTCTGCATGGTCGTCCATCTTGCTCTATGAACATGGAACGGAATGGTCCTAGTGGACCTAATACGTATGGAAGATCCATGATCAACAAGATGGTCTTAAGAATAAAGGGATTCCTCATGACTCCGGAAATTTATGCACGCCAAGAGGGTGGTATTCCCTGTACAACTTTCACAATGGATGACCTTGACTCTGGTACTAGTCCGAGTACCCATGTATGATAAACTATTAGGACCCATCAATGTTGCCCCTAACTGGATCTTCAATAGGGAAAACTAACTACACATGTGCACGACCATGGATCACTGGGCCAGTACTGTATGACCTTTTGGCCGCTTAAGCTCTACTATATTAACTCAAACGTCATATTCCACAATGTGGATGTTAAAAGGATGTGATTTAACCGATGGAATCTCACATTCTCGGAGTTTTCACCTGTTCATCACAAGGGTGTAATGTAACGATCATCCACCTTGTATAGTTACAGCAACACCTTTACCATGAATTTTAACGTTATTACAGCCAATATTCTCTGGGATTCCATTACAAAGTGTGTAGGGGAAAATAACACACGGAGAGTGCAAGTTGTCATAACCAATGGAATGCTAACTACACATCATAATGCTACAGCTTGTAATGAAACATCTCCATAAATCCTCCAATACTTCACACAGTCGAGTGTTTTGGCAAGTTTTCTAAGAGAGCACTGAGCATGCCCATTACTTTTCCCACATTAAGCATATCACATTCACGACTCCTCATTCTGCATTATCACGGTACAAGGTTAAATTGTACTTTCATGAATATCTAGATTCTTATAGAGACAATATATTATCAATAGTTCACTAACTTGTCATTGTTAGAGAATGGAAGTTATTATTCCCCATACGCAATCTAGAGATTATTTGTATTGGTGCTATGGGTAGTTGGAGGGGAAGGCAACAATGAAGGCTTTGATACTTTGCCTTTTCTTCCTATTGTATGAGGCATCTGTAGCCTCGATTACAGGGTCAAAGAATTCTCCGGCGAAGACTGCTGGAGTTACTCTGGACATAAATAAACCTGACCTCTCCATCTTTGAAACGTTTAATCTAAAGCCACATAATATAGAGACACCATCATATACAGCAAAGTCTGATTGTTTTATAGACAAGGTGGTGGAAGGAGATACCACCATCTGCGAATGTTCTCCCAAGGGAGCATTTGTCAAAGTCACACATTGTATTAGAAAAGATCTACTTGATCTTATCCATGTATATACTATAGATTTAAATGGGACAAAGAATGCCTGCTATTTTCTCAAGAAGGATGGTAAGTGGTCCTCCATAGGTGAAGAAGAATTTTATGACCACTTTAATGCACTCTCGATCATTAATCATGATTTTGACAAGAAGACCTTCAAACTTGATGAAGGAAAAAGCGACTGGAACTTTTATATTAATGAGTCTCCCAAGTCCCCCTTTGCAGTTTATGGAACCAGAAGTACGACTAGGGTATCAGAAATTAAGACCAAAAACCGTGGTGGTACTACCATATGGAAGAAAAAGAAGGATGAGTGGTGTACCAAACTCACTCTTTATCCCAGAGAGGGAGATCATAAACTCCTCTGGATAGTCACAAAGGACCCATATGAGAATGAGAATATCCTCTACTACTCCAAGATGAGTGGGTCATGGAAGTCTGTTGACAAGAATGGGTATCTGGAAGACTTAGCCAAGGCTGGCTTTGACAGGTCAACCTTCGATGATAGGGTTACTCTGGACATATCCAATGTTGATGAAAAACTCTTCTTCATTGACAAATACCAAGTTGACATTATAGTAGAAAACAGACACCATGTTCTTCCGGGATTTAGAATGAACAAGGTAGTGCAGGGTAAGGATATCATCTGGGAGTCTTCGGATGACAGATTCTCCGTCCACTTTAGTTTTCATGGTATAGGTGATGACACCTCACTTGGTGCTCTATTTACCACGAATACCAAGAAGGAGAATAAAATTATCTATTACGGAAAACTTGATGGAAAGTGGGTGACTATCACCAAGGATGAATACGAGGACATTTTGGCCGGTAGGAATAATCCAATTTACACTCACAAGGGTGACGGAAAAATCATAATGAGCAGTTTTAAGAATAAGCAAGGTATAAAGATTGCAACATATGCCTCCAGAGTTGAAGATGCCAAAGCAGACATTCTTCTTGTCCATGGAGCTCGTTCACATCTTACGTCAGACTTTCTCACATTTAACATGGACTGGAACTATGAGCGTTATGGCTTCGAGATATTCCCCTATTGCAGTATTTTTGATGAACCAGTAACTGTCAAGAAGGTATCAAATGCAGAACGCTATAGATCTTACTTTGAGTACAAGACCCTAGAAGGAATGAACCCGCTAGATATTCTTCACAGGTCTCAATACAGGGCTACCTTTGTAGAAGCCCTTAATAGACTTGGATATAACGTCTACTGTTATGACCATCAGTCACATGGCTTTTCCGAATCCAAGACTGAACGAAGATGTCATACCGAGCAATTCATGGATTATATTTATGATTTACTTCAGTTTGTAAGTATAATGAGGAGGGGTAAATTTGGATATCCTAATGAAGAGTGGGATGATACCACAGTAATAGCTAGTCATGAGACTAATAGAAAGATCATCTTCATGGGTTATTCAATGGGAGGAAATATGGTTATAAGAGCTGTGCAAAAGTTTTACAAGGAGACAAAGAATCCCAATGCAAAATTTGTGGATGGTCTAATTGGTCTTTCTGCCATGCTTAATGTTGATCCATACCTTGATGTGTGGTACAAACAAGTAGCAAGACCATTTGAAGAGGCTATCGCCTGGATGGATCCAAAATCAAAGAGTCCATACCAATATCCATATAACATTGCTCTCCACTTTGAAAGATTTGCCGATTATCATACTGACCCACTTTATTATAGTGATCGATACACTAGAAATATGGCGATGTCTCCTTTTAGTGCATGCAGAAGGGCTATGAAGAATCATAGGAAACAGTTTTATCCCAAAGATTTACCAACACTATTTATCCATACTATTGATGATAACCACTGTGACGTAAAGGGTCCAAGGAAGATGGTTAATAAGAGACTCAAGGAAAGTAAGGTTGCAAAACTCGTAGAATGGAAGGGATGTGGACATCATATGGTTGCCATTCAGATTGTCCCTATTTTGGCACCATTGTTGGAAAAGTGGCTACATGAACACTTTCCAGAGATGAATGGAGAGAGACCATTACAGGTTCCCTCAGAGGTTCAACTTGGAGAGAGACCATTACAAGTTACTCAGAAGAAACTCCGTAATGTTGTACCTAAAGAAACCGTTAAAGGACTAGAAGGAACCACTCTGGACATCTCTTCTCCGGACTCTTCTTTATTCTCTCTAGCTGGTGATCGGATTCATGGAGTGAATCATAGAGCTTTTGTCCCCAAGGATGGATCTTCTATAGTATCAGTGGTGGATAACGGAGATACGCTTTGGACTGCTACAGACACTCAAGAAGGATGTACAGGTGCCTACCTATTCTCCAGGGAAGGGTACCCCTCTCTTCTCAGTGTCTATACTAGAGGTGCTGGAGATGAAACCTTTTGTTTTGAGAAGGATGGTAGTATGTGGAAGAATGTGGACAAGAGATACTTCGAGCATAGGCTACACTCAATGAAGGACCTTTCTGCACCTGCTGGTGAAGAGAATAGGGAGGAAGATACATGACCTACTGGGATTTACTCTCCAGAAGGAGAATATTATAGTTAAAAGCATCACACAAAAATACACAAAAGTTGTATAAACTCACAATGCAGTAATTTATAGTACCGTCGAAAGAATCCAGACGGTTGTCTGTGGTCCATAGAGACCGTAATTTCTACCATACACATCCATACGTCTTAGGTGTGTTCTCAGTGCTAGTTTCAAGGATAATAGCATTTGGCAAGTTGGACTTCCATCTGTTAAGGGTGTCAGAAGTATGTGGAGGAAGGAGGAGGGGCAACGACAATGACAGCAAAGCTGACGAAGAAACTATGAATCCTCTGCAAGGTTCAACCATCGATACACTTGTACAAATCAAAATGGAAGAATGTGTAGAACCGACAGATACACACTTGAGCCATGAGAATTCCATAGCCATTGTTGGGGAATTTCCAAGTCTTTTGTTACATCAGAAATTCTACAGGTAGCTGGATAGACCAGAGAAGAAGGAGGAATAAGAGTTTTGGAGCAGAAGGTTGGGATTCATGCACACACGACCTTCTTCCTCCTTTCTTGCGGACTGAAGGTACATGTAGCATAATACCCATTATTACCCTCCTATTCTTGCGCTTTACATTCCTGGAATCTACTCAAAACCTGCACATCTTCCTCTACGAATCTCCATTCCTGGACCCCATGTGCCTCCAATTCATGGGCTCTTCTTCCTGCCTCTGAGCTCCTCATAGGAATGAGATTTGCAGGAATCCTATCCTTCATATTTTCGTGTATATCATTCAGTTCTGGTGGATTCGTATTGGCTGCAAAGCCTTCAAACTCCACGCAGATTCTGAACATTTCCAATGCCGATCCCAGCATCACTTTGGACCAGGGACATGAAGATGGAATAGAGTATAAAACGTTTATTCAGACGCCTAACACCTCGTTTACCAAAGTTGTAGATGGAGGAAGTCTCATCTGGGAGGAAGGAGAGAATAAAAAGTGCACGCAAGTGACAATTTACAAGTTCCAAGGGGAGAATGAGTCCACTCTCATTCATCTCCAACTCAGAGTGAAGCTTAGGAATGAGAACTTGCACTTTGGGAAAGTTGGTGGACAGTGGAGGAGTATTACTGAGAACGAATTTGATGATAAGCTAGGAATAACCAAAAGGAAGAATGGAAATGGACAAGTTTTAACGGACGTAGATGGTCAGAAGATGCAAAATCGGTCGAATCCATCCGCGGATCATCCTCAACACTTGAGGGCTGTGCCCGGGATGTCTCATGGCAACGGCCACCCAAATACCCAGGGAGGATCTGACATGACCAGAGAACCCAAACCAAAGGCACACAATGGTAGCCATGCTAAACTACCTCTAGTAGAAGGTCCACATGGAACTGTGGATCTGCAAAACAAAAAGGTTCATGGCCCAAGACCCACTAGTACAGTGTCAACCCAAAGTAACTCTCCCTACCAAGATTTGTTAAAGCTAGTTGGGGATATAAAGAACACTCAAGCTGAGAATGAGGTAGCACCAGTGGAAGAGCCTAAGGTTAAACAGAGAAGAAGAGTTTTATTAGACATTTCAGATAATGACCCGTCCAGGGTATTGCATATTTGCAACACATCTGGCGTTGTGAGGACAGTAATCTTCATTCAAGATGAAGATACGGCGTTGTCTCAATTAATGGATGCCGGAAATGTCATTTGGAGGGAATCGGGGTCTGTCTGCACAGAAGCATATTTGTATTCCAAGCCAGGATACAATTCCCTTTTACAAATGTACGTAAAAACTGGTGAAGCAAACTCCTACCTCGTTTTTGAAAAGGTCCAGGGACTCTGGAAGAGCATGGATGAGAATGGATTTAATACTCGGTTTGCCTCCATGAAGGGGCACAACACATTTGATAATCCACCTCCGGCTTTACAGCCAGACCATCAGGAACGTAAAGACAAAGTTTTGCCAAGCACTGAAGCATCTCCTGCATGTGTACCTCTTTCGGGTCTTATCAAACCTATTACTTCGGACATTGAACCAAACACTCCCACGAATATAGTGAAAGGATTGGACCCCGAGCCGGTTCTAAAAACCACAAGGAGACCTTCTACACCACCTGTTCCTTTGGAATCCACTAAACTCTTGTCGGAATCCGGAGAAATGATGGCAGTTAAGCCTCCAAAGATGAGGGAAATGAAAAGGGTGGACCACAAGAATGATGCTCTAGACTTGAAAAATGGTGAATGCACTGCAGCCCATGTTTACGATACACTGGAAGACGGAGTTCTTCACAAGTCCTACTTCCCCAAGGACGAATTCTTTGACAAGATTGTGGACGGAGATGTTTGCATTTGGAAGTCCGAAAATGGAGAGAAAGCTACAATGGCTTACACCTACTCCAGAGAGGGATTTCCTTCGATTCTTTCAATCAACATTAGAGGTAACATGATATGCTATGTTGAGGATGGTGACAAGTGGGTGAAGATCCCCCAGGGTTTTTTTAATGCCAGACATCAACAGATGAAGAAACCAAAGACTAGGGAACATGTCGTAGAAACTCCCAAAGAAGCTCAAGCTCAAGAGATTTCCCAGGTAATCGAGTCTTCCTCTCCGGTAACGGTGGACATTATTCGTGGAAATAATCCAAAGATAAACTTTGGTGAACACACTGATGATGGTATAACCCACAAATCATTCTTCCCAAAGGGCGAGGATTATATCACCAAGGTGAAGGACGGCGATGTGGAAGTTTGGAGAGCTGAAGGTACTAACGAAAAATGCTCCATGGTCTATTTCACTTCAAAGAATAATATTTCACGACTTGCTCTGAGCATAGATGGCGTTTGTGGACAAAATATCAGGTACTTTGTCAAGGGTATGGCTACGTGGAAGGATGCCGACCAGAATGACTACGATGCCAAGTTGAAGGCAATGATGGGTCATTGCACAGAATCCTCATCACAGCATTATATTGATCCAACAATTGTCTTGGATATTCGTAGTGATAGTTACAATTTCGTGCATGTGGCTCTGGAAAGATATGAGGAGATTACATGCAAGACTTTCTTTCCAAAGGGTGACATGACCTTTAACAAAGTTGTGGATGGAGATGTGCCCATATGGACCGCCTATAAGGACACCATTTGTTATAGAGCCCTCTTATGTTACAGAGGCATGTCAAGGTTACTCAAACTTCATGTTCAATATTGCGGTAAAACCATTTACAAGTACTTTGAGAACAAATATGGAATGTGGACTTCAATTAGTGAGGAATGGTTTAACGAGAAACTTGAGAGAGTTAAAAACGGCAATGCTACAGATGTCATTGTCGATATTGACAACGTTGACAATGACCTAGTGGAGTTTTCTAGGAACGTGCAAGATGGTCTCATCTATTCCATCTATGAACCAAAGGAAGATGTTGCTATTACATCCATCGTAGATGGATATGCGACCATTTGGGATGTTTCAGAAAATGAAAAATGGAAGTCTTGTTACAGCTATGCCAAAGAAGACGCAAAAATCCTAACAATTGTCGTTTCCAGGAATTGCTTAACGGAATCAAAGCGTTTTGAAAAGGTGTCTTCAGGGTGGAGAAGCATATCAGAAGATGAATTCTCCAATAAACACTCCATAATGAGAAGTGGGAAATCAGCGAGGGATGCGAATAAGTTTATACAGAAACTTGAACCGATACGGGCTCAGGATCATGAGAATACTGACCATACTGGACCCTTGCCTACGACTCTCCATCTTGATCGGGAACAAAATAAGGAGAAAGTCATTACCTACGAGTACTTATACAATGAAGTTACCTATAGGTCGCACAGCATGAAGGCTACCGAGTACGTTACTAGAGTCGCTGATTCCGAAATAACCGTCTGGAGAGCCTCTGGAGACGAAAGATGCATTGACATTAGGATCTTTTCTTTGGAAGGTCATGGCATCCTATACCTTTTGGAGATCAAAGGTCACGGCTTGGTCTATCCCAGATGCTTTGAAAAGGTCGATGGAGGAATATCTCCCCTGGAATACACTGTATATTTTAACAGGTTGGAGCACTTTTTGCACTTGAAACCTGGAGGCATCATGCTTGACCTCATGTCCTTGTCCCGTGTTACATGCAACTTTGTAACATTCAATGATGGAGGACTGTTGAATACTATGGTCCGTCCATCATTCTACCTGGTCAGTTGTTTGCAATACGGATCTGAACTCTGGAAAGCTAAACTTGGAGAGCGATTTGTTGGAGCACATTTCTACACGGACGATAAAAGCAACATTTGTTCAGTTACCACAAAAACTGGAGATAAGGAAAGTATCACCTATTTCAAGTTTAATGGGTCCAAATGGGAAACTATGTCATCCTCAACCTTTTCCAGCACTCTCAGAACAATCTCTGATGATTCCATCAAGAACATCAACTGCAAGTATAAATACACAAACGTTAAATTGGACTTTAAAAATATTGATGGCACAGCTCTGCATCTCTACAAGTACAGAATGTTTGGAATCGACATGACCAGGTACATACCTATTCAGAATAGACGCATTGAAAGTGTATCTGATGGGAATATACTCTTTTGGAAAGCTGAAAATGATAATGAAAGATGTCTTTTCTGTTTATTCTTCTCACAGGGGAATCGTATGTTGGTCTATTTGGATATAAAGAAGGAGCAGACTTTGGAAACTCTCTACTATGAGAAAAAACCCGACGGAATATGGTATAGCATTAAAAAGGACCTTTTTGATAAAAGTTACAGTGAACTTAAAAGCAAGTGGACTCAAAAGTCCTAAGTATAGAATTTATTTGCAGTGAGAAATGCCTAGAATTTTTAAACGCAGTTTTGATTTTAACAGCCAGCAATTATCTGGACTTTGATTTTTAATAGTAAATCACCGTGTGGTTTTAATTTTTCATTCATCCTAGACATTTTAATCCAAAACTCTGAGTCCCCTGCATGCACTTTTGTACAATGTTAAAGTGGATGATGTATCGAGCATGTGCGTAAATTCCATGGTGTATAAATTTATATGGTGAGCCAATGGTCTCTCACAATTATAAATTTTCTATGCGATAAAAGGGCCTTGTGGTCTGCGATTTAGTCTCATCACAATTAAACACTCTCCATTAGGAGTAATCCATCTCGCTTTGGAGGAGGTGGTTTGGGTTGCTCCTCTTCGCGCTCTAGTTGTGCTTGACGCATTTGTTGCAAGTCGGTCAAAATCCCTGCAAAGGATGTATATCTATATACGTTTCTAGAACTTACTGGATTGTTCTAATAAATCGTGCTTCTTGAAGGATATTGTCGGTACGTTTTTGCGATGATTGAGCAGTTGAGCCATCAAGTAACGCAAACGTTTGGTCCTCTTGGTCAGCCAAGAGAGTCCCTATAAATGTATAAACTCCTTAAAACAGTAAACGTACTTGTCGTTGCTGAAACGGGTCACCTGCTATCGAAACGTAGAGAGTAGCATGGGAACAGTCCGAGTTTAAAATTACTTCAACCAGAGAAATCCCCTCGATTACCTC
Organism: Theileria equi strain WA; assembly: GCF_000342415.1. Taxonomy (NCBI): domain Eukaryota; phylum Apicomplexa; class Aconoidasida; order Piroplasmida; family Theileriidae; genus Theileria; species Theileria equi. Next base: position 847,558 of record NC_021367.1, on the reverse strand, counting down.
AGGGTCAATGTTTCTACCAATTGATAGTCCCCTTTCTGTAAATTGGTGTAATGGTGTCGATATATAAATGTAGACGAAGAGTAATATGTAAAAGTAAGAGGATTCCAAAGTATGCGACTAAAGGGAGCTAGGGCCTCATAGTATATCCATAGTAGTACTCCATTAGACCAACTAATCAGTATAGAGTCCCTAGTCTCCCTAATGGAGAGTCCATAGACCCCTATATCTGTCTAACCCAAGGGTCTCCACTACGGCTCTTATAAAACTTCAATCCCGCGAACCCAACTAATCCGGATACAACAGTAGCGAGAGTTCCAAAGACAGTCTCTTTCCAAGGAAAGATTTGAGAAGTTCCAGAAGGGCCTTCTTGAGCTTGAGCAGTTTGAGTAGTAACAGGAGTAGAAGCAGTAGGAGAAGATTCAGCAGGAGGTCCAGCAGGTCCTCCACGAACTCCAGATTGAGGAACATCAGCTTCTTGTACTTGAGTACGAGTTTGACCACTAGGTGGACTAGTAGGAACAGAACCTGGTCCTCCAGCACTATCTCCAGAAGGATCATCTCTACCTTGAGTACCAGCAGGTCCAATAAGTTCACCAGTATCAGGTCTAGCAGCACCAGGATCTCTACTAGCTTTACGTTGAGGAGATAGAATACCATAAAGTAGTTTAGCAGCTTCATCAACAACAGTAAATAGAGCACCAGGAATTTTGAATTGAAATGACTCTCCTTGAGGTCCTTTACCAGCACCTTCTGGACCAGGTTCAGATTCTTTTTTAACAATTTCAGAGACTACTTTAGCTTCTTTATCTTCACTATCTTTAGCACTAGTAACGTGTTTTGCTTCAGTTTTATCTTTACCAGCTCCTTTGCCAAGTGGGCCAAGAGGTTCTATAGGTCCAGCATCACCTCGTACTTTATATGAGTCAACTTCAGGCTCAGATTCTTCCAACTTAATGTCATCATCCTGGTTATGAGTCCGTACTTCACCGGCATCAGAACGTTCTGGTAAAGGTTCAGGGGGACATCTTTGGAAGCTTTCACATTTAAGTTGATTAAAGATTCCTACAAGTTTGTTCCAACTATTACAATTGTTAATCGTATCGGGTGTTATATATTGTGGCATATTCGAAATTTTACTCCAGTTACTTTCATAACCTCTTTTGCTTTTCCTGTACCAGCCCGAGCTTCCCTGAGATTTTGTACTCCTATTGGCATAAACATAGATTAATACCGGATTATTCCCAGCGCAATAGAAGACACAAACATCTACCTGGCCTTCTATAGGTAGTTTTAAATTTCTAGATCTTACATGTTTCCTATTCTGTTTAGAACTATCATTATTAAGGTAGAATTTAATGCCACCTAGTTTAAGGTCAACCTCTTTAATGGAGTGCTTGTAGACCGTAAGGGAACTTGTACTGTGATCTGGCCTCTGGCAAGAAACCTTTTGTTCCTTAACAGAGACCTTTCCACCTTCACCCTTCTTACCTCCATGCTCATTGCAACAGTATCTCTGTTGAGCTATAGATGTTTTATGTGATAAATCAATGGTGACTCCACCATGGTGTTCACAGGTGAGTTCATCTAATCGTTTGGTAAAGCTCTCTGTGAGCTGTCTATCACTACCATAGAATGTATTTCCACCATCTCCTTGCCAATTTGTACCCTGAGAATTAGTATTGTAAAACCATTCTGATCCTGCTTTCCCACTTTTCACAAACTCAACCATAATGGGTATAGAGCTCACTGACGATGAGTAAAGCTTGATACTAGTAAGTATATCATCTGGAATAACTATACCATTAGCTTTACCCTTATCATACATTGCTCTCGAAAATTTTGTTTCCCCATCTTTGCCATTAAGTTTATACATTGTGATCTTGTAATCACTGTCAGTAAGAGGACTTGTTTGAACAAGTTGTACCTCCGCTTTCTTCGCAACATCGGTACCCGTGTCCAGACGTTTTGTAGGCTCATTAAGATCGAGAGGGAAGACATTATTTCTGCCTAAATTCCTATCATCCAACAAATCTTGTAGGGATGTTCCAACGCCGTTATATTGTTTCCAAACCTTTGGATTAGGGTTTCCTTCTGGTTCACCGTCTTCATATCTCAGATAATATAATGATTTTGGATTGTCTTTCTGAGTAATGTTTAGAAGAAGTGGTGTTTTGTGCTGTGAATCCCTATCCCAATAGTAAACTGCTACTTTTTCAACATCTTGGATATCACCACTATCTAGACTCTCACCTCCATCTAGATTCTGACTTAGAGTAAATGACTCTCCTTTCTTTATGGAGTGACTATAGGCGATAAAACTGGTGACATTATCAATAGTCTCATCTTTGCTAACAATAATATCGCTACTATTACTGCAATTACATGGGTTTCCACCACACTTTACATTTAACGTTAACACTTTGCTCATCCTCCATGATTAGAGAGTATGCTCCTTCAAAACTCTGAGATCCATGAGAGTCTCAATGCGACCAAAGGGAGCATACAGTAGAGATAGACTCCTTCATAAGTAGCTCACCGTTAGAAAGAGTATTCACTGAACACTGTGAATACACAGGTTTTTCTATTCGCTACGCTCATAGGCTAGCCATTACTACCTAGTCTTCGACGTCGGTAGGTCATCTGTTTCAGTACTCCTTATAGTCGTACTTGCACAGTGAGAATCCTACTCTTCTATAGGCTCCCAGAGGTCGCCATATAGCTCCTTTCAGTCACTTATGCTCCTATACTGCGTATACTCGCCATTTCTCAAAACCTGAGGGTTTCAAAAACTTACGTTTCAAGAGTATGTAGTCGATTGCCTCCAGAATCTCTCGCTGCCTCCTCAACCGATAAATTTCGCGCCTATTTATATAAACTGGCTTGATCCTCGGGAATTTTTCGCAAATGTGTGTGTTAAAGGCCAAGTCGCCGCCGTTTTGGCCTCTAGACACCAAAGTGCTTGTATTTGCCACTAGGAAACAATCTACATGTGCAAAAATACAGAGTAGAAAAAAGTACATTTAAAAATCAAATGGATGCCATTGGCAACTTGGTGGGCCCTGATTCCTCGATGGAGCCCAGGTACTCAAAGAAGCCTCTGCCATCATTAATCGATCCCTTGTCCTCGTGTCGTATAGACACCTCGTGGTCGCCCCTTGCGAGTCCCCCAATGGAGCCCTCGTAGTTCTCGCCCTGCTCAAATGCGTAGCCCCTCGACTCTGCATGTCCCAAAACTTGGCCCTTGAACCGCTTGTTGAGGTAGGTAATGTACGGTAAAATGTACATGGAAAAGAGCAGGCGCCGATTCGTGTCTATTGGCCTGGCGCAAAAGCAGTAGGTTCCAGCTCCAATAATGAATTGCGAAAACACCTCCATCAAGAGCCAGCGGTAAATCTTGTGCTTGACATGGGTCTTGTGAATGATCAAGAAGGTGGAAAAGTATAAAAGGTAGAGAAAGATGTAAGTTGGCAACCTGAGAATAAGGAGAGCGCTGGTCTTTGTTAACAGCAGCGACATTATAACAGTATTGTACATAGCATATCCAGGATTATTTAGCCCAATGCACATGCAGAGATCGAAAATGTTCAAAAGGTACTGGAAAAGGCACAAAAAGAGCATGACAAAGTATGTCCTTCTCATGTTGCTCTTATTGTGTACCTTCCACGAAGTCCTAAAGATGGGAATCATACAGAGCAAATCCACAATTGCCTGTAAAATGTACCTTGCAATCAAAAGTCCAATTTTATAGCCACTTGTAAAGGTAGCGGCATCATCATTGTCCATTGTTAGAATGTGACGTAGGCATAAAATAATCGAAGCGACTAGAGTATATACGCAAATTGAAAACGTTTCCTTTTTGGTAATTCCATAAAAGTATGCATTAAATGAATCCATCCAATGCACATACATTGCTTCAATTGAAGGGCTATGAAACATATCAAAAGTGTTCCTACTTGGCACCAATAAATCCTCTGGCCACCTACTCTTTTCCATAATTTCCCGCTTACCCTTGAGCTTCTCATACTTGCCTCCGCAAACATCCAACGCATCCTTTATACACTTTGGTAAAAGAAGGTATACGAGCTTGAGGAATGGGTTCGTTACAGACATTTCAAGATCCCGAAGTGCGGTCATATCTTGATTCATTTCCTCCAGTTCACGTGATAGCGACTCACTGTGGAATAGCCCCTCTGGCGGCATACTCAACATTCTATAGTCTGAATATTTTGATAGGATCGTATCCATATGGGTATTTGTCCGTTTTTCTGGTGTGATTGAGGTAGAGTGTGCCCTCTTGCTAGTTTCTGCATCTTCATCACATGGAAATTCAGAGGCATGTTTTGATGAGTGTTCCACCTTGTACTCAATGGGCGGCACTGGAATCTCTATGCTATTTCTGCGCCCCTGCTTAATGATCCTCATGGCTCTAGTTTGCGGACGAAACCCTGTACTAGTGTCAATTTCATCACCTTGTGCAATTCTTGTCGCACCAATTGAGCTCATGCCTTTAATGGTCAATTGTAGGTTATCAGAGTAGTCAATAGATGACAACTCCATTGGGGTGGCATCTAGAGAGTCACCTGAAACGAGTGACGGTTCAAATGAACGAGATATTGACCCACTCCCAAATGCATCTCTGGAAAATAAAAAGCTTGTAAAGGGTTTTGTGCTATTCCTACTATTGTGCTTTCTGGATAAAATAGCATCTAAACTTTCTCCATATGATATACCACTACCTAGGCGAGACTCGTACATTGTTGCACTTCGTTCCCTCCTTGGAGTCTGGAATCGTGCGTCAATGTATGCAAAGTTGCCCATTTTTGCAAACGATCCGCTGGGCTTTATGGCATCTGCTGTTCCTGTACGTTTTGCTAGTCTTTTATTTGTGGAAATGTTCTCATTGCAAATTTTAACCCACTCCTCATCTTCCTCCTCGTCTGGACAGCTGGGAATGTACCCATCAATGGATGTTGAGTAGTCGTAACTTGTACCCTTGTCGCTGAAACCCGTGGATTGTGAAAATAGCGTTCCATCACTACCACGTGTAAATGATCTTGTTGACCAATTATAACTTTCTTTTCTATTGTTTACCAGCGAAGCATTCTCCTTAGCCTTGACAAGTCCTTGGTTCAAATTTGACAGGCACTCCGAGTCATGATCAATGGACGGCGCCTGTGCAGCATGTGAGGGCTGTTCCTCCTTGGTTTTAATAACTCTTGGACTCAAATTGGACATGCATTCCGAGTAGTTTATAGAGTCTTCGAAACCGCAACCGTACTTTGTCATGAGTGCATGCTCAATCTCCGTTACACCAACAATGTTTGATATGAAATAGGCAGGTCGCGCCTTGTAGCGTGAAATTAGGTATCCCAGCTTCCAGTGGTTGCTGTAGAATATACACCCTCCAATAACCTGTAGAAGGAGCAAAAGTATATCCAAAAAAACCACCCTCGTCTGCGTGGCTGTTCCGTACCTAAAGTCCGCGGAGAGGTCCACAATTCTTTTTCGGGACCCAGACTTGCCGTAGAGGAATCCTACAAGTATAACCTGAAAGCCTGTGCCGATGAATATCCCCGCTATCGTCAAGATACAGAGGAGCAACCTTGGAAAGCCGGTCAGGACAAAAGTAATCAAGGTCAAATGTATGGCCAGTACAATGATAACCCCGTGGAAAGCCGCAAAAGTGATCAGAGATGCGATGGAAATGAGCAAGAGAAAGGGCATTATAAACTTTAAAAGCCTCGAGTATGTGCTAGAAGTGCTCATGTACGCTTCATCCTTCTCCTCTCGCTGCCTCCTGGAGAAGACCAACGAGAGAATAAAGAGCACAGCCGCTAGATAAAGAGACCATATGTGTACTCTAATCTCGTTTATTCCCTTGGAATGTCTCAATACGCCAAATCCAGTCAAAGTCAACGACGATAGGTGTAGCAGAGCCAACATGGACATAAAGTCCTCCGATGGGATATAATAGACATGTTTCAGTGATATCCAGTTCATTTCCTGATAGTTTATGAAATTTTGCCGAAAAAGCGAAAGAGAAAACTTACGCTGGACAAACAGTCGATAAACGCCTACACATTGCAAATTTATGGGCTTTTAGCCATCCTAGCTATCTATTCACATCTCATGCGAGCTTTTTGCGGGCACCGGATGCTATTTGAGCATCAAAAGCCAAAATCGATGGGCCAAGTGGACTAAGAGCGCAAATCTTTACGATAAAACTGCAAATGAAAACGTGTATACGGAAAAGAGAATTAGTTTGTACATTTATGATTTAAACTGAGTGGCAGACCAGAGTCCCTCCTCAGGGGCATGCCGGCAGAGGCGCTTCCCGGCACTCGTCCATTCCTGCGCCGTATTCTCCTCGTCTCTGGCATTAAAATCTGTGTGCCCGTGTTGCGATGTGTATTGCGAGCCTTGTGGGCTCTCCAGGTACCCTCCACAGAGGTCTGAGCATTCTTCTCTGCTCCTCTTGTAATACTCGATATCCTCCAGAAGCTGCTCCACGTCAATCCTCTTGATTTCCTCATCTCCAACCATCGGTTGCCACGTGGATATTCTTCGTCTTTCCTGGTTTATATGGGCGTTTCTTGGATCGTTCCAATTGTAGCGAATGTTTGGGTTTGGAGTTACACAGTAGCATTTCTGCAACGTGTAGACTGATTCAGACTTGTCCACAGTCTTTCCAGTTGCCTTGAGGTACCAGACAACTTCCTCGTGTAAAAGAGGGTCCTCTTTCCAGTTGGCGGTGTAGGATTCCTTCTTCCAGTGCCTTTCCAAATACTCGAGCAGCGTGTGCCTCGTGTGGCCCAAAACCCTGCACATTCTACCAAAAACATCTGGAGTTACGTAATCCTGTATGGATTTGATGTTAAAGATGTCCTGCAGGCTTGCGTATGGAGGTGAGGAGCCAAAAATGGAAAAGGGATTCCACGTGCTCTGCGTCACGATTTGGCTGTATAGATTCTCTCGGTTCTGCCAAGTTTTAGTAGGTATCTCACGTGACATTTTCCTGTGGAGTTTGGTCTTGTCTAGGTTCTTTCCACAATTCTTTGCCATGACGTTGTCGTGCAGTCTCTTGTACATGCATGCATAGTATCTGTACATTTCCTCGTAACTGAGCTTGGAGAGGATCGAAGTCTTGAGCAAATCACCGTCTCTAAGCACAGAGGCACCAACTGACGAAGCCGGACCCCCAAATCTGATTAGGAAGAAAAGTGGTAGATCATAATTGTCCTCTATTCTCTTTGGTGAAATCTCAATCATTTGTTTGCACGTGTAAAATTGAGCGTTTGTTGCGGGAGTTTCCGACGAAGCTGAAGACTCCAAAACAGTCTGAGTGGATTCATCGTCTTGACGACCATCCTCTAGCGTCACAACTGGCGCACAAGAGTCGCTGTACAGAGTCGATCTTGAGCCCTTTTCAGACGCCTCCTCTGACTTGTCCACGGGCGATAGAAACCCCTTGAGTGGCTGTATTGCCTCCACGGAAGTCGACTTGCTGGCGTGTCTAGAAAAAACTCCTTGTACCAGATCCTTCTTCCTGGTCTCTGGCGTGCTCATGGGCTCTCTACAAGAGCTGCCCTGCCCGTTGCGTGAGCCTATGCTCGGTGTGAGTTCGGAGGAAATGCAAAATGGGTCGTCGATTGCGCCTGTAACGATTAGGCCTGAGCTGTGCGATGCGTTTTGGGACCTTTTGGGCGTGAAACTTGGCCCAATTCTCACTATAGTCGCCATTTTTGCGTATCTAATTCGTCTCTATAGCGGTGGTCCTCTAGGCTTTCCCAATTGACGAGTAAACGTCGCTCTCTCCAGGGTCCGGTCCAGTCCTCCTCAAAGGTCCGTATGGCTCACTTACAATCGGCCAAAACGACACCTACGTAGAATCTTTAACGAATAAACGCTCCCGTTCCCCTCGACGTTGATGTGTGCGGTATTTAGGCGCGCCCGGCCACAGATTGGGTAAACGACATCAGGTGGCGCGTGCGGAGCCGCGACTCTGGTGCTAACCCCGAAGAATGTGTAAGTGTGTATACGTTGCAGAGTATATTCCAAAGAGAGGAATGGTTCTGTAGATTCTAGAGCTTGTAAATGTAGCCACTACGCTCTGGCGAGTCCCCGGGACGAGTGTGTGCAAGTATAGAGTCAGTTGCCGAGGGTTTGATGGGCTCGTAAAAGGAAAGAGGAAATTTCCCAGCAACTGTGTGGTAAAGAATGGAATGTGTGGAGGAAGAGACTCATCAGTGTACCTCTTCCTCCACACATTTTGTTCCTTTTTGGTCTAGACGCTTTGTTATGCGGAGCATGGGTCCCGAAGAATGAGGGACTAGGGCGACTAACAGGAGCTCTTCCTACTAGTAGGATTCTTCACTGTGCAAGTACTACTGTAAGGAGTACTGAAACAGATGACCTACCGACGTCAAAGACTAGGCAGTAGATCACTATGGAATGAACAGAGTGAATGGAATAGTGATGGAGAGTCTATGAGTGAAGCGAATATAGGAGAAATGACGAGTATACGGAGTATATGAGCATAGGAGACCCATGGGAGCCTGTCTATTCCTTGGTAGATGAATGAGTTACCATTATGAGATGCTAAGCATCGAGTTGTATAATACAATAATAGCAGGGAGAGGAGTTTCTAATGCAGTTTGTATGAATAATGTGATCTAGTGACTGGAGTAGTTAAGCTTCTGGAATCTAAATTATGGTACCATGGCTTAGACTGATGGAGGATGGCTCTGCCTACTACTATGTGAATCCTTCTGGAGTAAGTATTGGTAAGCAAGTAGGTAAATACTGCAATGGAGGAGGAGCTTGTGATCCTGACAAATGTACATCTACTAACTGCCCTTGCTGTAAAGATAAGGGAGGGTACTTACTCATCTGTTAATGCCTTTTTATCCCAAGGTTTAATGATAGTCTTGGCCTTTACTGGAGATGGTTATCTAAAGACCTATTCCAAATATGAACATGATCGAAGTAAATGGCCTACTAAAGACTTTGGGTTCTTTAAGTCCTTAGGATACTGGATAGGGAGTGGATGTCAAATGAGTTGAGATGGGCACTCACAGAGTGTATTGAGTCAAAGTCTGCCTGGAAGCTTGGTCTGGCTTGACTTGCATGCACTGGAGAATGCTGTCTATGCGTAGTGCTTCCACCAGGCACAGCTCTAGAGGCTCTCTGCAGCACAGTTTTGATGTTACCCTCTTAGCTGTGGCCTGTTTAGTATTTATTAGGTGCCTATTGGTCATCCTTTGGACCACCTGAAAAGTTCACTTCCCTCTCCTTATAAGGTTTCCCAGGAGTCCTCCAGGCTCTCAATACCTACCAGACTTTTGAATGTAGTCTGACACAGTCACTCTGTGAAACATGTTAGTGCCTAGACTACTCTCTTGTTGATATACTGGAATGATAGGTCCCTAGACAGAGATAGGAAGAATGGGCTATTCACAAATGAACAAGCAGTCAAGATACAAATTCATACCATACATGAGATACCTATGCATATTAAAGGTGGATGATTGCGGTAAAATGGACACTCCAGGTTAGACGTGCGGAATGAGACAGTTTCATTCCTCTAGAAATTCAGGGGCTGAATGAGCACACCTGCGGAGGAAGAAAGGGGATTTGCAGAGAGTAAAATCTGAGTATTCAAGTGGAGTCTATAGAGCTTTATACTTGTCGACTTTTAGTCCATTCCTCCGGGAAATGTACCTATGGGGTCTGGAATCTCCTCTTCCTGGGTCAACCTTATCCTCTAAATCTGCCTGTTACTCATCTTTATCGCATAGTTGTAAATGTTTTGGAATTTCCAGTTAAAATGTAGTTGTATAATCCTGATATGATGTTGTCTAATCTGCTGAAGGTCCTTGTCTACTTGGTAGACTTAGACAAAAGGATGTGAAGATGACTATAGGCGCTGTTTTTTGTGCTAGTCTTCCGGGTTTAACGCTCGACTAGGGCATTAAGGGTGGTTGGGACGTCAGAAATGGGCACAATGGCTAGCTCACAGACTGAAGGCAGTAGCCTCCAAAAGGTGGCAGCCTTTATGGCTGCCTTTGCCTTGTCTCAATTGCCTCGTTTGGCAGTTTCTGCCGGCAAGTTTGCTGCTGTAAGGTTCAGGATCGGTTCTAGCTACATTCCTCTCTTTCTTAATCAGGTTATTATCTCCTACAGAATTGCCGCTTTACTTGGGACAATGGTGATGAACGGATTAATTCTGGGTTCACCTACATTTAAGGATTCTCTAAATATTGTATCGTCAGTCTGCACTTGTTCAATGTCCCTTTGTTATGCTGTAACGTTGGTGACATTCTACACTGGAGGAGACCAGGGTTACATTACAGCTTACTACTGGGGTATTGTATTGACGTCATTCATGTGCGGTTGTACTGTTGTCTCTGTAACAACTTTGGCATCGAGCGAGATTGCAGCATATCTAGCTGCTATACCGGCGGCGTGCATCACTTCTTCCTCATACCATCTCTCATTTGTCAAGCTTGGGAATAAATATAGACTTCAGAATATAAACTACTGGGTAGTAGTATGGCAAATTATCACTGCTATTTGTTTAGCGGTAATTGCAGCAGGAATTTGGATACCTGCGTACGGCAGTAGCCAGACTAATAAAAGTAGTACTAGTAATGATGATTTTTGGACTGGTATAAGACTATCTTGGTCACCACTATTTCTAGCTGCATTTGGTTACGGACTACAGTATGCCTTCTACCCGGCCATTGCACCTTATAAACTTGCTGGTATTCAAAAGGGTTTTTACATTTCCTTGACATTGCTTTATACTGGAGCAATACCACCTGCCATTTTACTCTATCTAAAGGAGGCAAAGAAGGGTCCTGGCAGGAAATGGGATGGTGTAAATATCCTCTGGCATTGGTCTTGGCTCTTTTTTGTTCTAGAAGTTACATGTGCATACATTTTCACGATTATATTGCACTATCCAGATGGATTTATAGCCAGAACACTTCGGCATAGCACGATACTTCTCACACTTGTTATTGTCTTGTATGATATGTGTGTACATACTACTAGGGGTATTGGATCTAACGGGGCCTCAAGACAAACCAAGAATAATGGCAAGAAAAACTCAAAAATGGCTACACTAAACACATTACTTTATTCTATAATGCAGTTGATATTCGCCTTTATGGGTAATGGTTACCTCAAGACATACAGGCAGGCAGAGAAGGATCCAGACAACTGGCCTACCAAACACTTTACCACAAGAAAGGCGTTCTGGTACTGGTGTGGATGCTCCACCAAGTGTGCATGCAAAAATCTTGTTACGGCCTTCACTACAGACGTCAGAGGATCTATCGTTGAAAAGAGAGAGTTTCTCTTTATTGTGTATTCTGATGAAACGGATAATAGTAGCAAGCTTCCAAAGACGAAAAATCCTAAAGTAATGAAGATAGTTCACGATATATAATCATGGCGAACATTTCTCAATTTAACGCCACTATAATGCAGTATTTCACGCCTCTTCAGTTTTAATTTGTTTTACTTCTGTGCACGCACTTTGATATGGTTAGTTTATAGTCCAGGCTTTGTGTCCCTAAAAATGTTCCCGGAAGAATGCTAATCGCCCATCATTTTGCCTATGCATGTAAGAGAGACTACCATTAGTTAGACATGTACACTCTAACGGAGTGTGAACAAAAGATACCGAAGTATGGAACTGCATTATATCCATAGGGAGTAGTCATGAGAGGCTATTAAGATGGAGTAGTAGTAGAGGGATCTGAAGAAGGATTAGGAGATGATACAGATTTACTCATGTCAGTAAGCTTCTTATCAAACTCTTTCTTCTTGATGAGAGTCCATGAGTACCTCTGGGAGATCTTTAAATATCAGACGTGGAAATACGTCGAGGAAGAAGCTTTTCCAGAGATAGTATCCTGCTCCACCTGTACAAAAACTGAAGCAGCTCCAAAGATTTTCCCTAAAAGATCTCTTTGAGTTGGAGAAGAGACTCTCTACGAACTATACCTTGAATCTGAGCTTAAAGTCTTTCAGGACCAGCAGAACCAATAGCAATTTGAGGGACCACAAGGGGAAAAAGGTTAGCGCCAGGTAAATGTAAATATTTGTGTTATTGTGGACGCGGTCCAGGATTAGTAATAGTAGATACACTATGAACAGAAGTAGCAGAGACAGTGTCAGAGGAATCAAGAGTTTGTTCTTCAGATCTAGCTGTTTCAGGTTCTTCAACTTTACCAACAGGTCTTTCGGGTCCTCTAGAATTACTATTAGCATTACAACTAGTATGACATACAGTAGAGTATCTAGCAGTAGATTCTTAAGCTTTACTAACACTTCCATCCTTTAGTTCTTCATCATGCTGAATAGCAAGGGAAGAAGGATTAGGAGATTCCCGAGAGGATTTTTCCTCGGTTTCTCCGTCTGTAAAAACAACAACTAGAATCTTGGCACAGGCAAGAGTTAACTTTAGAGAGCGTAGTGAGAATGGAGAGGAAGAAAAGTAGACAATGGATGGGGTGAATAACAGTTTATGTAGCCATTTATTCTTCCTTATCATTATTCAGCATCTCAAACCACTTTTCCTTGTTTATTAAGTGTCGTTGAGCGTCTCACATTCTCTACATTCCATTATAGGTAAACATGACTGGAAGAGTAGAGAGGGTCAGGAGAGAGTGCCGGAAATACCATATCAGTTGTCTACCTTATAAACGAAGTGGCCCATTAGTATCTTGTCATTTAAAGGAGAATTATGGACTCTTTACTAAAATCCCAGTATATCAATAGCACTCCATCTTCCTAGTATCTAAAGCCTCTTCTCTATGCAAAGGTGTTTTTGGCGGACAGATAAAGGGAGAAAAGGTACTCATTATCTTCCATCTAGAGAACCTTCATTTCAGTAATCAAGTCATTCAAGTTCCTCCCATAGTAGTCCATGGTTACTAACATCCGTCTTAACATACATAAATCTCTCTGTGGAGAATCTAAAGGTCCTATAATGATACTCCTTTACAACATCTAGTTAGACTGTCATTTGTTTAGACCTATAGTCTTTTGTCACACCTATTGCGTATTGTCTGTCTTCATCCATAGACTCTTCATAGTTATAACCATTCATACCGACCATTCTGCTCACACCAGTTGAGACATTGTAGAGAAAGAGAGAGGTGCATGATGATGGTAACCATGGAGAAAAAAATGTAATGGTATGTAAAATATGAGAGAAAGTCTGGATCATTATCTCCTAATCCTTCTTCAGATTCTACTACTCCCTCTTAATAGCCTCTCAGTAATGACTCACGGATACTCTCTATGGATATAATGCAGTATGCTCTCCCTACCCTTGGTAGGAGGTAGAGACTCTCCCCTCTAGACTATTCTCTTGTTGGTATACTGGAATGCTAAGACCTGTGCAGACTTGTACTTGGTTCTAGATGCTCATTTAGAGTCTCTAACCTTAACTCTTGGTATACCATCTTACTCGTTTTGTTATAAAGGTGTATGCTTTGAGAGTACTTCCACCTCCATACCCTAGAGACTAATCTAGCTCAGCTACTACGTAGCTAGCATTAGACTCATCTACCCGAGGTACAGGACCCTACCTTTAAGTACCCACCAAGACTATAACATAAGCATGTGCTAAGCTTACTCATACAAACAGTTCATCAGTAAATGCCTCAAGTTCAAAAGGCCTCACAGAGACTAAGTAACAAGTAGAGTATATAAAAGAATTTAACATTATTGCAATTTAAGAAATAATAAAAAAAACTACATTACGTATCAACCAACTATTCATCTGGGGGCAAGTCACAAGTAACTAAAATAAACAAACGATCATCTCTATGAGCCAACTCACTCCTCATATCAAAAGTCAACAGTTTAGGAAGACTGGTATAGAGACCACGACAACCACATTTACACCAATATCCAAAAGAACTCCAAAACCCATAACGTGAAGTAGGCCAACTGTCTCTATCAGACAACTGACAAACAGCATGAGCATAACTCTTTAGCATTGGATGTCTCCTCGGTATGAGTGTGTCACTATGCCAGTAGTCTTGCCAGATTCTCCACTAGACTCATTAATGCATGGACGAATGTTCAGGTATGAGTGAGTAGTCTAGTAGCCTCCTAGTTACCATCCACTAAAATTCCTGATCTGCATAGACGATGAGTAAAGCCTCTGATTTACCCAAAACTTTGCATCTGACATTAGTGGTAAAGGAGGACTTAACACTCTTGCATGCTACATATGCTCCATTCCCTGCCCAGTAAGAGATGGACCTCCAGAAGCCAAAATTCTTAGTAGGCCATTTACTCCGATCATTCTCATACTTGGAGTAAGTCTTTAGGTAACCGTCTCCAGTAAAAGCCAAGATGATCATTAAACCTTGGGATGTGAACGCATTAAAAGAGGAGATAGCACCTCCATCCTTATCTTTACAACATTTACAGGTGCAGGTGGGTCCGCATATGCATGTCTCTTGGCAGTTGCAAGGACTTCCGCTTTTGCATTGGCAAGTACCTCCTCCGGCTGTTTTGCAGTCGCAGTATTTACCTACTTGCTTACCGGCTCCAGCATATGAAACCGCTTTTAGTCCTTCCTCACAGAACTTTAGCGTAATGGTAATAGCTCCAACCTTTAAACCACTGCTCTTTATAGAATTCGCCATTCCACTACTAGGGTAATGAAGTGTAACCAAGCATAAGACCATAGCAGTAAGATGTGGAAATGCCAAGAACCAAGCAGCATGCCACCATGGAGCATTATTAGTCCTCCAATTTTTGTCTGGACCTTTTCCACGTAGGCATAAAGCTGCAATTAAAATACCAGGAACAGCGCTCATGAATAAAACAACAAGATCAATATGGTAGCCAGTACCAACGTCAGTCAATTTGTAAGGAGCAATGGCCGGGTAGAAGGCATATATAGCACCCATACCTACCATTCCCATGAGAATCGGAGACAAAGCAGTATATTCGCCTAAATCTTGAGGGACAGCAGAAGGAGAACCATTAGCAACATCTGGTCTATAGGCATAAATCCAGATAGCAGCTGAGACTGCTGATATAATTATTGCTATGATAAGCTGCCAAAATATGATCCAGTAGCTAACGTTTGACCAGTTACACCACTCAGCAAGCTTCGTAAAGATAAAGTAGTAAATGCAAACTTGGATACCAGAGAGAGGAATTCCTACATTGAAAAAGGCGGCATTTGCACTTCCAACATTCATTACAGCTGCCACATTCAGTCCGTAAATAAATGAGACTAGGACGATAGTCCAGTAATAGAACGTTAAATCACCTAACGAGCCTCCAGACGTAAATGCGATGAGGAGTAGAATGAAGGAACAACACAGTGCTATGTTAGTAAATATGGCGAACCATTTGAAAGAGTCCTTAAGATCGGGTATAAATGACAGACTGGTCATAATACCCATCCCAGTAAACGTTGCCAGTTCCATAGGATTATGGACCATGTTAATGAACGAACTGGCATGTTGTTGAGGAATTTTAAATCTGTCAAGTGCAAACTTTGCTCCAGTTAACGCCACACGGAGAGACTGCAACAGAGTCAGCCCTGCCATAAACATGGCGCCTTTCTGAAGCCTCTGATCTCCCATCTGTCATCTTGTGATCTTACCTGTCGTTCACACCATTATATACCATATCATTGGCTATAAGTTGAAGATACCCCTCCATTCTCTACTGGGGACTCAATGCTCCAGTATTCTTTGCCATTCAAGATGCATGTGTAAGTAGCTCACATCCTTCAAGGTTTCATGGATGTCAGTATGGTAGTATCATAAATGCCCATGGTTAGTAAAGAAGCCAAAAGTGTCCATGCCAGTTACAGAATGGAATAGACAGTTATCTAGCCATGGTTAACCCATTCCTTTGCTGATCATCTTTCCAGTAGTCCCTTGTCCGTCATTATTCTAGAGACTCCCTTATTACTACCGAGTTCAGTAAATAGTTTACATAGTCCACTGTCGGTATTTCCAGCAAGTATCATTCCAGATCCTTCATCTTTATAAGCATACCTATACCAACATCCATCGGGACCATTTCAGTGGAAAACATACAAAACGGTGGTGCATAAGCCTACCAGATATGATGAATAGGCCAAATTTTATAAGGGTTCCTTTTGTACCAGTAACTCGTTAAAATTAGCATTAGAACCAAAAGGCAGCCAACTCATCATTAATGTCGATCGTTTTTCCCATCCTTACCGTCGGACTCGTTTCCTTTATCATCCGGTTTAGAAGTACCGGTTGAGCTACCTTCCGGTTTAATTACTTCTCTCCAGTTTCCGGCGTCCTTGTAGTATTTCTTTGTGTTATTCCTATCTCCATTCAAGGATATGACAATGCTATCTGGTCCGGTATTCTTATCTGGTGAATGTATTACAATATATGAGCAATATTCTTCGTCTTTTGCAGTCCATACGGGAATACCTCCATCAACAATTTGTTTGATATTTTGATTCTTCGGTTTGTATCCACGTTCACATTGGCCTTTTGCATTTAATGGTGCCTTTGAAGTGTCTGGTTTTGATACATCAAACCTCTTGTCGTCCGTTTCATCATCCGCATTTTCAGTGCTACTTTCACCCAAACAATTCCAACCATGGCAACTAGAAATTCCAATGATAGAAACCAAGAAAAACAAGGCGGAAATTTTCATTTTTGGATACGGAAATTGAATGCATGAATAAAACGTTAATTAACCACCACACGGGGTACAGGAAGAAGAGGTTTGTGAATAATGAAAATTGGTACAAGATACAAAGGGAATGATAACGCCACAAAGCTCCAGAATACTTGCACAATTATCCTTCATACTACTAACCTGTCATGCACTGGGAAAAGTCACGAAATGGGAATCTAGAGAGACTTTCAAGACTCTCGACATTGCTTAAATATGAGATAATATACAGACATTTCAAACCATATTGACCATTAATACTCACTTTATTCACTAAATGTAACTTTATCGAGACAAATGGATCCATAGGTACGAAAAAACAAAGGAGCAAAATTTTAAACTTTTCACAACAGGCCTTGCTAAGAACAACTTCATCCTCCGCATGGATGCAAAAAACTACAAAAACGACGAGAACCCCTTCTTGGCTTGGTCGTACAATTCCTTCATTTCTGTATAAAGGGCAACATTTGTACCGAAAAATTCCTTATTATCCGAATAGAAATCGACAAAATCGGACCAAACTTGCTCTACCTTTATAAACGACTCCTTGAGGTCATTCATAAGGACACTCTTTAAATCTGCATAAATCTGGCTCCTCATCTTGGCGTCTAGAGAGGCATCCTCCGTGGTGTGTTTTGCACTAGACTTTGAGTGACGACTCATTTTCCCCTTTATATCTTGAATTTGTCCCATTATTGACTTTGCATTCTCAACTTCGGTCTTTAGTCGCTCCCTTTCAAGCTCAGCTTCCCTTGTGACAACTTTGGTGGCTTGTTCCATTAGAGATGAATGTTTTTCCTCAAAATCGGCGTGAATTGAAGAGTAGAGGGAGCCTATAAATTCCTTTGATGTGCTTGCATATTTTTCAATCATTTTTACATCTCTGTAAAAGCCTCGGTACATTTGATCATGAGCATCTGCATTGGATAATGACACTTTTGAACGCTCAGTTGAGAGAGTAGGACCTATTGAATCGCTCCTATCCTCTGTATTATGTGTCGATGCTCCGTCTGTAATGTTTACATTAATTTTAGCCGGAGAAAAGGCGGAAAGTTCAATTTGAGCAGTTTCCACCTCCTTCAACTTGATGTTTAACATTTCCATTTTCATTGCGATTTCTTCATCAATTTGCGATACTTCAGCAACAAGACGTTCTTTGCGTTCATTTAACATTTTAATGTCCTCTTCTAAAAAGAGCATCTTATCTCTGGATTCTACAATGAGCCTATTTAACATTCTTTCATCCATGAGCGTACTTTCATATTTATTCAACTTGTCTTCTGGATCAAAATCGGCAGGTTCATCAGGTTGTATCGATGTTTTTGGCCAAATAGCTTCTCCATCTGTAGTGTACACACCCATGCTATTAGCCCTTGTGCCTATATTTGAGAGACATGTTTGTTCAGACATGTTTAGCATTTTACGCAAAAGTGCCAGCTTTTCAAATACTTCCGACTGGCTTTCCACAGAGTGCGTGTCATACTCTTGAACATTTTTTAGCGCAAGCTTGTAGAGCAAAACGGTTTGACGAATCGCCTCCAGACTTTGCTCATTTTTCTCAATGTTCTTAATCTCCATCTTTATCCTCTCTCTTTCCTGTACCAAAAAGTCGTCCATCCAGTGTATCTTGAGTGTGGATACCAGCTGGATTAACAGCTCCGGGTGGGTGTCGTCGACAGGTTTCAAAGTTAGTATTGCAGCAATGAGGTCATTGTGAAGCTCACTTGGTCCAATTAGACAGTGGGAAAAGATTTTTTGGAGCCCCTTGATGTACACATTATTGCTATTGGAGATGGCAGTGCCATCTACTCCAGTAGCTTGATCTTCCTCGATAGAGGCATCCGGTAAACCATCGGGCTCTACACTGTCTGCATATTCATCAATATAGTACTTGAGACCGAGTGAATCCGTCTGTCCCAGGGAATAGCTGGAGGAGTTGGAGCAGGAGGATTTTGAATCGCAGGGGTCAACCAGGAATATGGAGTCGCCCTGAATGACGCTATCCCCAAAACTTGATTCAGAGTCTCTCTTGCCAATGGTGGGAATGATGATTTCGTCGTCATCATCTAGCCCGTGGTAGAGATCTTTTGGTTCCAAGTCGTCTGGTCGCTTTTCCGTTTCTTCTTGTGGCTTGTCTAGGGACTCCTCTACACTTTTATGGGCACTTGATGTACCATCCGTTCTCGCAGTTGCTAGAGCAACATCCTCTATGGCTCCCAGACCGCTTCCAGACTTTATAATGGTCCTTGTTAAATTCTCAATTGCGCTTGACCTAATGAGCACCTGCTTAAAGTTTAGGGTGCGGATCTGTTTTCCGTTGGCATCCACGTCAATGTACTTTGTTTCTGGCTCCCGCGGAGACGAATTGGCGCTAGATGGCGAACTACTGGCCTCCACCTCGTCGCTCGTGTAGCTGCCCATGTGTTCGCTCCAAAAGAGGATGCACTCCTGGATGAGGAACGAGTACTGCGACGTCTCCATGAGGCCTTCTTCGAGCTGTTTGGCGTACTTTACGTTCCTGATTCGATTCATCCGCTTGGAGCCGTCGGAGAGGACGTTGAAGACGCTCTCGGCGGTAACCTTGGCCTTGTTGCAGACCTCATTGAGCCACTTGGTGAATGTGTCGTCCATTTTCCGCTTCTCTCATCGAATCTCTACGTGGCCGCGCTCATCGTCCTAGCGGCCACAACGGCGAGTCCCTCCCAAACGCGAGGTCAGTCTGTGCAATTATGCGCTAAAATCTTGGCTAAAAATTGAAAATTTGAGCAAAAACGTCCACTTGATGTCGAGTGAGCGGCCGGTGTGTGAAACGGGCTGACCCTACGCCAGAAACGGGCGTCCCGCCAGTTCATTTGATTTAAAGTGCGTATTCCATTGTTTCTACCAATTTCAATGCCCTGGAATCGCTGCTGAGGCACACACTCGGAGTTCAGCCGGCCGTCCATTTTCTTTCGCTGGACTGGGCGTTTGCTCTCGCAGTTTTGGTTTTGCAAAGGTACGTGCGCTTGACATCCATTGAGATTGAGCAGGTTGCTGGTTATCATCCCGCAGCGGTCCTGGAATCGCCTCTCTTCTTTCTGGGCAACATCATTCTCTGTCTCTGTTTACTCGCAATGCGTTCACTTTCGACCATTTTTAGCTTAATCTTGGCCCTCTCCATCCCGCTTCGGACTGTGGGAGCCAAGTCCCTGGTCAAACCGCTCTTTACCAGCCTCGCAAACAGGGAGATCCCAGACGGAGAACTCGAGTACGACTACATGACCAAGGACCGGGGACTCGTGCATGATGGAGAGAAAGGGACCAAGTCACAAAGTACACAGACTGGTGAAGGTGGTGACGGTGAAAATGGAGAGGAGGGCAAAGATGAAAGGAGTGAAGAGGAAGAAGAAAAAAAAGGGGAGAATGAAAATGAGGAGACGACAACGGAAAAGGCAACAGAGGGAACCGAAGACATTAAAAAGAACATGGACGATGTCCCGCTGGCAACGATGCAAGCGCCGTCCTCAACTGTCAAGAATAAAACTGACTCTTCAGTACATCGGGGTGACACCTCCACCTTTGTCACAAACAATTTCTACAACCCCGCCGAAAAGGAGCATGGAGAGCTCACCGCCGGAGCTCAACTCCAGTATGAATACCTATGGAAGAGGATATACGATATCGACTCCAAACTGCTGAATCTAGCGCCCATACATGTGGACAAGACAAAGGACCCCCTTCAGCGCAAGGGACTCACCATTACCTTTGACCCAGAAAGCAACCCGGATCAACACACCGTGAATATAGATGATTCTATTGTGGAATAGGTGATGAGTGCTTTGAATGAAAATATAACAGGTGTGTTACTGAATGGCATATTATAATCGCAAGTTGTACTTTAAATGGTTGACTAAATCGTAACAGGTTTCGTGTACATGGTTATTTATGTGCAGTCGAGACGTTGACAGGGGTTTAAAATGTTTCATTGTACAAGTTCATGGAAGCATGCACTGGGGATGATTCCTGCGCTAAGGCAGACTGCCAACAAGCTCATGCATGGCCCTGTTGCGGAATATAGGGGACCAGGTAAGCATTTGCCAGATCATGGGATGCTCCACTTGCATTGGGAAGATTTAAAGACATAAGAATCACTGTGTAATGCAAGCTGGAAGGAAGAAGATCGTGTTATTCCCCATTGTGAAGGTTTAACTCCCCATAGGAATATCCATGAATGCAACCATCTACCACTTTATATACACACTACAAAATGCTTTCTGCTAAACTCGTATTCGCTTCTCTATTTGCATTTGTGGCCTCAGCCTTTGCCGCTGAACTTAACTTGAAGACTCTCAAGGGAACTGGTCATAATGATCTTGGTTTGCAACTTGGCTGGTTCAAGCCATTGGTTGGCAAGGAACTCCAAAAGGTTCGCTGCGGTGCTCATGAACTCTGGAGCACAACCGAGAAGGAACACGAACTTCTTGTTCTCTCCAAGTGCAAGGAGGCCGCTCACTTCTTCTTCCTCCGTTACCTCCAAATAGCTGGAGAGGAGGCCGCCGCTCAAGATAGCAATGCTCCAAATCTCATGCAGTAAACAGGATTACATGTCTTTAAACATTCCTGACTAAAATGTTGAAGTCCAAACGATGCCATCTATAGTATAGACCGGGACTTTAGTCTGCGCCCTAGAAACATTCCTGGAAACACAAAATTCTCCATCTACTCGAGTATCTGGCTAAGAAACACCTCAAAGAATAAACTGTAAAACAGACAACCATTTAAAATCAATGGTAAAATACCCATTGGGTTAAAAATCACTACATTATTTAACAAAAGTACCCTTTTCAATCTGTTCAAGTGTATGATGCGATATCTGGAGTCCATAGTGAAGTGTGTATATGCCAAGAGGGATGAGGGAGGTTGTCTTGTTCCTCTTGGCGATCTCCAGTTGGTGGTCAAGAGTATGAGAAATTGAGTTCTTGAACCCTTTAAATATGCGATAGTTGTTTTCCAGTCCATCTTGGTGGAATGTCAAGTCGAAGAGTGCCATCTTGTGGTCAGTGTCAAGGTCGGAGTCGCCATGAGTGTAGGTGGAGTAATAGTCTGTGGAGGTAATGTACTCTATCATGTCCTTTACAGGTTTATGGTCTTCACAAGTGTCAAAGAATCCCTCAAGGGACTTTACTGCGGTATTCACAGCCCTCTTGCACTCGCCCTCATCAGACAGAGTTTCACAAAAGCCGAGTTTAGAGCTCCTCCAAGTCTTGATCTCCTTTTTGAGAATCTTGCAAGTGTTTATCTTGGTACCTCTGTAGACGTCAGAGTACTTTTTATCCAGTTTGTCAAGGGAGTTTGCAGTCAGTTGTACTGTGTCCAGCTCCTTAATGTACAAAAATGGCAGGTCTTCACTACTGCTATGTTCATCCAAAGGTACATTCACAAGAGACTTTGTAGCCCTGAGTTGGTATACCAGCCACTTTTGTCTATACTCCTGGTAGAGTCTCTCCCTCAAGAGGTTCAACTGGTGTCTGCTCCTCGGTATCTCAATTTCGGGACTATTGAGAGAGGCGTTGAAGGAGAGGTCTACTTGGATCTTGCCAAAGTGTTTCCACAGTTGTCTAGAGTTGGTGAATCCCCTTGAGAATGGCTTGTCAACTGGTCTCAGACGGACAATCTCACTCATCTCAAACAGGATGGAGCGTCTGAGGTAGTAGTAAAAGAGAGTGGTGTCAGTGATCACAGTGTTGGCGTACCAAGAGTGCCAAAGCATCTCCCTGTTCAAGTCACCAAAGTAACCACTAGACTTTGTCAGGAGGTCATCCGAGTGGCATCCAAGTAGAGTGAATGAGATGTGATCCATGATGGCAGAGACACTTCTGTTTGGACCATTGAGTATAGGAGTAAAGTCAAGAGTGCCTCTGAATGAGCTGATGAGACTCTTTGACATTGTGCTGAATGGGTAGACGTTCTGTCTAATACCAGAGTAAGAACTAGTGGTGTCCAGGTCTGAGAATATGCCAAAGATGCTGTTAAACTCAGTCCTGAGAGAGGATATCAGACTAATAAACATGCTGTACCGAGACTTGCCATAGTCCACTGAGGGGTTTGAGGTCTCCAGTTTAGAGACAATGTTGCCAAAGGGGTAGACTATGCTGACGTAGTCAAACAGGTGGAACAGCCAGGAGTAGATAAAGTTTGTCCCAACTCCACAGAGAAGCATGAGGTTGATCAAGTATCCAGTGTGCTTGCCAAGGTCGCTAGAAAGCTCAGTGATGAGGAGATTGAGGTAAACAGCGGAGAGAATGCTGAATGAGACGGTGAGTACCTTCACAAGCCAGAGGCTATTAGGGTCGATAATCTGGAACCTCAGTAGAAGAAAGATGATCCTACAGACGATGAATAGATACTCCTTTAGAATGGAAGAGTTATCCTTGTCACTCTTGTTGGGAGCATCCACTTGGACAGTCTTGGAGTCAGCCAGTAAAGCCACTCTGCTACGACCTGTTGAGGCAGCTAATTGACTGGTAGTCTTTACACACATAGCTACTTCTGCCAGATTCTGGGTGGTAGCCTTGAGTAGTTCACTATGGAAATCAGTCTTCATATAAGTAGCCTCAATTTCTGGAGAGTAGGATGTTACTAGCACAGCAAACTTTCCAGTCTTCTTGACAAGGTCCACAACCCTTGGATACATTTCATCCTTTTGGTCTATATATTTTATTTGTTCCTCTAGTGATTTAAACTTGGCTCTGTAACAGCCTATCATGCATTGAACCTTTTTGATCCTACATTCTGCTATATCGGTGGCCTTTGTCAGTACATACTTTACATCCTCAAGAGTGTCCAAAACGCTGCACAGTTGCTCACAAAACTGGAACAGTTGACAGTCAAGTTTGCTGGCTATGCAGTATAAAGTTGGGAGTTCCTTTTCCATGCATTTAAGGAGACAGGTAATCTTATCAATGGAGCATCCAAGTCTGTCTCCACAGCAACAGTCCAGTTTTAAGCATGTTTTCTCTTCCTCTTTCTTCTTCTCTTCAGTGATAGCTTCACAACAACACTTCCCACCTCCACCTTCTTTACAGTTACATTTGCAGGAAATAGCAGTGGACTGGGATTGAGATGAAGATGAAGATTCAGAGCAACATGTTTCACAAAAGAACATGTTCTGTGTATACATACAAAGTAGGCACTTTTCACATTTGTTAGTGCAGTTTTTATGATCACCTGTAGTCTTCTCATTACATTTACATTGCTCTTGTCCTGTCTTTGTACAACAGCATTTACAACAATTTTCCCCTCCAGATTTACAGTTCTCTCCACAACTAAATCCGCAAATCACGAAGCATCTGAAAAGCCTCTTCCAACATAGTTCACATGTGCATTCACATTCACACTCTTTTCCATCCACACAACAGTCTCCGTTACCGGTGCACTTGCACTTACAGTCACATTTACATGGACCTTGTGTATCTGGACATTTACATTTACACTTAAGCAGATCTCCATTTTTCTTACAACAAGGGCAACATACACATTTAGTTCCAGTGCATTTTAATTCTTTGTAAACACATTTTAGGACCTTAACTAGACATTTGCATAGACCATATTTGAATCCTCCATTTATGCCAAAAAAAGATCCTACTGAACCAAAAAAGGCACCAATAATACCAAAACTAGCATCAACTGTACTAGCAACCAAGTTAAGTGCTGAATCTAACATATCGGAAGAGTTTCTATAGATACAGGTGCAACTAGAACAAGCAAACCATTTTTGCAGTGTATAAGATATTCCACAAATTGATTCATCTGCTAGACATTTTGTTTTGCTAGGACAACACCAACAGGATTTGGGGTTACAACTACAATTTGAACTTTCGCTAAGATGTTTCATGCATAAACTCAAAAAAAGTGAGAATCTTTTAGTCTGACAAGAGAGTCCTTTACATTCTTCCTTGTGTTCACATTTTTTCTCCTCCTTTGTTCCCTCAGCAACACCTTTTATTTTAGTACTTAACTCAGACAGACTACTGCATAGTTTATTAAAACAATCGGAGCATTTCTTTTCCTCTTTTTCACAGCTACATTTACACCCTATAACTTTTGATAGACGATCAAATACGCTTATACTAGTACACTTCTCTTCTGTTTTCGCACATTGACATCCCTTATCAGGACACTCGCATTTACATTCACACTTGCAGTCCTTGCAATCCTTACATGATTCATCCTTTTCGCACTTATCACAAATTCCATCGTCTTTACTACTACAACATTTACAGTGTGGTTCTTGTTCTTTCTGATCTTCTAAATTAGCCTTTTGTCTATTCATGCAGAAACTACTTCTAGACATGAAACCAGATTTAGACATTCCTTCCTGCAGGACTAGATTTTTTGATGAAAGAGTGTAATTCTTGTTATCTGTCATTGCTAACTTAGAAAGGTATTTTACTGCTTTATTAGTCTTGTCCACATCTAAATTATAGTAAACGGCATATCCTTCACCATCTGTACTATTTAGGCTATAGAAATAGGATAAAGAAGTTTGTGCACTCTTTACGAATGTCTCAAATGAAGTGATTGTCAACTTCAGGTTCTTAGTTTCTTTCAGACATCCCTCTGCCTTATTGACTTCATTCTCTTTCTTAGGCACATCAACTATACATTTAGTGCTATCACTCATATCCTTCTTAGCCATAAATATACACTTGTACCATAGCAGTGTATCCTCCAAGATTTTAGTGCCTTCAGAAGCATCTCGGAAGAGTCTGGAACAAAGTCTATAGCAGACAAGCAAACATGAGAGTACGGCTGGATACAGAGGAGCCTTGTCCTTGCGACAACACCAGCATGCTCCTTTAAATGTATCTACTATGAACTTGTAGACACTGTCAAGACCGGACAATAGTATGATAGCTGCCTTGATGGAGTCCAACAAGTATGCCTCAGAAGCCAAATCAGAGGTTTCTACCTTTTGAAATGTGCATGTAGTATTAGATCTGGTAACAAGTTCTGTCCTCAAACAGTGAAGTCTGGTTATTATAGCCTCTGTAACTGCCTTGATGCCATAGTGAGAAATTATGCAGAGACAGTCACAGTCGTCAAAGTTCTCCAGTGTTGTCACAGAACATGTCTTTATGGTTACAGCAGTATTTTCTGTAGACTTACTTATACATCCACATGTCTTTATCTTATCAATGCTCTCACAAATGCCCTTGTACAACTCACAGAGTCTGCAGAACCAAATAGCGAGTAGGATAGCCTCCTCTATGCAGAGTATTGAGATGAGAAGCCAGATACAGCTTTGATAGTAGGCCTTTAGTACTGCTACACAGACTTTTGCGGAGTCAAGTGTTAGATCAGAGGCTTCCATGGATGATAGTATTGCATCAGCATTTATCTTAGCCACCATTGTGCAGATGCTTTCCTCAGTTGAAGTAACAGATTCAGTCACAAAGGTCCTAATCTCAGAGATTGACACTGGACAACAACAGTCACAGGTTTTATCCTTAGCAGAGGTATCACCGGAGACAGTATTGGTAGAGGCACTCTCACAGACATTTTTCTTGAAACAGCAACGTTCGGAGTTATCTCCACCAAAACCTCCATTATAGCAATTGGGTATCTTCTCGACCTGAGTGAGGAGCCCCTTTGACATTCCCATGGACCTCGACAGGACGGTGAGGAGGACCTGCTTATTGTCAGTCAGAAGCACTGTGCAGGTAACGAGTGGATCTTTAGTCTTGGAAGAGCAGTATAGCTTTAGAATGTCTTCAACAAGTCCCAACTCTAGAGTATTCTCCAACTTGATTAGCAGGTCCAGGATAAGGATTGCCGAGAGAATGGAGTCTCTGGTCTCAACGTCTCTGTGTTCCCAGTCACTGAAAGAGTCACAGTTTATAGAGGACCAAGTGTAAATGTGAGAGGGCACTTTAATGTCTGAACTGTTGTAGACTATAGAGAGTGGAGACTCCTCCCTTCCATCCTCCTCAACCATCTCATTCAGTTCCTCAGAGACCATTATGGCAGCCTTTAGACCCTCCAGATACCTCAGAGTCCTCTTCTTCCACAGAGTCAGTATACAGCGCATTGAGACGTCCATTGAGCCCACTACTGAGGGTATAGCCAGTAGAGCTATTGCAAAGGACACTCTCTGAATAAAGACGTGGTTGTGGTACTCTGACTGTTCCATCAAGGTCTGAGGTAGTATGCTTATACAAACCGGGTTGAGAATCCAAAGGTAGACACAGGTGCCTAGACTTATCTTGTCTCCCATTGACGGGGAAAAGGCTGGTAGCCAATAATGAGTATCCATACCCCCAGTCATACCATAAAAGAGGTAAGTCAGACATGCAGCCATGGTAAACGTTATGAAGAAGAGTGTTGTGCAAAAGTGGAAGAGGTCGTCTCCTATGGAGGCACTATCCATCATTCCATCCACCAAGACTCTTCTGAGGAGGAGTCTAGTCACCACTGGGTATCCCAAAAAGTAGCCTCCAACAAAGCTCAGTATTCTCTGGCACAAGCCCTCAGTCTCCTCAAAGATTTGGAATACGAAGCAGGTCTGAAAGATGTGGGAGACTATGGAAGTAAGTGCAATGGCACGAAGCATGCCAGTCCCAAACTTGACACTTCCATACTCTGTAACCTTGGAAGTGATGTAGAGGTACGAGAGGGGCATCAGCCAACCCACAAATGTGCATATCTTCTTGTTAAACACTCCGACAAACATGAACGTGAACGAGGCTACGAATCCCCAAAACACAACCAGTTGACGAGTGTAGTAGTGTGGAAAGTCTACATGGATTCCAGCCTCTCTGAACACCTTGTAGAACATAAAGTGGTCATTGTCCGCAAAGGAGTAGATCAGAGCAACACTCAGTCCCACCAAAAAGTAGGTGAGAGAGTCAAAGAAGAGACTGTCCCTCCTTTCTTCCTCTTTTGCCATCTTTGAATGGTACAGGCCAGGGTCTATATCTTCATCGGTGTGGTCTTCTCAGGCATTAGGGTAACCATTAGGTAGCTAGTAGGTATAGAGGACCTGTGCAAACTTGATAGCCGTAGAGATCGCTCTTCTTCCTCTACCATTACATTCTCTAGGAGCCAAAACCAGGGTCTCTTGCAAACTTCAAGTCTATCTACCTTAGCATCTCATTAAACATGACCATAAATGTTCTTCATTAGCCCTTCTGTGATACCTACTGCAAATCCTTCTCCCTTACAAGACCATCGGTAAAGCGCCTCTAGCTGTCGGATAACTTTGATCCGGAAGTCGCTTATTTCCCCAAATCCAGATGAACAATTCACAACTGTGTACCTTTTAGTACCGGGAAGAAGACGATTATCTTCTCTTTTCAATCAACTGTGAATGAGTGCTGGTCAGAGCTCAATTATGTAGCCTCTACAAGTGTAACTAGAGCTAACCAGAGACTTTACATCACAGATTGTGTTGCAAAGTTTTGGATTATCGCTATAAATCTACAAAATTCCTCTATTCCTGGCCACTTTTAAACTCTTCCTGTTGACTCCCCATAACTAAAGGAAGATTCTCGATACTTTCAGAGGGAATAAAGAGGCTATGGGCTAATATTCCCATATCCTAACGCATCATCTCTGTGCCACTCTCATCTCATTCTTCTGGAGATCAAATTGATGGAGATTGCCAAGAGGTGGCAGATGTGTAGCCTCTACGACTTAGAGGTTCAAGACCAGGAATAAGGACTATAAAGCGTAATATAACTCTAGGAATACCGAGAATAGAGGAACGAATGCGGTATCTGGAACGAAGAATTGGCGGAACATGAACTCTACCATGTAACGAGGAGCTGAAAGTTTATCTGTAGGTGACAAGGTTTACCCTTTAAATATTTTGTCGAGTAAAAGTGCACGTCTTCCGGAGCCTGTTTACCAAAATAGAGGCGATTATCACTCCTCCAAGTGCTCCATTCGACCGGACTCGCACACCCGGTAAAACTCTAGAAGGAGGCCATTACAGTATGATTATGGCGATAATAGCCATTTAGTGTTTTTTGATATACTCTTATCCAATTATAAACACCATTATTCTTGCCGAATCTTCGACCATTCCTGCATAATGTCGACCTAATGCGTTCTACCGAGTTGCATGTTTGAGAGCAATGGGTCCATTCAGGGGACAATTTCGCGAACGTTCCCAGTAAATGCACGGCCAGCATTCCGTCAGAGAGGCTACCCTTCCTTTAAAACAACGGATATGGATAGAAAACAATAATTACTCCCTGGGAATAAAACCGGAACTCATTCGTACAGCTCTATAAACTTCCTCTTGTAGTCCAAGAGTTTAAACTGGTCTTCGGTAAATCCAAACTTGTACACTGCTTCCGTTTCATCTCCGTCCTTGTAGAGTGAGATGACTGTTATTTTGGGATCGCCAAGCCTCCCTTCCCAGATGACCCGTCTCTCGACTAATCCCTGGATTTGGTTATCCACAGTATATTCACCGTACTTTACCATACCAATAAAATAGTGTAGCCTGTATTGAGGCCTGATATCGTACACCGCAGGAACGTGTAGCGGACTTGAGAGACTTTCAGCATCTTCTTCCTCTTGGGGATTTTCTAAAGCGATCAGTCTCGCACTGATGTATTCATCGCCAGTTTGTTCAAGAATGTTCAATGTCATTGGTTCCCTTTGGACGTCCTTGTACATGTCGTTTATGGATTCTCGCCAAAACTCCTTAATGTGGGTGGTGTAGCTACAGGCTACTCTATACCTCGTAATTACCTTGACGTATCTGAAGCCACGTTCCCCGCGCACATTTAGGACGTAGCGACTCATGGCAGTAGGGTCTCCCGATATTATGAGCTCGTCATTGTCCCTCACATTGCCGATTATGTGGGTGTGTCTGGCATTTCTTCTAACGGTGTAGTTGGTACCGCAGGGAAATTTCATGGACGGAATAACTTCAATTCTGGCTGTCCTTGACCCGGATATGTTGAGATCTATCAGGATTTTATCCTTGTTATTTCTATTCCTCTCCGTTGTAGGTGGCGCAATGGCACCCTTGAATGACGCAAGAATTGCGAGTAAAATGGGTAACTTAAGGGTAAACACGATCATTTTACCTTCTTGAGAATTTATCGCTTGAGAAAAGAGAATGAGGTCTGACTAGAGATTTTTAGGGACCACCACAGTTATTATGTGGAGGACAGCCAGGAGTAGAGTGCATGCAGATTGTGGAGATGAGTACAGGTGTAAATGTGTCGTTTTTGTAGCCATACCGTTTTGAGGAGTGTTTATAGGCTTTGTAAGTCGTGATTGAGCTCAAAATGCCGGGGATTAGAGGCGGAAACTTGGTGCCAGTTAGCCACAAACGTCAATGGGTTATTCCCGTCACGCCCATTTCTTCCAGCGAGTATCCACGCATGCTTTAGGTGTGCAATGTTGTAAAGAGATGTTTGAGGGTCAAGAGAGCGTCATACGGTAGGCCAGCAAGAGTTTATGCTATGGACTTGTACTCCCTCATAGTTTGTCTGGCAACACCCTAGGGTCTGTCTACAGACAGTTTTCCGCCATTAATGGACTATTTATAGACTTTTACTTTGGTTGTGACTAAAGTTTTGGCAAACGTATCAGCAGCTCAGGGCAAAGCCCGTCACTCCATCCGCCAGTAAAGCTGTCTAATTGGCCCAGTAGCTCCTTTCCACAGATCTCCACCACTAAAAATCCTTCTTTCACTCAGAATAATCCGATGAATACACAAGTTCCCTCTGGTCGCCATAAAGCTTCCCTAGATTCTTTTCAGATAGTACCGGTCAGTAGGCCATTTACTCCTATCATTCTCATACTTGGAGTAGGTCTTTAAATAACCATCTCCAGTAAAGGCCAAGACTATCATTAAACCTTGGGATAAAAAGGCATTAACAGAGGAGATAGTACCCTCCCTATCTTTACAGCATTGGCAGTTAGGTCCTTTACAGTTTCTAGGATTACAAGCTCCGGGACCTCCTCCACATCCACAGTTGGATCCTTTGGTATTACAACTGGTGTCATTGCAGTATTTACCGTTCTGCTTACCAATACTTACTCCATACCAGATTCTCATTCTTATTCATGCCAAACTGTATTAGAAACCCCTATCCTGCTATTGTCGCATTACGCAACTCGAGGCTTGGCATACCATAATGGTACCTCATTCATCTGAGGATGAATTCGCATCACTATTCCACTCGTTACACTCATTCCATAGTGATCTACTACCTAGTCTTGGACGTCGGTAGGTCACCTGTTTCAGTACTCCTTACAGTCGTACTTGCACAGTGAGAATCCTACTAGACGGAAGAGCTCCCAGAGGTCGCTCAGGCTCCCTCCGGCTAAAGCCTACGGTCACCAATTTTCCTCCCTAGACACCATTCTAGGTACCCCTGGTCACACACACCCTTTGTGGCCGCCCGGTCGTTCCAGGGGCTCTACTGGCGGCAAAGCCACCACCTTTCGGTTGGTATAGACTCCCTTACATTCCGGTGAGCCATTAGGATAAACAAATGAGTCCGCTGGGATCTGCCTCTGGTGAGTTTGCCACGCGGTTCTAGCGGCGTTACACACTATGAATATTTTATTGTGGCGCGGAGGTTGGTGAGTTGCACGGTAACGGTTAGTGGCTATGACGTGAAAATCTTCACGTTTTCTCCTTCGCGTAGGTAGAATGAGAGGCAGGGCCAGCATAGGACTGCCCCTTTTAGGTTTGGGTTCCTTTGTCGGTTTTTTGGGCTTTTTGTTCTTTTTCGATCGTATTTTGCTCTCAATTTCGAATGTGGTTCTAATTTCGGGCTTTTATTTCCTTTTGGGTTCGAACAAGTTCGTCTCCTTTTTTTTAAATCGGAACAAAAGGGGCACTCTGGTTTTTTTAACGGGATTTCTGGCCATTCTCGTCAATCGTACACTCGTCGGACTCGCTGTGCAAACAGGCGGACTCTACCTCCTGTTTGAGGCGTTTATACCAAACGTTGTCTCCTACGTCAAGGTCACACCCCTGGCGTTTGTACTCGAGCTTCCGGGAATCAAACATGCTGTAGATTATATCCTCAAGAGGCAAAAGAACCTGCCTGTCTAAGTTTTAACTTTCACGGTATGTGGGCTATAGCGGCCGGAATGTGCAGCATGAAGAGAGATGAGCAACTGAAAGAAGCTCTTCCTGCCAGTAGGTTTCCTCACTGTGCAAGTACGACTGTAAGGAGTACTATACTACCGTAGGGAGTCTCTAGAGAAAAGATAGACTAGGGAGTTACTGCGAATATACGCAGTATATGAGCATAGGCGATAGTAGGGAGCCTGTGTATTCATCATATTCTCAGTATAGGTGTCGGTATTAATCACATTCTTGTACTGGCAGAAGGATACGAGTATGTACATTCACGAGGTTTGGTGGATGAGTATAAGAAACAATGACTGTAGCAAATATAGGAACCTGTCTATTCACAATACTCGGTATAGGTAAGCATCGGAGGGGGTATAGAGATGTCCCGAAGAATGAGCGACTAACAGGAGCCTAAATGATCACTATGGGATGTCTAACAGTGTATAGGAGCCTCTGTATTCATAAGGTTTTATAGAGGAATAAATTAGTCATGACTACATGCCTAGCATCGGGTAGTATCTCTCCGTTCATTGGAAGTGCATGACTTTTCTAGTGACGATTACCTAGAGGAATAGACAAGCTCCTACACTCCCTATTGTCGGACAGCTCACATGCGTTTGCCATTCCTCATCCCATATAACAATGCACCATTCATTACACTCGTAAGTTTTGATCCTTTCAGGCAAAGTATGGCATAACATTTAGGTTCGTGGATGCCAATGTGGAGATGATGAGTGAGAACATGACTGTGGAGGTACCCACGGGCTCATCCTGGTCATTCAAGTCACAATCCATAAGCACAAGGTTAGTTGATAATAAATCAATATGGAATGAGGGGATATAGTGTGATTAAATGTCCATTTATACATTGATTCTTCCTCATTATTGCATTCTCATAACATCACCTACTCATTCCAAGCAACTCTACACTCCGTCTATGAAACCTTGAAGGATGTGAGCTACTTCAACATGCATCTTGAAATGAGGAATACTGGAACACTAAACTCTCGAGTAGAGAATGGAGGAGTATCTTCAACTTATAGCCAAGGATATGGTATATAATGGTGTGAACGACAGGTAAGATCACAAGATGACAGATGGGAGGTCAGAATGCTCCCATTCAGAAAGGCGCCATGTTTATGGCAGGTCTGACTCTCTTGCAGTCTCTCCGTGTGGCTTTAACTGGAGCAAAGTTTGCACTTGACAGATTTAAAATTCCGCAGCAGTATGCCAGTTCGTTCATTAACATGGTCCATAATCCTATGGAACTGGCAACGTTTACTGGCATTTTTCTTATAAATGCTCTAACATGGACAGGTAACTGGTTTAAGAATAATTCTAAGTACTTTGCCATATTTACTAATGCTGCATTGTGTCTTTCCTTCATTATACTCCTTATCGCATTCACTTCTGGAGGAGAACAGGGTAATCTCACTTTCTACTATTGGACTATCGTGTTAGTCTCATTTATCTATGGACTGAATGTGGCCTGTGTAATGAACGTGGGAAGCGCAAATGCTTCTCTTTTCAATATGGGAATTCCTCTCTCTGGTATTCAGGTTTGCATTTACTACTATGTCTTCACTAAGTTGGCTGAAAGGTATCAGTGGTCAAACGTTAGTTACTGGATCATTGTTTGGCAGCTTGTTATAGCAATATTGATATCAGCAGTATCAGCCGGTCTCTGGATT
Source organism: Theileria equi strain WA (assembly GCF_000342415.1). Classification (NCBI taxonomy): domain Eukaryota; phylum Apicomplexa; class Aconoidasida; order Piroplasmida; family Theileriidae; genus Theileria; species Theileria equi. Next base: position 814,060 of record NC_021367.1, on the reverse strand, counting down.
GCTGCATATCCACCAGGTCCACCTCCTCTTGAACAAGCTGCTACTGGAAATGGTGGAGGTACCGCTGTTATATCTCCAATTCTCATGGGAATGGTTGGAATGGGCGGCATCTATGCCTTTTATCCTGCTATAGCTCCCTATAAGTTGACAGATGTTAGCACTGGCTACACTATTGACCTGGTGGTTCTCTTCATGAGCGCCGTCCCTGGCATTATCATTGCAGCTTTATGCAAAGGTGAAAGTGGTCCAGGTCCAGATAAAGATTGGAGTAAAGGTAATACTGGATGGCATGCTGCTTGGATTCTGGCAATTCCACACATTACTGCAATGGTCTTGTGTCTTTATGTACTTCATTATCCAGGTAGTGGAGTGGCACGTTACATTAGGAGCAGTGGTTTAAAGGTTGGAGCTATTACTGTGACCTTAAAGTTTTGTGAGGAAGGACTTAAAGCGGTGTCATATGCAGGGGCTGGTGCACATGGAGGCACTGTTTCCTCTTTTAATGCCTTTTTATCCCAAGGTTTAATGATAGTCTTGGCCTTTACTGGAGACGGATACCTTAAGACCTATTCCAAGTATGAGCATGATAGGAGTAAATGGCCCACCAAACACTATGGGTTCTTTAAGTCCTTAGGATACTGGATAGGGAGTGGAATGAAGGTGGCCTGTAAGAGTGTTAAGTCCTCCTTTACCAAGAATGTAAGATGCAAAGTTTTAGGGAAGTCTGAGGCCTTACTCATTGTCTATGCAGATGAGGAATTTTAATGCATGCCCTGAAATCTGTCATGTTTAATGGATGCCCACTAGGGAGCTTTTTGAAGCTCGCTCACTCATCCTTAGACATTTGTCCATGCATTAAGAAGTCTAGTGGAGAATCTGGCAAGACTACTGGACTGTGAGGACTCATACCGAGGAGACATTCAATGATAAAGAGTTATGCTCATAGTGTTTGTCAGTTGTCTGATAGAGACAGTTGGCCTACTTCACGTTATGGGTTTTGGAGTTCTTTTGGATACTGGTGTAAATGTGGTTGTCGTGGTCTTTATACTAGTCTTCCTAAACTGTTGACTTTTGATATGAGAGCTAAGCTGGCTCATAAGGATGATCATTTGTTTATTTTAGTTACTTGTGACTTGCCCCCAGATGAATAGTTTGTTGATACGTAATGTAGTTTTTTTTATTATTTCTTAATTGCAATAATGTTAAATTCTTTTATATACTCTACTTGTTACTTAGTCTCTGTGAGGCCTTTTGAACTTGAGGCATTTACTGATGAACTGTTTGTATGACTAAGCTTAGCACATGCTTATGTTATTGTCTTGGTGGGTACTTAAGGTAGGGTCCTGTACCTCGGGTAGATGAGCGTAATGCTAACTACGTAGTAGCTGAGCTAGATGAGCCTCTAGGGTCTGGAAATACTAGGAAAGAATGGTACTAGGTGGGTCTCTATTGATGACGAAGACCATGGTAGGAAGTTTAATGAGATGAGTAAATCTGGGTTGTCATCTGATAACCCTACCTTGCTACAAATACTGCCAAGTAGTGACTCCTCACAGATACTCCTCTCTAGACAGTGCAGTATAGGATAGACATTCTTCATTAAAGTCTTCCGTTGGTCACCCCTACAGCTCGTATGACTCTACTCACTACGCTAAAATAGTCACAATAATCTGATGAATATACAGGTTCCCTACGATCACCTATGCTCATATACTGCGTATATTCGCCATCACTATTCCACTCGTTACACTCATTCCATAGTGATCATCTCGCCAGTAGTTATTTGTCTATCATTCTTTTAGAGACTTCCTACGGTAGGATAGCTATCAAGACACTTGTATACCAGCATATAGAGACAGTGAAGAGATCCCATAGGCTCCTATACTCTGTATACTCGCAGTAACTCCCTAGTCTTCGACGTCGGTAGGTCATTCTTCCTTCCGTTGTACTCCAGTAATGACCTTAATCCTACTAAACGGAAGAGTTCCCTTACGGTAGCTCCGGCTCACTACTCCGTAGCTCGCATCCCTCATTCTTCGGGACATGTACTCCGCTTCGCTACGTACATAGCTCACATTCATGCAAAACAATGCATTACCGTGGGTTGACTAGAATAGTGTGAAAGAGACCACTGCAAGGACTGCAGTGTATACGGCGGCGGTCATGAATCCGTCGTCATCCTCCTTTACGGCTAGTTTAAATCTTTCTACCTTGAATTCAAAGAGTTTGGGGGTCATTTCGTACCACCCAAAGATCCTCCTTTCAAAGTAGAGCGTCTCGGTCTCGTTGTCTGGTCTCTCGAGGGTTAGCTGGGCCAGCACTGGCTTTTTATTCTTGACGAAAAACGAGGCGGCAGTGCACAGCTCGCCTTCTCCAATCCAGATATCATCTTCCCCTTGGACGAGCTCCACGATCTTGGTTCCTGGGAGAGGTTTAATGACCAAGAATGGCTCCTGTTCGGAGGGCTCCATGATCTCCAGAGCCTTCTTTGGCGGATTTGTAATGTCCACAATGTACCCCTCAACTTCATCCTCCGCAGCATCAATGAGGGCATCAAGTCTCTCATTAAAATCCGACTGCGTAATGTTCATCCATTCCCTGCCTTCCCTGGCGAAGCACTCGTACTTGGAGACGGTGTCCCACCTAGAGACCAGGTACATGAGCCTCGGGTCTTCCCCCTTGAGGTACACATGTACGACTGTGGCCTCGGACGTGTCTTTGCCGGCGCTCCAGATTTGGGCATCGTCTGCGAGCACCTCGACGAACGCGCGGCCATCCTTTGATGTGTACCTCTGGTAGCCGAGGTATCCCAGAGCGCCTTTGAACAAATCGACTGCATTTAAGTTCGGGTTCTCAATGTCAAGGACAAGACCCGCTGAAGAAACTGCTGGAGCGTTTCCAGCCACTGCATTTTCCATGAAATCCTCGCAAACTGCCACACCGAGGAGCGAAAGGAACAAAAGCGCCAAACGGGCCTCCATTTTGGTTCTGGCGGCCACCAGGGTACAGGGAGGTGCTCCGCCCATCTGGGGCCTAGACCAAGTACACACTGGGACTAGAACGGCATTTTAGGGGCTAAATTGATGCTCAAGCTGCAGTATATGGACATTATGGACAGGTGTACGCCTGTCTGGCGGATGTGTACGCAAAAGGGGCCACTTTGCCGCCAGTTGCAGCTAAATGGGTGTGTAGAGGGAGGGGTACCTAGAATGTGGCAGGATGAAACAAGACAAGGGTACCTGGAATGGGCGACTATATGAGCGAAGCGAATAGAGTGAGCCAGAGCGACTATTCGACCATAGGGAGGATGAGAGCTCCATGGCGACCTCTGGGAGCCTAAAGAAGAGTAGGATTAAGGTCATTGCTGGAGTGCAACGGAAGGAGGAATGACCTACCGACGTCAGGGACTAGGTAGTAATGGCGAATATACGCAGTATATGAGCATAGGCGACCTATGGGAGCCTGTGTGTTCCCAATGTTTGGTAGAGGAATAGGTTACCATTATGAGCTTCTCCATTAGTGTCTTTCTCAGACTTATCAGGAGACTCTTTAGAGACTCTCTTATTCTACTAGCGGTACTACTGGACGACCAAAGGGACTATATAGAATAGGAATTAATAAGGGAGTTTATCACTATTGAAGGAGCCGTTACGAGATACTAAGCATCGAGTTGTATAATAAAACTATGGTAGGATAGGAGTACTGAACGACCGTAGGGAGTCTCTAGAATAAGGATGGATGAAGAAGTGTATCACTATGGAATGAACAAGGTGAATGAAGGAATGATGGTGAGATTCTCAGCATAGAGCTGTATAATGCAACAATAACAGGATAGGAGACTGTCCGTAGTGAAGTGAAGGACTGGCGAGTATAGACACCATTGGAGCTTCTAATCTTTGACATAAAGAATAGAGTATAATATGGACAATAATGCAGTTTAGTATGAATAAGAATGAAATGTACTATGGATGATGGAAGCTTGTGGTGGCTAGTGAAGATGAAGGATGAAGGCTTTCTCCAAAAGGAAACAGAGTACCATTGGAAGATGATTAGCTACCATTACGAGACGCCCAGTATGGGAACCTGAGGAAGAATGACCATTCCATGTTCCATATTCGGCAGACAAATGATCTACCTGAGGACAATACGGGACCTCATTACCGAATACCTGCCATTTGGGAGTCTAGTCTCTTTAGCGATTATAATGGAGCATTGAAGTTGTTAGGAAAAGGACCGGTGATTGGCATCCCAAAATGAGTAATGCAGACATTTCTGGATAAGTGGGCTCCTTGGCAGCCAAGAAAGTTTGGCTCTATAAATGTCATGGTAAAGTCTATAGACATTTTATATGGCTTATTTATTGAATGTAGACGTTATATATCTATGGAAGATATTTATAAAGGCTACAAAAGGTGAATTATGGATTTAAAGAGGATATGCTGGGGTTCCAGTCTTGCATGCAGATTTTTGCCACGGACTGGGTGAGTGGACAAGTATGGGCCATGGGACATTCTAGCAATGTACATTACTAGTACTGATCCTTATGAGTATTACCTTCTTAAAACTGCTTACTGTGGATGCATGGGATACTATAAATGACGGACAAATTGCTTTATAAACCCCCATAGGTTACTGTGTACAGTTTGTATATCTACAGAAATTTTGATGCTAACAGGCTTTGATTAAAGACAAGTAATGAAAATGAGTGGTGTTACTATTGATATTGGAAAAACACCTAAAAATGGCCTCAAAACTGAAAATGACAGTAATAACTACCATTACGAAGATGATTCTACCAGAGAAAGGGTCAATGTAACCCTAGTTGAAAAACTCTCTGGGACTCCTGGATATATAACACTTACCTATACTCCACATAACAGTGAAACTAAGATCACTGGTATTAAAGAAAGTGGGCTAAATAAGAACGAATTTAATACTAATATCACAGATAGTAAAATTGTAACCGTATATTATTGGTCGTTAGATAACACTTTCAGTAATCCACTACTTGTTCAATTTGGAGAGGGAGGTTCCTCAGTTTATTATTACATTACTGGTAATGGTAATACTTGGAAGACTGAATCTGGTATAAGTGGTAGTACTCTCAAGGACAAATTGGATAAGCAGAACTGTAAAAGAAACAAAGCCCACACTGTTGACATTTCTAAGAAGAATGATACAAGTCGAGATATAAAGTACAATTGTCCAGGTTGTGGTTCTAAGCCAATTACAGTAAACAAGTATGGTACTGACTATGCTACTACTGACTATTCCTGTTACTATCATTATCTTCCCTCTGGATCGGGCTATATTTCTGGACTCCAGGATAAGGTAACGGAACAGACTGGAATAAAATTCACTGATACAATATCTATTGTGTATGTATATCACTATCCAAGCGGATCTGATGGAATCCCTCTCTTGATTTATCTCCTAGGATCACGTTGGTTTGAGAGGGCCTCTATTGATTCTAATAACTGGACCGAAGTAAAAAAGGACAAACCAGGGAGTATAGATGAAAAGGGGAAAATACTAAAGCTTCTAAGGGCTAAATTACTGACTGTTACAATAGACCTTGGACAAACCAATGCTGATAATGGAGTATCTGGTACCTACTCTGATCTTCCTGGAGGTGGTGAAGGTAAACAAATTGAAGTTGGAAGAAAGGATCTGGGTGATGGTTTCGTTAGTTTCGTTCATAGTGTTAAAGGTAAAACAGATTTTGTGGCTGGAGATGTCAAACACAATAATGACACTCTACAAGGCATAAATAAAAGTTTTATTCTTCAAAGTGTAACAGCGTACTATGAGGGTGGTTTTAAACTTGACAATCTTCTAATGGTTAGACTGGAGAAAAAGAACGGTCAGGACAAATACGTATATTATAGTAGGGAAGACGGAGGATCTAGATGGATTCCTCTCTATGATCAAACCGGTAAAATAGATGGTTCCTCTCTTACCACCAAACTTTACCAGTCAAAGAATGATCTTACCAAGCTATATGGGATAAAGAGTAAGCTTGAGGTTAAAAGGGAGGGCAGTTATCAATATACTGTTGGAGTTTCTGCAGGTATTATAGCGGGAATTATCATTGGAATTATATGCGCAGTGGCATCCATTGCCTTTGTAGTTTGGTGGAAGAAGAGATTCATTGCAAAACTTATAATTAATTTATAAAACTCCTTTTCAACCAACTATGATGATCATTATAGACCTTTCAATGGATAAATCTCTAGTCACATTCATGCATGTAACCCTCTACATCTTGCCGTAATTTATTACTTTGTTTGCTATATCATACCTTACATCTTAATACAAAGCATTCATGTTGGATTTATGGAAAGATACTTGGAATTTGTCAGTCTGGGAAACCGCAGAGGGACTAATGGATTAGATGGGAAAGTCTGTAATGTTACATTCTATGCTCCAAAATATGGCACATTGTTTACTTGGTAATAGGATAGAGCTGAAAGTGCCATATTTTCAATACTAAATTGTGGATCTCTCCAGTCGATATTCTAATGTGTATGGTTTTTGCTTAATGTTTAATAGTTTACAAAGCTCTATAAATTAAAACAGTGTGGCTACATTAATTCCCTTTTGAGCTATTTCTTTGAATTTACTACTAAATGCTTTCATGGTCATGTTCTTCCACTCCCTATCCAGTATCCTAAGGACTTAAAGAACCCAGAATCCCTAGTAGGCCACTTACTCCGATCATGTTCATACTTGGAATAAGTCTTGAGGTATCCGTCTCCGGTAAATGCCAAGACTATCATTAAGCCTTGGGATAAGAAAGCATTAACAGCCGAAATAGTACCACCCTTATCTTTACAACATTGGCAGTTATTAGATGTACATTGGTCAGGTTGGCATTTTCCTCCTCCACTGCAGTTGCATCCGCAGTTGTGGTTTTGGCAGTTCCCTCCTTTGCATTCATTGCAGTATTTGCCTACTTGCTTACCAGTAGTAGTCTTATCAGATTCTCCTCCACATGTAGATGCAATAAGGAGTAGGATGAATGAACAACACAGTGCTAGGTTGGTAAATATGGCGAACCACTTGAAGAAGCTCTTGAAGTTTTCCTTGGACTCTTCACTGGGTTCTTTATTAGGGAATCCTCCACCAAAACATTTCTCCCAGATGAGTGCTGTAAGAGTCACAAGATCTCCATAATGCATGTGCTTAAGGGCCCAGTTTGAAGGCTTCCAGTGTCCATAATTTTACTAGGACCAGTCTTACCATCCTTTGTGCGGTTATCTCCTTTAGTCCATCTGGTTTATTCTTTGGGCTTACTCCAGTAGGTATGTTTGTCTAGGCGTATTACTGCTAGAGACTCTTATGGACTCGTTGGAAGTTGGTGATTGGATAGACGAACTAATTTCTACTGACGTGAGTGTTGACTGTACTACTGAAGACTGTGTTGATAGTTGTTCATCTTGTTCTGTGGACACTCTCTCTGACGGTGAACTAGTTGTGAGGGAGGATGAATGGAATATAGATACTGAACAAAGCTAGTACTGGAGCAGTGAAATAGGATATCGCATAATTAAAAACATATAACATAGAAGGTTTAAAAAAACAACTCAAAGGTCTTAACTGATATCCCTTACACCGATAATAATGGATGGATATTTTACCGGTTGTGAACATATATAATAGATGTAATAGAGTATGTAGATGTAAAGGAGGCAAATACTTAACCGCAAAAGCGGGAACGGTAGGAAATACGGATTTTAGATATTGCACTCATAAAGCCAAACCAACTGTTAAGATTTCAGGTGCTACTTGGAAAAGTATAGAAATAGAAAGAGTAGGGTATGCTCACCCATTTGATCTGGCAGATTCCATAACCACGTATTTCCACTCTAGATTCGATGGTAAACAAGGTTTTATCAAGAAGCCTCTCCTCATAAGGGTTAGAGATAGTGCAGGAAAAACACATTGGTTTGAAAATGTTGGACATTATGCTAATAAGAAATGGAAAAGGATTGATAGAGAGGCATGGTATGGCAGTTATCCTGAAAATGACAAATATAGCTCAAAGAATGATTTTACAGATAAGTTAAAGAAAATTTCATGCAGATTATTTGTATCTCATGCTGTAAGGATAAACTCTGATGGGAATAATCAGAATGATTATCAATGTCCAATATGTAACCAACCAGTTAATGTCACAGTTAAAAATGACATTCCGTCAAAGATACTTGGATATACCAAGTATGAATTTACTGGAACACTTTCAGATAAGTCCATACTGGCATACAAAGATAACCAGATTACCTACAGGAGACAAAACAAAGGATTCCCAGGCTATTACCTTCCAATACAACTTGAGGAATATAATGTTAAGAGTGTTAACGTTTACTACTGGGATGGTGACATTCAACGGGAAAATCCACTTCTAATCGAGGTGGAACTAAACAATGGAATCTCATACTGGTTTGAGAATATAACAAATGATGTAAAACATGATAAATGGAAACCAATCTGGAAAATAGGATCCCATGAATACATTGATTATATTTCAAAGATTAAGGAGAAACTCAGTGTTCTGAACTGCATATATAACAAAACGGTGCAGATAAATATTGGGGAGAAGAAAAACTGTCACGAATCAAAACATTATTTACACAAGAATAGAATACGCTATGGGTATAGTGAGGCTATCGGCACAGATCCTGTTCTTTATGCGTATAGATACGGACCAAGTCTAAGCTCTGAAGAAACGCCTTTCAACATATCTGAGGTTGTCGTTAATGGCTTACCACAAAGCTTCAAGGAGAAGCCTCTGCCATCTAGGAGTGTTACTAATTTTATGACATTTGTGTCACCATGCGACAAGGACAAACCATTTCTTATTTGTGTAGAAACTGGTTCTAGTGTTAAAGCCAGGAGTGGAAAAAACTATGCATGGTACTATAGAAAAACAAATGGGAATGACTGGAGGGTGTACCCCAAATTTACTTGCCAGTCTCCTGAAAATGTTATATACGGACTTAAAGACCTGTTGGAAAGTGCTAGAGCTACTCTAGGTTTGAGACCATGTCACATGGAGACTTCTGCGGATGGTGTTCAGCTTGACATTACAAAAATTCCAGAACAAGGAAAAAACTTCCGTGAATATCGTGATGACTCTAATCCAAAAAAGAAAGTTCCAATTTTTGTTACAAAGTCTAAGGATACTCCTTTAGCCAACTTTTTCAAGAATTCCCACAGGCCAGCTACTAATAAGAGATTTTTTGTTGTACAGCAGCATTTAGTTGGTGGAGATAAAATAGGATCAAGTAAAAAGATATCTGCTATAGAGACCTTTAATGTATACTTTTGGGAAGGAAATACCACTAGGCCTATAATTATTGAAGTTAAAAGGAACGGTGAACCAGATACAAGGTACTATGGTAAAGGAGACAGTGTAGGTTCATCCTGGCTATCTGGTAGTAACCAGGGAAGAAGTTTATTACAGTCTTTGGATCACTGGAATTGTGAGAATAACAATGCTATTCCTATAGAGCTAACAGAACCAACAAATCTTACAAGTTTCTATGGTAAAAAAGGATCTACCTGTTTACAAAATAACTTTATAACTTTGCATGGATCACTATCCCTTCCAAAAGATGCAGAAAGGATTTATGAAGCAACATCCTATAATGTTAATGTCGGTAAAAGAATTTCTAGACTTACTTATGATAATAATCCCACTAATATTGTCCCCTTATATGACTACGGGATAACCTTGAATATTTACCATTGGACTAAAAGCTCTAGAGTACCTCTTCTGGTTGAGTTTAAGCCAAAGGATGGAGGACAATCTGATTGGTATGAAAATCTCAGTAGAGAGAGTACTAAATGGAAACCAGTTGGTAAGAAAGAAGTGGATGGATTTTATGATAATAAAAAGGGCCTTACCGAGAATTTAACCAAGAAGCTTCATGAGGTTAACTGCAGAATACATGGTGTTATTCAAATAGATGTATCTAGGACAACCAAAGAGCCTTATTGTCATAGTTCTGGATATGTACATGAGAAGATGATTATGGTTACTTCAGAGCCAAAGTCCGCATATCCAGGTTTCACGGGTTACGAACATACTCCAGTTGACCCCCTTAAGGCTTTGACAGTATCTTCATTTTACAATGGAAACGATAAACAAGAAGTTACTGACATAGACTTTCCTCTTGAAAATGTTGAAAAGGTCATCGTATATTTCCCAAATTGTGCGGGAGGATATCCAGTTGCAATGCGCATCTACCAGGACGGAAGAAATGAAAAGTGGTTAAAGAGAGAAGAGAATGATAATTGGAGAAAATCTACCACTGAGTTTGAAAATAAAGATGGAGTAGAGACTAAAATCCTTCTAGATGGTATCAAAAATAGTACAAATGCGTGCACTCAACCTCCTTTGCAAACTCCCCGAGGACCTAATCCAGGAGGAACTAGTAGTTCTGGTCAACAATTTTATACGAGTAATAATGATACACAAGGAGTTTCTGAACCCTTTGTAGATGTTCCAGATGAGAAGTTTGCCTTGGATAAAATATTTGATAGTTTTGTTAACCTGGACTATGAACAAAACAGTTTTGGCGATTTTGTCAGACTAGACGATGAACATGAAGATCAGAGAATTGTAGAAGAACAGAATAGAGTTACTTTTGTTAGTGTATCTGCGTCAATCCCGTCAGTTACTACTTTTACAACTCCTGGTGTTGGTGCTATTACTCTACTTCCAACGCCTAATGTTATAATTGACATAAATATGGATATTAAAGGGGATAATTATACTTATACAGTAAAGAACAGTGGTGAAGTTTGTTTACAGAAGGGAGAGTATCCAGATATATCTGACTTCTATATGTTTACACATGAAGCATCTGATGATATTCCTTTCAAGGTTGACGAAGTAATATTTGGATCAAGCGGTGATATTCCAGATATTATACCAAAGGAGAAAGTGGCTAGTTACTCCGTGTGGTATTGGAAACATGATAACGGAATGAAAAACCCACTCATCATTGAGATAGCAAATAGTGCTGGAAAGTATAAATACGACTCTAGCAAAGACAACTGGAAAAGTTGGAGCGGTGCCCAAGAAAAGAATAAACTGGAAGGTGAAGAACTAGAGAAGGAATTGGATGACGTCAATTGTCGACTCAACAAAGTGGTTACCATGGATCTATCATCAGGAACTAGGGACAATGGATCATATTGTTGTGGTAAGGTTGGAGTCGATTTCAGGTCTATTCAAATAGGCAATTCCAGTATATTAACCTACTACGTTCATTCCATTAAAGGAACAACGAATAGACTTGCCAAGATAAAGTACTATATTGCCAATGACCCCAATAGAAAACGTATAAATTCTAATGAATTAAAATTCCCAATCTCTGGTGTAAAGAGTGTCTCTGTATTTTACTGTCAAGATAAACCAGCACCAATATATATAGATCCTCAAGGGGGTCAACCTAAATCAGACTTTAAGGGGTGGTATAAAAGAGGGAATGATGACGAAGCTCAATGGATAAATGTATCTACTGATCTATCTAATGTAACACCAAATAATGTTGGGAATAACTGTGATAGTTTCAATAAAATTACAAAGATACTAAGAACAGTCGGGTGTAAGCAACTGGTAGACTGCTACACGAGTCCTAGCACTGTAGATTATGGTGGTTCAACAGTTGTAGTCCCTGTAGTTCTACCTGATTCACAAGTAACCATTTATCTCTCAAAAAACAAAAAGGTAAAGAGTGACGGTACTACTCATTACTACCAAGATTCTACTGGAAAGAAAAGCATTAGTGTTAAAAGATCTCCATATCCTACTGAACAGGGATATAGTGCAAACTTCTACGACTACAAACATAAGCTTGAAAATGGTGGGGAAAAGTTCATACTCTTAGAAGTAAAGAGTGATGACGGTAGTAATATTCCTGTTATAGGTAGGACTGAGAATGTCACCTCAGTTTCTGCTTATTACTGGAGGCATGAGTTAGATAATGCTCTCTTGGTAGGGATTACTACTAAGGATGGTAATACGGCTACATACTATAGGAACAGTAAGGATGGTAAGTGGCAACAGTATAAACTTAGGGCATCTTCTGGTCATCCTAGTCAGGCTGAGTTAGAGTTGCTCAATTGTGAAATAAATGACGTTGTTCAAATAGATGTTAGTAAGATTGCTGATTATTGCCACGAACCTCTAGATCCCAAAGATTACCATACTAATAAGAAAGTAAAGGTTGTTAAAGTAGATGATCATGGTCACCTTGGAAACTATACTGCTTATGAACATACTCCAAATCCATCTGGAACATTTAACATTTCTGCATTCAATAATGGAGGTACTCCTACAACTCTTAGTGGTTTGAGCTCAGGTTTGCCAATTAGAAATACTTCTAAAGTTACAATATTTATCTGTCGGAACAGTTCAGAGCCGCTTCTTATCCACATGGAAGCCCTTAATATTTCAAGGAAATGGTTTAAGAGAGCGAACAGCACTGGTTTGATTGTATCATACGAACTAAATGCCACTATTCTCTCTGATTCTCCAAAAATACTAAACATTCTTGATACCCTTGACAGCACCTGTAAACCACCTTTAGTAACTATAAACATTTACAATAGACCTAGTGCTGGACAATCTACTACTTATGGAGGTGCTTCTTACGCTATAGCAATTGGACACTGCGATGGTTCTATTCCAGATTTCACTGAATATTCCCACACTGTATATGGTAGGAACTACTTTACACTCAAACAGGTGAACTATAATGATAAACCTACTACTGGAATTGTAAGTAGTCCTATGTCTAGGGTTACTAAAGTATCTGTTTATTACTGGACTTCCCTAGAAACTTATAGTAAGGATACTAGTAGACCGCTTCTCGTCAAAGTTACTACTAAAGAACCAGGTGAAGAAGCTAAAGAAACCTACTATGAGAATGAAGGTCTTCCTAATAATACAGAATGGAAGGAATGGCGCCCAAACGATCCGTCTTATGATCTTACAAAGAAACTTCATCTTCTAAACTGCAAACTCAATAGTGTAGTCATCGTAGATATTAGTCAGAAGAATGATTATGATGCCTGTGTTAAGGATAATAATCTGGATCCTTATCATGGTGAAAGAATGCAAGTTACTAAGAATAATACTTCCGGTAGTGAAAACCCTCTTGGAAGTTATGAAGTTTATGAGCACTTTCTCAAAACAGGTACCAATGGGAATAAGTTTCACATAGTATCTTTTAAGAATGGGAATTCTGACATAATACTACCTTTAATTGGAGAAACTACTCTCACTAGACACATTCTTGATGTTGGCGAGATTAAGGTATATCGGTGTGATAGTGATGATAAGTCTCTTATGGTATACATAAACACTGACGATCCTACTGTTAAACATAAATGGTATAAGAATACGACTGGAGAAATTCCTGGTAATTGGGTACATATAGATAAGTTATCTAGTACTGCTCAGCATGAAGAGGTCAAAAAGGCACTTGACACCATTGATAGTAGATGTAAACCTCCTGAAGGTGAACATGCTACTGCTGGAACTGCTCCTCATGATGGTGAACAATCTGCTCAACCTAAAGATCCTGTTCCTGAAGCTACTGCTGAATCTCTTACTGGTCCTACCGTTGCTGCTACTATAGGATCATGGGCTATCTTTGGAGGCTCTACCTCTGGTACTCTTGCCGGGGCTGGAGGTCTTACTGGACTTGGTTGGTGGGCATTTAAACGTTCTAAAGGAGACCCTTGGGTTAGGCAAATATGAGTCTATGGACTCTCCAGTAGGGAGACTAGAGAATCTACACTGAGTAGTTGGTCTTAATTTGTTGGTTTGTTTTTGTTTTATGTTAGTTGTTTCTGTTCTTGTTGTTGGGTCATTGTCTGTACTTTACTGTTTATTGTTGTGAGATTGTTTGGTAGCATCCATAACTACGATTCTCTGGACTCCCTTACAGTTGCTACATACTACCTAGTAATGTACTACATACTAAGATAACAAGAATTAAAGTTAGACTTCATAGTACTGCCTACTGGCAGGTTTATACTGCATTAATGGTGAGTATCCATCCACAGGGTGAATAATGAGTGGTCTTTAAATGGCCATTATATTGTACAATTAAAATGTTGTAACACGATACATTGGGTTTATGAGTCTTTAAGCATGATTATGCACTTCTCATTTCGTCAAACTTCTTGAAAAAGTCATCCAGTGTGAGATCTTTCCATGTACTATCAGCCTTTTCAAAGAATTTAGACTCCAAATAACCACCCTTATTTATCCCTACGGTAATGAGAGCATCCACCCCTGTGTGCGAATCTTGCAGATACAAACTTTTCCTTTTCGGAAGCCGCCCAAGCAACTGCCTCTCCAACCACAACAGATTTTATGAGGACACCATCCTTAGGGGTAATTTCACTGAATACTACTCCATTGCTATCTTTTATGTCCATATTTACCTTTGATTCATCAGGATTTGCAAGATCAAGGACACATGGAATGGTAGTTACAGATTGAGGTGAACTAGTTCTAACATTATCCACCGATTCGCCAGAAAATCCACCATTAAATTAAGGTTCTGCGTATTCTTCCATCATCTTACCCACTTCGTCATCAAAGAGTTCTTCATCTACTTCATTCCATACTCCACCTACCTTTTTAAAGAACTTGTATTCTAATTCTTCACCCTTATTTATGGTTATGGCAAGGAATGATAGACTTCCTCTCGTGTAAAAACCTGCGGAGGTAAATCTTTCCTCCCCGCCAGCTTTCCACAGTTCCTTGCAAGAATCCATAACAGAGGATATATGGAAGGCATCTTTGGGAGAGTATACCTTAACAGTCACTCCGTATTCCTTATTTTCCTTCACAACTATTTCGGCTTCATCGGGATGAGAAAGATCCAGAGTAATGGGAGTAGAAGGTTTAGGTGGACTAGTGACTTTCTCCACCAATTCCTCATCAATGGGATATAATGTAACCCCTTGGAAGTCATGCTCACACGGTTTTACACATTCTTCCATCGCTGCCTTCAAGTTCTTAAATTCTTCCATGCCAATCTCCTTCCACTTTCCATCAAATTTCTCAAAGCACCTGGTATGGAAATCGTAACCATTCTTTATACCTACGAAAAGGAGCGAGTAATATCCCTTGGAATACAATTCTGCCGATATACACCCTTCACTGCCTTCCGCTTCCCAGAGAGTGACTCCATCATCCATGATCCTGCTGAACAATTTTCCATTGGGAAAGTAGGAGTAATAGATTACTCCATCCACAGTACTTTCATAGTCTCTAGCCAATGAAGGATCAGGAGAAGAGAGGTCAAGGGTAGTGTTTACAGCCCCTTTACGGAAAGCATTAGGGTTTCTACAGCATCTCGCGCTGCATAGTCTCACTAGAGACACTGTCCATAGCACTGCTAGAACCTTCATCCTGCGATATTTAGACTAGAAAGGTAAAGGAAGAAGAATGTGTAATGCCGATGGTGAATGGGTCAGATGGAAGAGATTCCATGAATATCTTCTTCCTCCGTGCTCCAGACGATGAATTCTATGGGTATTTGGCACTTTTTGAATCTATAAAAATACAATCACCTAATTAGCCATCACACGGTCTGCTATAGCCCTGCATTTAGCCTATAATCTTACCTGGCCTTCAAGACGGAGGCATTCATAAAGAATACCCCCGAGACTCTTCCAGAGACTTTTAAAATGCCACTCTTTACGCAAATCCAAACACCTGTCTTGGCGATATTCCTGCATGAAGAGAGCTACGTGAAACAAAAACGCGAGTATAAACATTCCATACTTCCTACTAGAAATTACATAAAAATACCTTTACAATTTGAGCAAGAATGAGCTATGCATTCCGTATACTGATTTGCAAACCCAGACAGCATCATTCCTCATCGCTTGTGTCACATGGGACAGTCTTTGATTTCGGGTGTTGCTTTAGCAGGGAGCAAATGTTTGGAGAAACAGCCTTGTGCTTTTCAACTTGTCCAAAATCCACCCTTGAGAATAAAATTGCGAGAATTCTGCCCACCTTGGCCTTGTATGACCCAGCTTGTATAATGTCCGCCAGGGCTGCGCATATGATGCCAACTGCAGCATATCCATTCCTTTCCAGTCTAGCCTTGTCTGAGCTCCTCAAAAACCTCTTGTATATCTTCAAAAGGCAAGTTTGTAGGCCAGATGGCAAATGTGCGGGTTGCGGAATAGTCTTGAACTTGGCGTCCAAATAGTCGAGAGCCTCTGTTGAAGTGGCGGCATGCAACGATATTGCGCTGTAAATTTTTGCAAGGTGTTGTTTGGCACTTGGAATGTCGGTATTTGCGCAGGAATCCATGATTGTGTGAAAGAAGGGGCAATTGTGGAGTATCAACCAACCAGTCTCACTTTTTGAGCATTCCCAAATCACTTGCAAGTGGTTATCAACTTCTAGCGATAAAAGCGTGTTTACCAGAATTTCAAGGGCAGCTGTAGGTGATGCCTCTGATTCAGCTTCAACGGTGCTGCTCGAGCCCTTTGAATTAAAGCTACCCTCGGTAGAGAGCCCATGATCAAAACCGAGTGACGAGTCTAGAGAAGAAATCACATTCGACACCTTTATATACATGACAAATCCTATAGACTCGACCACTAGTCCCTTCAAATTTCCAGTTGTTTCTTGGTACAGGTTTATGAGGAGGTTACACAAGCTGTCTAGGCCAGTCAGATCAAGTGCAACTGCTGAATACATTTTAACCTCTTGTGCAGGATAAACTGGTTCCACGGTAGCCTTTGCGAGAACCTCCCGCAAAACTCCAATAGTGGCCTGCTTAACTAGAGGTTGTGGTTGTATTCCAGTTTTTGGATATAGTATAGCTTCTAATTCAGAGAGAATTGTGCAGAGTCTTCTTGGTGCCAGGTAAAGTATCTTGCACAAGTTTAAACTAATTAATTGGATCGGATCTTCACTCTGTATGCACTTTAATAGCGTGCTTTGCAGTTGCGATATTATGGGTCTTACAAATTCAAACTTTGTTTCCAAGAGCCTGTCTGACAATTTTAGCAAGACTGACCTGAGCTGAAGATTCCCAGAGGTATTTAATAGACGAATAATTGAACCAAAAATCTTTAGCAAAAATGGACCCAGTAAATCTTTATCCACAATTTCTGAAATGTGCAATATGGACTGAGCAATTTCCTGCTTTTGAGATTCCCTCATTAAACACTTTTGCAAGAAAGATAAGAGCGGTTCCAAAACCTCCTTGTTGCAAATAGTGGAGTTTTCACAACTTTCCAAAGAACTCCAAACGTTTGTGTTGTATATGGACTGGATAAAACTACTAGCCACGGAAAATCTCTCGCAAATTTCAACAAAGAGAACGAGGATTTGACCAGACTCTTTTAAAAATGCCTTTTCCTCAAGGATAAATGGGAGTAATGCCTGACTGATCTCGTAAAGGAGCTTTTGTACATCTTCACCTCTTATTCTAAGCAAGCCCGCTATTATATTCAGAATAAATCTACCATACTCTACATAGTAGGTAGCATCACCATCAGACCGCAAACTTTGTAGCTTGTGGATAAGAATGTAAATGAGTATGTGTATACAGTCTCCATCCAGTATAGTTAGAAAGCTTTCAATCCTAGTCAGCACACTAGCGTCTTCACACTCGAATAGTTTATCTAATATAGTTTCAAAGTAGTGCGTATCTTGCATTATGAGTGTGCCTCTGTCAATACACATTAAACGTTCCAAAAGAGTGAGCCTATACACATCCAATGGTGCATCTATGCACTCGTTGCAAATCTGGAAAAGACAGGAATTATAGGATGTAACGAGGGACTCAAGACCCTGTATATATAAGATACGGTTGGAGTCGACATCCTCTTGTTCAGATGGTTCATCAGATAGAGCCATTTCCAAAAGGTTCGGAATTACAGTATGCACAATAATATCAGGAAAAATGTTGGCTAATATTCCAAGCGCATCTGAGGCCTCTTCAGAACTTTCCTTATAACATAGAGATTCTTGAAGATATGCAGTTGCCGACTCTACATGTTCCATCACAAGTTCTTTGGAAGCAACCTGGAATATAGCACCAATACCGATACAAAATCCGCACCTTATTATGCTCGACTCATATGGTTCAAGATCGTCCATATTCTCTTCAGAGTAGAGAGTTGGTAATATCGCTTTAACTACTCTGTCTTGCATTCTCTCCACAAGATTTGAAATACATTTAGCGGCGAGAACCTTGAGAATGTAATCCTCATCCATCAACATATTAATAAGAGTATCTATTAGGTCGTCAAAAATGCGATTAAGAACCTGCGATAATACTAGCCCCTTCCAGAATGAGAGTGCAGTCGACTGTACTACATCATGATCATCAAACCGATAAATGTAAAGATACGTCTGAATGACTTTCGAGCCTCCGCACTTTGAACTTAAATGTTGCAATAGCATTAACATGTATTCTCTAGTTTGCCAGTTTTCTGATTTTAGAGCGCCTATAAAAGCTTCAAAGAGAGTTCCCAAATGGCCGTCAAGGGAATACGATGGGCTATCTTTCTTGCCCGTTTGTTCCCTTTCTATCTTAAATCCCTCCTTTTCTTCTCTATCAACTATACAAGCATCTATAATCGCCCTGCAAGCCTTGAACGCAGTTGTACTAACTTGTTCATTTAAAAATTCAAAGGTATCCAGCAACCTAGAAAGTACATGCTCCAAGTTGTCCAATATGACATCGGAACAAGTAGATGGAAGGTATATGAATGGAGCTATTGATGACTCCGATTCTTCACCCGGTTCTTGATTGGTAGACTTCTCAAGAAGGTCGAGAACTAGCTTGTTGACATAAACATAGGGTACAGCCTGAAGTGCCTCCGCAAGTCCATAGGCTGCGGAACTTCTCTCTATTGACGTGGTGAACTTGCACAAACAATCCAAAAGCGTGTGTATACACGCGTCCACACATGGAAGTACAGATGCTGATGTATCAAATTCGTGGAATTTTTGTGCAAATGATCCAATGGATTTGGCAGCCTTGCTTCTCACATCCGGTAGTGGATCCCTTAGTAGCTCAATGAGGATACTCATGACACTCGTGAAGAAGCTTTGAAGATCAGAAGCGCTAGTTATGGCAGATGATATGAATGAACAAAGAGATAAACCCTTTTCACGTTGTATTCCAGATCTCGATTTTAAACCCCTCTGTACAATGGGTTGTAGCAATCCAAGTTCATAAATTCCGGCATAATGATTGGAACCTTTCTTATTCGACTCCACTTGTACCTTTAACAAATGATCCATTATTTCCCCTAGCTTTTCATCTGTTGGTAGTACCAATGCTTCAATCACTAATTCCAGGCTGTCGACCAAAAGAGAGTCTTTTGGCATCAGTGAAGCTATAGAGCTAAAAAGTTCGTTTGCTGATGCCTTTACTTCCTTGTTTGTGTCAATTGTATATGTAGACGTTTCACTTATGATTCTAGATATGTTTTGTATCACGTTCACCTTAACGCGAGGATTCCGAACAAGCACAGATATTAGTCTCAAACAATAAGCCTTTGTGGCTGCAGTTTCACTTGAAAGTTTATTAATCACGATATTTAACAATGGAGAGAATCCAGGCTCTGTAACATCACCGAGTATAAGATTTGCCGTATTCTCAAGCTGAATATTTTCAAGGAGCAATGGTAGAATTTGTGGAAGGTAAGGCTCAAACAAATGCCCAAAGATTTTGTGTAAACCCTCAATTATGAGTATACTTGGCGCATTGCTGGGGAGTGGATGTAGAGGATCCGCAGAGCTTCCAGCGAGTATCATTGGAACTACATTGTGTTCCTGCAAAGACACAACTCCTGAACCCCTCAAAAGAGACGTAAAGGGGAGTATATACACACTATCCGCAAGACTCCTTTTGAAGAACTCATCTATTTGCTTCGATATAAAATTCTTTTCAGATGTACCCTGTAAAATACACATTCTGGTACATTTCACAATGCACGTGGATATTGCAGTATTTACTGCAGGAGTCTGGTTTAAATACGGAGAATTCGGTGATATGATGAGTTTTAACATTGCCCTCAGTGTCCATTGAATTATATTATCATATTCCGCCAACTTTGAAGCTAACAAACCCATTATTATAAGTCCAAAACCATAGGCATTATGCCTAGAAATCAGAGAATCATCTGAAAGTAATTCATCTACATCAATTTCCTGTCCACCATCAGCTTGTCCATGCTTGGCGTAAATGTTCAACATTCCCTTTATTTGTGCAAGTGCGCTCTGAATGTCATCTTCATTTGCAACTAATACATTCACCGATTTTAAAAGGTCTCCCATCAATTGATTATCCGAGAAAGTTAATAAAGCTCTATATACGTCAATTCTAAGTGGATGCTTGATAAGCGCCGTTTCAAAGTAGACGTGCAAAATGGCCAGAATAGCACCCTTTGTGACAAGCGATGAATGAGAGTAGAGGGAATGCAATTTAGAGAGCGTTTCTAGCGTATCATAATTTAATAGTGCATCAGAAAACATTCTTGCCAGATCAAGATTAACTGGTTCCTCACTAAAATACCGCGGAATAATCTCAATGAGCCGATCTAGTGTACATGACAATGAGGATTCAATATTGAATACCTTAATGTATGGTGAAATATGCGTATAATCCTCATTCTTGCAACTCATGTAGGTTTTTATGCATGGAATAACAATGTCCGCTCTAGAGAGCATACCTAAATGGCAAATTTGTGCAAGCTGATTCCTGTCCATTAAATATACAGAACTCTCGAGAATTTCCGCCGAGAGTTTATCCAAATCTTCGTGCTTTGATGTTTCCGACACGATCCTTAAAACGTCGTCCGGACTTAGGGACAATCCAGATTTGAGCTGTTTGACTAAAACTTCCATGGATACCCTATAAATGGTTTCTGCAGACGCTCCACTCCATTCCAACTTTTCACCTTTAAGGAGGGTAAAACGTATAATTTCCATGAGTAACAGCGAGAGGTTCGAATCTATTGCATCAACATCATCCAGAGGGAATTTCAAACCCTTTGGATATTTCCTAAAGTCCTCTGGAGTGTAAATATAGATCAAAGCTTTAGATATCCCTGTGGAACTAACACTTGATCCAGAAAACGCCTTGCATATTCTTTCTATAAGGTGCTCTGTTAAACAACCCAAACACCTGTATTGGATACTAGCCTTGGATATCTCTAACATTTTGCCAAGATAATTACCCATTTCAGCATTCTTATATATTAGCAAACGGGACAATGCAACATAAGCATTGAAATGTTTACGAACCAACTTCGAAATAGATTCTCGTGTTTCACATTGATCCTTGTAGCGCATTTCATCCAATTGCTGTTTTGTAAGGGAGACTTTGGTGTTCTCGGAAGAGCTGTAGAGGTTTGGCTGATAAGAGCGGCTATCTGCATAAAGTACATCACCAGGAGCAAAATAGATTTCAAAATCTTCGCGTTCATACTTTGATAAAAGTTTCAGATTTTCCTCCAAAGCAGTAAAAAGAATTTTGATTATGGCTTCAAGTGAGGAGCTATAAATGTTTCTCAGGCAAAAATATTTTACAAGATCCACGGAAAACAAATCTTCCAATCTTACTCTAGCATGTTCCAGAGCGTCACTTAAACTCAAAGAAAACCTTTTTATTACGCAACGCTCGAGGGGGGAGTTAATTCTCAGAGGTGCAGAGAAAAACTTTCGAAGGACGGACAAGTAATCTCCCTCTAGATGGCCGCCATCTCTGCAACACACCAGCTGAACCAGTAATAGAGAGACAAAGCCAGTAGAGCCCTCACTACCAAACGCCCTTATTATTCTCCTATAAAGTTTTCCATAAGCATCGCTGTATTCGTGGCCATCCTCAAGCCTACTCAAAATCGCCACAACAAGTCCATACACATGAACAGAGCCGTTACTCAAAATTGTAGTAACAAATGAATCCAACAATTTGCGCAGATATTCAACAGTGTAAACTCCATTAGAGCTAGCATTTACCAATGCTTGTCCATGTGCATATTTACTTAGAGATTCAAACAAGACCAAGAGATTTCTGTAAAACGGGTGTACCTTGTTTGTACAAAGAGCGTGTAATTCTTTTACAGAAGAAGGGGGTTCTATTTTCCATGGGAAAACTTGCCCATCAACCTTTAGGAGCTCCATATACAGTTTGATGCATATTATAAAATCTTCTGGCTTACAATTCCCTTCCTCAAAGATGGACGCTATGGAAACTCCAAAGTCTGTAGAGCTCTTTGCTAACAGGTACAATGCCTGCAAACAGCAGCTGCGATAAACTGGTTTATCTATTATTGCCTTTACTACAAGTTTCAAATCGGTTATAGCCGATGCATATTGCTCAACTCTAGCATCCTCTAGACCCTTTAAAAGAGTGTAGAGAACCTTTTCATTAATTTTAACCTCCTTTCCGCCAATACCGCGCGTTATTCCCCCGAGTATTTTGAGCATGCCTTCCACAAAACGACCGTCAGAATCCCCGAGCAGATTATTTAACACCGACAAGAGCTGAATAAAGCCTAGCTGAACAGATTCGAACTGATGCGAAGTTGCATTTTTAACTAGCGTATCAAGCAAAGGATCAATACTTGTTCTTAAAACACCCACATTGAACTTCCTTGCCTCAATTTCTGCGTCATTACAAAAACTCCTGTGATCCGGAAAGAGTAGCATGAGAGCCTTGACCCTCTTTTCCTGATCAACTACATTCCCTCTAGAGTTTTTAAACCAGGAAATTAGATTGCAAATGCAGGATCCAACGCCATTTACTTTTGAGAGTTCCTCAAGGGTCCTGCAAGTAAAATAGTAGCGGGAAGATTTGTACTGGTCCTCTGGAGATTGCGCAGTGAATATAAAGGCGCTCAAATTCTCAGTCACAAGGAGCTCCTTGAGGAGATCTACAAACTCTTCAAGTTTGGGTTCCAAAAGTTTCTTGTCAACCGCCTTTACAATTCTGTATGCAAAGTAGGGAATAACTTTGCTGTTCCTCTTTAACCTCCTTACGACATCAGCGTAGACAGTTTCGAATTCTTCAGCCGTCAGGCTTGAAATCAGGGCGCTTAGGGCGTCTATGGACTCTGGCCGAGTGTATTTACTGCTTTCTGAGATGATACCCTTGAGTATTGCTAGCTGCTCCTTTCTTCCGTTTTCAACTCCTAGCAGCTCACTGGAGACCAGAAGGGGTATTTTTGCAAATGGGACACTGTACAGGGCCAAAATGACCTTTACACATTTCAGTAGTGACCTTTTAAGCTTTCTAAATCCGCTCTTGTGCCAAGGGGCACCCTCTAGGTATAACGCGCTGTCCAGGGCCTCAACTAGGGTCACGATGGAGGCTTCTACGTCGCATTTGGAGGACGCAGTGCAATCAGATGGTTCCGACGATCCATTCCTTGCCACGGGTTGTTTAGATTCTTCATCTTCCTGTGCCTGTGCAGCCCTTGTTTGGCATTTCCTGCACTTTAACCAGCACTTTGCTACATTTAAGACCTCACTGAGCTCAGATCTGGTCACAATGCCGCGTTTAAGTCGAGTTAACACGCGGTCGCTTAAAACTGGTCCGCAAGTCTCCATTATCGGCTTCAACTCTTTCTACTGATCAGTCCAACTCATCCTTTGCGGACACAAACTGCCGCAGACCAAAATTTAGTTTTATGCTAAAAAATAAAGGAAATGGCGGCGGAGGAAAGGAGCAGCGGACGGCACACACGTGGGTCGACTCCCAGAGGATGATTTTGCCCTTGGCGCTCGTTTCAGCCATTCATTCTTCACACATTCATTTTTGGTGTCTATAGCGTTTGAATGAGGGTCACAGGATCGCTACAAGTGCTCCCTTTGGCCCTTTTATCCAGACTATGGACTGGACCGCCAAGGACCACTAAACTGGCACATTATGGGCTGATACTCTGAGATGATCATGATGGATGCCACATCTCCAGGAATCTAGGAGTTCATGCTGGAAAGTCGGCGCACAGGGCGAGATGGTCGGTGTAAGTCAAGCGCAGGTGTGTAGAGAGAGACGCGGCAGTCCGTACATCAAATCATTTGCTCTCCTCATGCAGACATGTCGGTATATCCGTCTGCTTTTGGCGCTGCTTCCGTCAGCGTCCCCTGCTGCCTGTTGGCCGGTGGACTTTGGTCGCCTATCGTCGGTCATTAAGCGCTTTGGCGGCGATAATGGAGCTGTTGTGGACATTTACTCGGATGCTAGATGCATCAGCTATCCGCAGGAGGACCAGAAATCGTCGCTAGTCACACTCGTTTGTAACGTCGCCGAGAACACTCCGGTGAAGTTGACGTTTTCGAGCTCAAACTATGGGCAAGATGGGCCTTCACGTGATAAGGAATGGAGTATTGACGTCTACAAAATTGAAAAGGGCGAAAAGAATGCAGTAAAAAGTGTATCTGCTGACCCCGGAGACGTAATACAACTCAGCATTTGCATGACTCTATTTTCAAAAGGGCATTCCGATGAAGCCAAAAACGAGAATGAAGTATGCAAAGACATTACTATCCATTTATTTCGCGCTGAAGTCATGCCCCAAAGTGACTTGTATTACAAACTTGTCTCATTTATTAAAGGTCTAACAAATGGGCTCATTAGTGCTAATAAAACTAGTGGAATAGACAAAGCTAGTCCAGAGAGTAAAAAGTTCACAAATGCAGTACGGAAAGGATCTGGAAGTTCCAGAATTTACAATCTCAGTGTGGGAGGGAATGGAGAGTTGATGGCTCCGTTTGATCCACATTCCTCCTCAATTTCAGTAAAGGTAAAGGATTCAACAAAAAAAGGCGATCCAATTTTTCTAAATGTAGACGCTAATTCAACGGGAAATGAGGATATAGAGTATGAATTAGATGGTAAAAAGCTCGGTCATGCTCCATTTAGAGCTACCATAGATTTAGAAGGAGAATATACTCATCACCTGCTTACCTCATTCAATTCCAGATCCGGAAAACGCAGTTTTATGCTCATAAAGGTTTTTGCGGAATCTTTTAAGGAGCTTGTAATTCTATCCTCTGATGACAAGGTCCTATTCTCTAAACCAGTGACACAAGAGACAGAAAATGAGCCAAGTATAAATTTGACTAGTGTAAAGATATGTACCGATCATAATGATTTTCTTGTACATACGCACTCAAAAGAGTCGTTTGGAACGGTTAACATTGAAGTTTGTCGGGGAAATGTCTGTGTAAACGGATGGAAAATCAAGTGCAAAAGGTATAAGGTTATAGCTGGAAATGCAAGAATAAATGTGGCATATTCTGGCGAAAAGTACAAGGTAAAACTTTTGCAAGGTGACTTGAAGTCTTTTAAAATATGGGATATTGGAATGATGGTGAATATGCTACTCTTGGGTCTTCTCAGGGTTAATCTGGTCTACACATTTCTTATCACTGGACCAATTGGACCGCTGAGTGCCATGATCACTCTCACCATTTTTGAACTGATGAATAGAAGGAAATCCGGAGAAGCTCATTGGGACTTTCTGGAATGGTGGACTATGGATTACTTTCAGATTCTGGTGGATTCATCCGCGGGCAAAGTTTTTCATTCCTCATTGACGGTAGTTGACTTTTTTCTATCCTCCATCACCGTTATTTTATTAACATTGGTATATGCAATTTTACTCCTGGTCATTATCGCTACCAGGTACATGCTATTGATGAAAGTCAGTTGTTACAACCCATTCGTACGTTTTACAAATTTTGTGGAAACTACTCTTGACAATTTTATGGACTATATAGATACATACATGATGGATAACATTGAATTTATCGCTATATATATTTTTGTAACGATTATAATACAAGCTATTGATGTATTTGTGGATATAGAAAAGATTTACATTATGGGATATTCTTCCTCTCCAACGACATTCTGTATAGCTATTATACTCATTAAAGTGTTACCGATGATTACCATACTTGCTTTAAGATATACCAATACTTTGTTGAAGAATAAAGGCACTTATTCTCCATTAGGTAGCACTTACTATATTTTGCAAAATGGAGGGAACGAAGATAGTTTGAGCAAGGCCAGCAGCGTTTACAACAATGGAAATATACTTGCATTAGACGAAGGTTATTTTGTTGAGTATGAAAACATAAAAGTGACTGGAGAATGCGCTAACCTTTCCAGAATGAACCATAGGCAGCGCATAAGGATCAAGAATATCTACTCCAACAAAATGGCTGAAAGTGGCAGAACTTTTGATAATTTGTGGTTCTATTCTAAGAGAATTGTCATAAAGTATCTTGAATATGGAATGAAAGCATCTAGATCCATCGCAAAACTCTCTACCCTCGAGCTAAAACAAGCATCCCTTATGGAAGATAATCTGGAAGTATTCGTACCTTACAGTCGAGAAAAACACGATAACCTTAAAATAATCACCGGGAAGATTGATAAGAAGGAGAAAAGGATGGCTGTAAATCTCACGATTATTGAACATGCAGTGCTACTTTTCACTGTTGTCTTATCGCATAATGGTCCTAATTTCTCATTGTACACCATGTTGATTTATGCATCCTCATTTTTAATGTGGATTATAGTGGCAATTAAAGCCCAAAATAAAACTGATTATAAGAGTTACGGAAGATTGTTGAATGGATGTACTAGTGGGAGAATTCAAGTTGGACTTTTTGCCAGATTTACGGTAATTTTAGCCGCAAAACGATTAATCTCAGCAATTGCATTTATCATGTCCAGTATTTATATGCGGTATTGGATAAAGAGAATGGTGGTTTTGATTATGGTTCATAAAATTGTAAATTCATCATTTCTTTATTCCCTTTTCCTATGTATGTACGGCTGGATGAAGAGCCTTTTTAAAGCCATCGGTTTGATTTTTCTGGAGATTTTTGCATTTTTCAAATTCTTTGGGGTGAAAATACGTATCTGGTATGACAGCCATATTGGTAAGACTATGAATGCGTTACCCTGCAAAATTATAAGGTTATACGCATTTGATGCTAATGGGCTCAAATATGAGGTGGATATGAAATTTTTAGACAAACGAATATACATTTTTGGCTCTAGTATAAAGTACAGAGACTGTAGAGAAGCCGCTTTACACGTTTACCCAGAATCAAGACTATCATCGGAAGACGTTTGCGGGTATAATTACATGATAGTTGCAACTGTTATTCTGAGGAGGAACTTTTGCAGGGATATTCATCTCCCACTCTTTCTGTCAGTGCCATCTCTGGAGAGTGTAACCGCGCACAACAATGACGACCTCTACAGTGTGACTATTGATAGCAAGGAGAACAAGTTATGTTTCACTGGACCATTTATAGTGGCTAACAAGAGGTACATTGTTACACGGTGGAAGGTAGGTGGCAACAATTTATCAAAAGGGATTAAAATAACTACATCTGCACTCTGCACTTCTGTCGGAGAGCTCACATTTTTCATGGAAAAGCCGGCCGATTTTAGCAAGTTGATAATAGTAAAAAGAGATGATGAGAAGAAAATATTGAGATATCCTCCACGCACATTTGTGGATTTTGATGAATGTAGCAAGTTGGTAACAGTTTATCATAGTGACCTCAAGGTTGGAGTCAACTATAGCGTTGAATACACCACTATTTCCCAGGGCGATCAGGATTTTAAGAGTGATGTAATCGCAGAAAAGCCATGGGAATTGCATGTTCCAGCTGGATCAAAGGGTTTCTCCCCCTTTTACAACTACAAGGTTACAAGGGATGACGGAGTATCACGTTCAATTAGGCTTGTAGATGAGGTGTCAGAACATTATAAATTCGGCTTTACATTTTCAAGGATTATTTTGGATGGGAAAATTGATTTCATCGATCCAACTCACGGGGTTTGTTCTTTTGAGGATGGGACGTTTATGATTGAGCTGGATGAGGCCAGTGCTTCCATTAAAATGCCCATGAAACCTGCCATCTATATAAAGGATGAATCTTGTGCAGAAATACTAGAAAGTGGGAGCATAGAATTGGTGGATTCCTATACCGATATTACAGGCACTACGAGCAAGAGCTCCTCCATGGATTACGTAAGAGCGTCTGGCGAAAGGAAAATATTCGAAATAGAGACAAGTCTGAGTAAATTCCTTTTAACAAATGGGAATCATTCTATGCTGCCCATTACAGTCCTTTCAAGGCTAAAATGCAAAGCAACTGGTGATGAGTATTTTAGAGTAATTCCACATTACAACTACTTTGCAAGGGTCATAAAGACCAGAATAATCAAGCTAGAGTGTATGTATGCCAATCTTGGAGATGGTTCTGATATTGATGCATATTTGGCCTATTTCATGAGTGAAGAGGAGAAGATGGCCATAATGGATAGTTTACCCCGTTCGGACATAGTCGAGATACTTGGCGTCATGATACGTTTTTGTCTATCGCATTTGAGTAGTGTTGTCGAAATTTTGAAAAACTTTGATGAAGTCTCCAGATCTGAGGAGATGAGGAAGTTGGTTAAAGAGATGGATAGAGTAGCAACCGTAGAACCTGTGCATGCCACACTAGAGCATATCAAGAGGTTGATTGCTAGCGATTACGAGGGTAATGATGTTTACAAGGACCATATAGACCACATAGTAGTCCATAAAGAGAGTATAAGGCCCGTGATACACATAAAAAGCCAAGTTTCCGAGTGGATGGCAAGGTCGTCCCACCTTTTACTGCAAACGTTTGACAAGGAAGCCTCTGCCAGCTTTCTAGAACAGGTTCTGTCCGATGAATTATTTTGGGGTATTTCATGTGAATCTCTTGCATGCAAGGACTCCAGAAATGATGTGAAAAATAGAAAGGCAAGACACCAAGACATACGAGAGATTATTCTGGGCGGGCCGTCCTCGGCTCAGGACCCGCTAGAAGGCAAGCATACATTTGGCTTCATGCGATTCGAGGGCAAAGACGGCGATTTATGGGTGCCGTGCGTGATTTACCTCTCAATTTCAGTCCTGCAAATGAGGCTAACCAGCAGGGTATACATCGCACAACTGACACATCTAGCAGGGGATTTTGGTAGTAGACACATTGAGGGGAACATTCAAGTCAAGATAAAGGCGATAAAGTCTCGAGTTGCAGGGCAGCCGGTTCAGGTCCTCCTCTCACATGAGCGGGTCGTAGCACCGCTTCTGACCGCGTTCGAGCTCCAGGACCCCTCCCATTCGGAAGAGCACTGGCTAACTGATCTCAAAAGGCTGGAAATACGCCCAAAGCGCCAGGAGGGACGTAGATGCGGCCGCTCCGCCTACACACCAAGCGATCCCCTCGAATTCCGACACGGAGCGACCTAGCGACCCAAAACTCGCCAAAATGGCAAACCATAATGTTAGCATCACAATAAGCAGTTGCACGTTTACTGTATACGCCAGAATATCGACAAACGGGGCCGGTTGGGGTCACCTGATGTGTGGCACTGTAAATATTCTTTAAAAATGACAAAAGACGCGGGAACTGCTCCAAAGAGCAAAGACCAGCGTGAAGTAGTCGCTCAGTACGTGAAAAAGGTGCGAGAGCACCGGGATTTGGAGGCAAAGATCAAGAAACGTGAGTTTTTGCTCAAGAGACACAAAATCCGCAGTCCGATCCGACATGAGCGAGTTGACCGCCAAGGACGAAAAGTACGAGCAGGACCTCAAGGCTCTGCAGAGCATCGGCCAAATCGTCGGCCACGTGCTCCGACCAATCGACGATAACAAGTGTAAGTTGCGTTCTCTTCATTCATGGGCTCTGTACGCCCGTCCATACACCCCTTACACACCCATTCAGTCATCGTCAAGGCCTCGAGCGGTCCCAGATACGTTGTGTGTTGCAAGGTCAACATCGACCCCTCGACCCTGACCTCGGGGTCCAGGGTGGCCCTGGACATGACCACGCTGACCATCATGAAGAAGCTGCCCAGGGAGGTGGACCCGGTCGTCTTTAACATGCTCAACGACGTGGAGCTCGTCGACGGCAAGGCCAGGAAGGAGGGGTACGATTCCATCGGTATGCTACTCATTAATCCATACTGACCACTCTGTAGGAGGACTTCGAAAGCAAATTAGGGAGATGAGAGAGGTGATTGAGCTCCCGCTGAGGAACCCCTTCCTCTTCCACAGGGTGGGAATCAAGCCGCCAAAAGGCGTGCTGCTCTATGGACCGCCCGGGACGGGAAAGACGCTGCTCGCCAGAGCCCTGGCGTCTGACATTGACTGCAACTTTCTCAAAGTTGTCGCCTCTGCTGTTGTAGATAAATATATCGGTGAATCTGCAAAGATTATTAGGGAAATGTTTGGTATGTCTACTCTCCTCCTCCACCCATTCATTCATCACCATTAGGCTACGCAAAGGAACACCAGCCGTGTATCATATTCATGGACGAAATCGACGCCATTGGAGGAAGGAGGTTCTCCCAGGGCACGTCCGCAGATCGAGAAATCCAACGCACCCTCATGGAGCTGCTAACACACCTGGACGGTTTTGACGAGCTCGGGCAGGTCAAAATCATCATGGCGACAAACAGACCAGACGTGCTAGACCCAGCCCTCTTGCGCCCCGGACGTATCGACCGAAAGATTGAAATCCCACTCCCCAACGAAGCCGCACGGGTGGAAATCCTCAAGATTCACTCGAAAAAGCTCACAAAACAGGGAGATATCGGTATGTTGCACAGTACACCCACATTATGCACGACTAATGACATTACAGACTACGAGGCAGTTTGTCGCCTCTGCGACGGGTTCAACGGAGCAGATTTGAGAAATGTGTGCACAGAAGCCGGTATGTTTTTTAGGCGTATGCCATAGCATTAAAACAGGCATTTGCGCAATTAGAGCCATGAGAGACTATATTATAGAAGAAGACTTTTTTAAAGCAGCCAGGAAACTGACAGAGAATAAAAAGCTGGAAGGGACGCTGGCATATGAAAAGTTGTAATTTGTACATACAAGCTAGGTCATGTCTATATGGATGGTATGAGCTCTATCTACAGGTTGTCTTGCCCTTTTTGTTTATTCCAATTGTGCTATAACAAGTTTGCATGCAAGAAAGGAATTTTGGTGCAAGATTTTCCATGGAGAAACTGATGGGAGACGGATGACTATCAGTAAGGATGAATATGAGGACATTTATCGGTAACATTCCTTTGGATTGTTTAGGCTAAACTCTTTGGCTCTAGACCATTTACTTTCCGGATGATTAAATTCGTCACATTCCTCATCCTTGTAGACTAGCCGCTCGTAGTGACCATTCTGCTCACACCAGTTGAGACATTAATGGAGTACTACTGAGGAAGGATGAAGGAGCGAGTAGGATAGAGGGATAATAAATAGTACAGGACAGAGAATCTAAGGAAGACTAAGGAGTCTCTTAATCCTACTTTCTTGGTTCTCCTGATACTAAACTTATCTTGAACTAAAGGATGGAGGTTCTAGTAAAGCTGAAGAATCTACTGCTGGATACTCTACTGTATGTCATGCTAATAGTAATTCTAGAGGACCCTAAAGACCTGTTGGTAAAGTTAAAGAACCTGAAACAGCTGGATCTGAAGAACAAACTCTTAGTTCTTTTGGCCATACTACTCTTACTTCTGTTCATAGTGTCTCTAGTCACTTGCTGTATCTCAAAGACCCCTGACAACTTCTACCTCTCTCTGGTCATACTCTTTCCTTCCCTATGGTCCTTCAAACTGATATTGGTTCTGCTGGTCCTGAAAGACTTTAAGCTCAGATTCAAGCTATAGCTCTTGAAGATTCAACTTAAAGGACTTCTTCAGAGCATCATGGCCTATAACCCTATCAATAATGGCAGTCCCACAAGTAATCATTCAGCTTAAAGAAAAGCCAGGGAATGAAAAGACTTATGATGGATATCCCCCTTCCAGAGGTAGGACTATCATTAGAGTCACAAAATCTAATTACCCTCCTGGATCTGACTTCCTCAAGTATACTCACGTGGACAGTGTTTCCAATGGAGGAAGATTTACACTACTGGCCGTACTAGATGGTAGAAAACCTATCAGTGTGATTAGGGAATACGGTAAAGAGGTGACATCAGTTTCTGCCTATTACTGGCAGCGTGAAAAGGGTGGACCTAAGAAGGCTCTCCTAGTTGAAGTAGTATACAGTGGATCAGGTGGAACTAAGTATTATGTCCGGGGTACTGGTAGAAACCAATGGACTTTACTTCCTGTATTCTCAGGTCCTTATACATCTAATAAACTCACCAATAGTAATCTTGACCAGTTACTGGACGACCTCACCTGTGAACATCACAACGCAGTTACTTTGAATCTAACATTTCAGAATTCTAAGACTCATAAGAATGGAAGCTACTGCTGTTACAAACATAATCATACTAGAGTTTCCGTTGAGCAAAAGACAGTTTCCTGTTCAATACATTCTGGCTCTGCTCCATTCTTCAAACATGAGGTTAATTACGCTGGTAAATGGAAGGTAGCAGCTATTAAGTACTATAATAGTGGTCCTAATACTCATAGGATAAGAATAAATATTGACGGCCTTGGGTTACCTACCAAACAGTCAGTAAAAGTTACAGTTTATGTTTTCTACTCTAATAGTAGTAGGGATCCGGTTCTAATCTATGTAGATTCATCTGGAGATAAAATTAAAGGATGGTACCAGAAAGGTACTACAAATGGGTGGATAAAAGTCTCTGGTATATCTGAGAATATAACACCAGATAAGTTAACTAAACCTATAGACTGTACTAGTGAAGGCGATTTTAAAAAACTTGCGGAGGAACTAAAACGACTTGGATGTGAAGGCTTGCAAGAATGTACTCAAGAGACTACTGAAAAACAAGAAGCACGACTAGAACAACTACGTGCTGAAAAGGATATAGAATTACGTTCCGAAGGTGTTAGAGATACTGAAGGACTAAGGTCCGAAGAAGGAAAGGAGGAAGAAAAGGAGAAACCCTCACCTCAAATACAAGAAGCTGGTCCTTCTGCTAGTAATAAAGCTCCCGGAGTTGGAGAACCTAAAGCTGCTGCTATTCGAGGCGATGCCCCTGTTGAAGCTCTTAAAGATCTTGCTAAAGAAGGCTTAGGCCTTTCTGGTTGGGATTCATATACAATTCTTGGGGCCTTTACTGGTGTTTTAATGGCATCTGTCATAACCACTTTTGCATCATGGAAACTTTATAAGGCCTACCAAAATTACTCTGACCCTTGGGTTCGGCAGATCTGATGACTTTCCTACTTCCACTAAACAACCCAGTGGATCACAGTAAAACGCTTTAATTGCACGATATAATGATAATTTAAAGACAACTCATTAATCTTGTGGATGGATAAACTAAACACTAATGCAGTATGTTCTCCCTACCCTTGGTAGGTGGTAGAGACTCTCCCCTCTAGACTCCTCTCTTCTCAGTAGGCAGGACTAGGGAGTCTTTTACCTTAACTCTTGGTATACTCCATTACTCGTTTTGTTATAAAGGTACATGTCCTGAGAGTACTTCCATCACTTGCTTATTCTTGTTATTACTCCTAATGGTGAGGGATTTATAGCGAACGTAGTGAGTCTAGGGAATAGTAGGATTATCTCTGGCGGTACCCCATTAGATCAACTACTCAGTGCCCATTATATCAACAAGATAATAATCTCAAAATAAATCTTGAAAGCTTTGACAGGAGTAGACAGACACATCATGCATGTAGATAACTCGTGGTTATACGGATTTATTGGTTGCCTATTTCTTAGAATGTTCACTATACCCGTGGACCATCATATTTGTCTAACCCAAGGGTCTCCTTTAAAGTTCTTATAAAGCTTCCATCCCGCAAGACCAGCTGCGCCTGATCCACCAAAAACACCGAAGACGATATATCCAGCGAAGACACCACCAGTAGTAGCGGTAGTAATAACAGGCTTAGCTTCACTAACATCACTAGCACTAGCATCAGTTTCAGTAGCAGCTTGAGCTTCATCAGGGGTTCCTTCAGAAAGAGCAGCAGGAGAAATAGGAGAAGTAGGAGGATCAGATTCAGGAGCAGTAGAAGTGTGTTGCGATGAGGGACAGTCTTTATGGTTCTTACATTCGAGCTCCTTAACAAGTTCTTTATACTGATCACATTGTATATTCCCATTTAACTCGTCCGGTCTTATGCTGAGACTTTCTACTTTTGTCCAGTCTTCATATTTACCATTACTACTATTAGGTTTTTTAAACCACTTCTTATCAACTTCCTGAGGTCCACCTTTAACATATATGAGGATTGGGGCTTCCCCTGTACAGTGGAAAACATAGAGAGTGAGTGAGCCCTTTTGGAAATCTGCAAGGTCAGGAATATTTATTCTCCTTCTTGGACCAGAACTATTTGGATAATACTTGATAGCTGCAACTTTTGAAGTACGACCAGAAGTAATATCATGTTTGAAAAATGGAGCAGAACTAGGGTGTGTTGGACTTGGGTCGTTAAAATGTTCTGTACAAGAAACTGATCCCTTGTTAACAGTGATCTTTCCTTGACCGTTATGGTAAGCACAACAATATGTGTTGTTGTTACTATCATTATCATAGTTAGAGATGCCATCAGTAAGATTCTTAGAATTCTTAGAGGATAAATCTAAAGTAACTGATTCGTAATGCTGACAAACTAGGTCATCCAGTTTAGTTTCAAGTTCCTCAGGTGTGAGTGGAGATCGAGTTTCATAAATTTTAGTCCAACTTTCCCTATCACTACTCTTGGAATAATAGGTAATAATTCCTAGATAGTCGATAGTGACCACTTCTATCAAGAGAGTCTCACCAGGTTTATCCTTCCAGTAATAGGCGGAAACTGAGGTAACATTGGGAGTTCCTCCAGTAATCAGACTGATAGGTTTATTATCATCATCTAGTACTTGTGCAAGTTTAAATACTTTTGTTCCTCCAGGATATAGAGTATGTGTATACCTGCATAAGTTCGCAGTAGATCCTTGGTCAGGAGGATAGAAAGACTTTTTGACAGAAATGGTAACTATTTTACCAGTTCCGGTAGAAGGTTCACCGTAAGTAACAGTACCATCCCTATTCACCTTTTGGTTTTGCGAAAGCTGAATGGCTACTTGTGGAGGAAATAGTGCTGTCATTATTACTATAGTTACCAGAGCAACTCCGTCTCCCAACACTCATCCTCCTTCACAACTAGTTCACCGTCAGAGAGACTATCCACAGAACAAGATGAGTAGCTATCAATGCAGTCTTCAGTAGTACAGTCAACACTCACGTCAGTAGAAATTAGTTCGTCTATCCACTCTCCATAAAATTCCACCGGGTCCACAAATAGCAAAGATCATGTAATGAGAATCATGTACACAAAACCTGTTACGATTTAGTCAACCATACCTGCGGGCCTAAAGAGTGTGTAATGTCTTGGAATAACCTACTGGAATCTTTCTTTTACATTCTACTATACACCCATTACAAGCGTCTAGAAGGAGATAACCATCTCTGCATGCAAATCCCTCTTAATCATAAACTCTTTAATGTGATAGACTGGGTGCACATTCTTCATGCAGTCCTCCACAATCCTCCTTGCGACTTTAATGCCCTTTATTGAGACCGTCTGTCCCTGGGTAAGAATATAACACTCTGTGAGAAGCTCCAGAGCCTTTAACGTAGACCCTCCGGGACCTATAAGACGTTGCCTCCTCTTTATAAATTTATCCTTGTTTCGCAACATACCATTGTCAAGCGCCTTTTGGCTGTTAGACCGGGCATAACATTCTTGCCACATCTAGATTTGAGGCTTCCAGCCAGTGTTTAGGCGATGTAAATTGTGAGTCTCTAGTGCCTAGTAGGCTATATACTGCATTATGTGTTTAGTATCTGTGAGTCAGTATTTAGACTCTGGAGTAGTAGACTGTTCCATCTTTAGGTCCCTTAGCTTCTGATCAAAGTCTGTCTTGTTAATCTCCATCCACTCTTCACCACTCTTTTCAAAGTACTTCCATCTCCTTGATAATGTTTCCACTACAACCATCTCCAGTAACTCCATAGATCCCTTCTTATGAATGATACAAGAAAGGCAATAGTCGTTATAGTATCTGCTATGCCTTCCGATGGTTCCTTCTGTATAAATAGGTTTTGAAGAACTCCATAAAAGGCCATTCACATCCTTTACTCCTTTGGCAAGGTACCCTGGTTTAGGAAAAAAATGCTTAGTTGTAACTCCTAGTAACTCCGTTTCAAAGATGCTACATTCATTAGTACTATTGGCCAAGGAAAGATCAAGTTCAAAGTTTGAGATCCATTCTGCAGGATCCCTCAAGCTCCTCATCTTGGCATCATGATCATCACAGGATACCCATTTACTATCCTTGAGTTCAAGATAGTACTCCTTAGAAGCGCCAGAGGAAGTGGTTACTACAAGGACCAGTTCAGGCTTCTTATCCTTGTTAAGATAGGCTTTAGTATGGTCAAATGTTTCTCCAGTAGATGGAATCCAGATTTCTTTCTCACCATCTACTAACCTTATAACTGTAGTGTTCTTCTTTGGAACAATAAGTTTAACTCTGTTTGCAGTAAAGGTATAGTCAAAGGAGTTGCATTGTTCGTCTGGTTTAGCAATATTAAGAGTAGTAGCGTGTCTAGATGATTGAGTAACTGGAGTTTCATCCACTGCTACATCTTCTACCTTTCCAGCATTAGATCTACGAGCTGATGGCTGTGTATACTCTGCTTCATAGACAGTTCCATTGGACAAATCCCATACCAGCCTTTGGCCACTCGATATATTCTTCCTTGTTCCCTTTATGAGATGATAGCTGACAACTTCATCCTCTGCATAGTCGTCTAGAACCTCGATAAAGAGTCTGTCAGTGGGAAGTCTTGAGTTTCTGCAACGGCATAGTCCTAGTAGACAGGTTGCCAAAAAAATGGAAGATACATTCATCTTCTCTCCAACATTCGTCCACTATAATACGCCATGAGACACTTGATGAGGATGCAGTGTATTAGCCCCGTAAGATAAGGAGAGGATGAGTGAATGGATATAATAGACAATGGATGGGGTGATGAAGGAATAATATCCCGCATATTCCCTTCCTAAAGAGAGTAAATGAAAAGCATTTTTGAAAGTGAATATTCTTCCAGAATGAGAAAAAACTGTACCTCCAAAAATACCTTCGGGATAATCTAGATACCTTAGAACCTGATCCTGGTAGACAGAGTAGATGGAGGGAAGAAGAGTTTTATTGGAGGAATAAATCAGTATGAGAGTATGAAATGGATATTTGAGAGTAGTAACAACTGTAGTGACCAAATTGGAGATTCTTCATTAGCATAAGCGATTTTAGAACGCCAATCCTTAAGCTCCTAAAGGCCATTAACAGAATCTAGTCTACCATTATTCCTATCAATAACCACTAGCATACCCTTAAACCTATAAAAAGTCATCTTATGCCTCTCATTCCGGCAATAACAGTGTCCATTACATCCCCCGTAACCATTCTTGTACCCATGTACAACCCATCTCACGCATAAAATAGAAAGCCATAGTGAAAACTAAAAATTATACAGGACATGTGGAGACGTATCCACATTCAATGTGATTAAAATTCTAGTGAACGAGGAGTTTGAGATGCACGGGGAAACCGCCATCGGCGGCAACCCACTTCCCATTCTTCTTTACAAATCCGTGCTCCTTTAGACCGTCAGGGGTCAAAACCAACAAATGAGCGTGGAATCCGTCATGGGCGAGTGTGACATGGAGACCCCTCTCACCTCCCCTGGCCTCCCAGAGGACCTGGTCACCGTCAACTACCTTGAATACAGAGGCAAGAACGGAGCAAAGGAAGACGTCAAATGGAAGTCCATGATGTCCTCCCTTATAAAGCAAGACATGATGACCGGGTTCCTTGGCTGAAAGGTCAACAGAAGTGAGAAATGGCTCTGCTGGTGCCCTCTTGTCAAGGTAGCCCTTGAAGCCAAGGGGAGTCCATTTACCTCCAACCTTCTCAAAGCACTTTTCTAGAGCATGACCAGACTCTACCAGAGAAAGGCGTGCAAAGTCTGAAACTCCATTCAAAGCGTGAACGGAAAGATGTAGACATTTATCGCCTGCATGTCCGGCCTTCCAAAGTACGTCATCCCCCTCCTTGACACCGACAAAGACTACACCAAGACCTGGTACGAAGGTGGTACTGAGGTTGTGTCCATATTTGAATGGCACTGAGACTACCTTGTCTGGGTCAGCATGAGCGAAATCCAAGACAAGTTCCTCTGGATTGAAATGATTGTGATGTCCATGGAGCTTGTTCTCATAGGCTACCTTGGTCACGCCCTTCCACTCGAGGTTCTCAAAGACAAAGAAGAGGTCAGAGCCGTCAAGGTGCAAGAGGAGAGCGACTGGAAGGTTGCCGAGTTTGTGAAGAGTGAGAGAAAGAAGAGAGGCTCCAGCCTCCCATAGGACGTGAACACCATGTGTAACCTTCACTACCTCAAAACCTGGCTTTGGTGTGTGCTTGAGAAAGAGGTAAACACCGTCAAATCCACC
Organism: Theileria equi strain WA; assembly: GCF_000342415.1. Lineage (NCBI taxonomy): Eukaryota > Apicomplexa > Aconoidasida > Piroplasmida > Theileriidae > Theileria > Theileria equi. The sequence goes on along the minus strand of NC_021367.1, from coordinate 775,532 downwards.
AGAAAGCAAAAAGTGGCTGGGATCAGAAGGGGCAAGAACGTCAAAGGTAATTCCCACCATTTTATCACACGTGGAGCGGTGCTATCCCGAATAGAATCCGTTGCAAGAAAATGTGTAGTCCCCTATCGCAGGAATGGCTCTAGGAAGGATGAATGTAGATGGGGTATGTAGGGTACTGATCTCGAGAATCCTAACGGAAGAAGTGAACTTGGCCGAGGTGTACCGACTGTTTGGAGACCTTCTCTCCTTAGATGAGTGGTGGTGCCATTGAACCTCCAGCAAACACCTTGCACATCTCTAGCATGCACGCCTGTCTTTTCTCCCTATTTTCACCTTGCCGTATGCTCTCTATTCATCAGTTCTCCATCGTCCATTACTCACTAGACCATTACTATTCTCGCCGCTAGTAATCTTGCACTAAAGATGCACGTTATCAATCTTCTTGCTGGATGGATCAGCAGCGTCTCGCGGATTTACACACTACCCTGGAGAATGGAATCCAGCTTGCTCTCTACCTTTGGTCGGTAGGACGCTCATCTCCTTAGACTTGGAGATAGCTCTGCGATGAGAGTATCGTTCCTCTAAATGTGCAAATGAATGGGCCATAATTACGAGGTGCTCGGTAGATTATTGCCATTGAGAGATGGTTTTGGGAGCAGATGGAGTAAGTATAGGAGCCTTCCTTGGTGGCTCTTCTTGAAGCTCAGTACCACTCTCTAAACCAGCTTTATCGTCACTATCTTTAATTCCCTGGATCAACCCTTTAGTCCATCCTCTGGCTTGTGGGCACTCGGGCAGTTTGCTGACGCTACTCCTTATCTCACCTCCAGGATTTACATGGTACTAGACCTAACCATTCTCCGCTCTACACATTCATTTCCTCTCCTTCATCCCTCTCTTTCCATGACCCTTCCATCCTGCTCATCTTCTAGGTACCCCTGGTCCTTTACTCCCCTTTAGCTGCTGCTGGCGCCCAAATTGCCTCTTTATGGGCATTTCCGCATACACCTTTGGTAAGTGTGGGCATACATCTCCATTTAACTCACATATGCCCATAATATCGCATTCTGGCCACGAATCGTCCACATACGGCGAATTTTCTCGGCTGTCGTTCCCCAGATTCATTTTCTATAAAATGGAGGACTTGGAGAGGACGTCCGGTTTGAGTTCTCCGAACATTCTCCTTACTGGCCACGAGGGTGACGTTTACGCGCTCGAATTCTCCCCCGATGGCCAATTTTTGGCGACTGGCGGTAAGGACAAGACGATTCTACTCTTTCAGGTCTACGGGGAGTGCCTGAACTTTGGGGTCTTGGAAGGACACAAGAATGCCGTCCTTGAGCTCCACTGGGACGCCACTGGCGGCCTCCTCTACTCGTGCTCGGCCGATCACACCGCCGCCATCTGGGACGTTGAATATCGCAAAAGGATCAAGAATTTGAGTGAGTTTACGTGGTATTTGGAATGATTCGGAGCGCTGGAAGTGGCTGAAATGACCCGGGAATGCCTCAGGAAGAAGAGGAATGTCCATGTCTTTATGACCGCCGACAGTCATTATGGCCAAAAATTCCATCATTCCTTTACTTGCAAACATTCTACCATCAAGCCACTCAAAATATGGCCTTTGTGGGATCCATTTAGCCCCTTAAAACCCATTTTATACTCCCATACAGACGGTCACAGTGAAATCGTAAACTCGTGTTATCCCGCTCGTAAGGTCGTCGGCAGTAATATGATAGTGACCGGTTCCGACGACGGAACCGTAAAGATCTGGGATACTAGGTCCAAAAATAATGCAAAATCAATCGCTCAGGATTTCCAAATTTTGGCCGTATGCGCAGATGCAAACGGAGAACGCGTTTTTTCCGGTGGAATCGATAATGTAATCAGGGTAAGTTAATGCGCTAAAGTGTATAAGCGGGTGAATGGTGAGCGAAGCGAGTCTCTAGAATAAGGACAGACAAGGGACTACTGGAAAGATGATCAGCAAAGAAATGAGTTAGCCATGGCTAGATAACTGTCTACTATATTCCACAACTGTTTGGCATGGACACTCGTTAGCTTCTTTACTAATCAGAGAATGTATCAGCAACTCTACTTCATCTATGAAACCTTGAGGATGTGAGCTACTTAAACATGCATCTTGAAATGGCAAAGAATACTGGAGCATTGACCTCCCATGCAGAGAATGGAGGGGGTCTCTTCACCTTCTAGCCAAGGATGATGTGGTATAGGATGCAGTATAATGTAGTATAAAATGGGTGTGGTATCTCATAATGTAGGATGGTCGTTGTGTCGATAAGATGCAAGGATCGGCTAAAGAAGACAGCCTTTTTCTTTGCTGGACTGGGACACCTTCAACCTATGTTACTGGCAGCTACTAACTCTGACTACTTGCTTGACAGGTTCCTTCTCGAGAAGCGCTGTTCCAGTGAGTATGTCTCCAGGACAATCACCTCACTCATCTTCGTGGAGATCTTGGCAACTATTCTCATGGGAGGTTTTGGAGTGCTGTTAGGACTCTTTCCAGACTTCTTTAGTAAGATATCCAGGGAGAAGGAAGAAGATTTTAGAGGTTACCTCACGGTTGGTATTCAGTGGATCATCTTCATGGGATACTTGCAGATACTCAAGGCTTTTACATCCGGTGGAGAGAAGGGACATATTCAATGGTTTTACTATTCTCTACTATTTCAACACTTTTTCATCTGTATCATAGGTGCAGGCATTGGATTTATAGATGTGGACAGGGCACTATGGTATCTCATGAACATTCCTGTGTCACCTGTCCTCATCTTCTTCTACCAGATGTTTATCCACATGTGGGCTCATAAGAGTGGTCTGGTTAATATTGGGTATATAGTAGTTGAGAATCAAATATGGCTAGGCATTATCAATTCGTGTATAACAACAGTACTGTGGACCATAGCCTATTTTCCACATTTTCTGGATGAAGAGCCTAAAAATCCCGGAGTAACCATTGAGCTCTCAAAGACCAAAAAGCTAAATAATGGCAATCTTCATTACCATGAAGATGATAGATATGCTACTACTGGATATAAGACCATTACTGTCACAGGTAAAAAGGATGGCACTAGTCCTGGAACTACACAATTCACAGTGAGAGCAGTAATGGATAATGGTGGTAAGAAGCTACTCCTCCGCCCATGCATGCAAGGGCTATTTTGGGAATTAATTGCATACTACGGTACTAGTAATATCAGAGAACCTCTCCTAATTTATGCGAGATCTGACACCTTCCATTATTACTACTGCAAGGGCTCAGACAACTACTGGTATAGGTACAAGAATGGTGATGAACGCAGTAAAATAATGCCTGAAGATGGTACTGCTACTGGACTAGGTAAACTGCTTTCTGAACTTAATAATAGTCCTAAGGGAGAGATGAATAGTGAAAAACATTCTAAACTTGGTGACCTACAGACTAATCTCCAATCTGATCATCCTAATTATGACTACTGGAAGATTTTGGGTAATCATGATGGTGGCCCATGGTGGAATCCTGTATACTGGCGCTTGTCTCCTACTTGTATGCCACTGATTATGCATGGTTTAGCGGTTGGAGCTATGGGTTCAATTTATCCTCATTTGGTTCCAAAGACTCTGGTTTCTGCCAAGCATGCTCGTATATTTGACATCCTCAGTATGTTTTTGGCAGCAATTACCCAGATTTTGAATCTAATATTTCTTGAGACTAAGAGTAAGGCTTTTGCGAACAGACCTTGGGAAGGTGGAGACAAATGGTACCTTTTCTGGCTTCTCTATATACCATACTTTTTGTCATTCCTACTCATCATCTTTAACATTCACTATCCTGACTGGAGTATCTGTTGCTATATTAGGAGCCACACTTGGTTAGCGTTTCTCATCATGCTTTCTGTTAGTTTTACCAATGACATCTTTCTGGCAGTAGGAAGGGGTGGTATCATGGACCAGAGAAGTGGTAATAAACGTCTAGGAGGAGATCGTGAAGGTTTAAGGAATGATCATTCTCTATATAACAAAATGGCTCCCTTTATGGCCCTCTCTTACATACCATTCTGGTTGACGACATCTCCAATGATAAAGAGTTATGCTCATAGTGTTTGTCAGTTGTCTGATAAGGATAGAGATTCTTGGCCTACTTCACGTTATGGCTTTTGGAGTTCTTGGGGATATTGGTGTAAATGTGGTTGTCGTGGTCTCTATACTAGTCTTCCTAAACTGTTGACTTTTAATATGAGGACTACTTTGACTCATAAGGATGATCATTTGTTTATTTTAGTTACTTGTGACTTGCCCCCAGATGAATAGTTTGTTGATACGTAATGTAGTTTTTTTGATTATCTAGACACTACACGGTCAGTAGACATTCTGACGGTGAGCTAGTTGTGAGGGAGTATTTCCTAGGCTTACTCCGTTCGCCATAGATACCCTTTGGTACTGAATAGTTTGTCTAATAGAGTACGCATAGACTCTTCTATGGACTACTTTCTCTTATTCAGGTCGCATTTACAACCATTCTTTCACCCTATGCTTGCATTCATTTAACCACCTACAACTCTGGCTCCTATAGCACTCACTATATACACCTAATATCATCATTTAGGCATACGATGTTCGCTCTGAAAGGGAGCTATTTACTCTCCAGGGATGTATGGATTCTGTGACGTCTCTAGATATAAATGATGATGGAACGAGCCTCCTCTCGAATAGTATGGACCAAAGATTGGTAGTTTGGGACATTCAGCCATTTTGTCACGGGGACAACCGTATGATCGCAACACTATTTGGGCCAACTCACAATGCAGAAATGAATCTAATTCGAGCTCGTTGGGGTAAAAATACGTTGGTATGCAGTGGTTCTGCAGACCACATGGTATACGTTTTGGATTCTAAAGATCAGAGACTGCTATATAAGCTACCAGGTCATCTAGGATCGGTAAATGACGTCTGCATGCATCCTAATGAACCGATTATTGCATCTGCTAGCTCCGACAAGTGTGTTTACCTCGGAGAATTGGCATGAGATTTATAAACTTGGCCATTTGGGCACTAATATACTGACCTTTTATGTATATTACGGATTTGTTTTAGGATGTATCAGGTAACTTTATGGAATGTCCCCAGAATTGTCATTGAAATGGATAATTATGGATACAGGAACCCGGAATGGAAGTTGTATCTACCAAAGGAGTAGACAAGGGAGTGATGGTGACTCAATGCTAGGCATATGGTCACGACTAACTTATCGACCAAGGAATAGGCGGGCTCTTCTATTCGCTACGCTCAGATAGTCACAAGGATCTGGAGGACATACAGACTTATATACTGCGTATACTCGCCACTCTTCCTCAGGCTCCAGGGGCCACCAGAGCCCCTCATTATTCGGGACTTATTCATCATGTCTAACACATAAAAGGATGCTATACTACATTTACTAATGGCGATATTCACATTAATCTCTGTGTGAATATAACTGTAGGTGAGGAATCTTGTTGTCGACCAAGATTCCTAGGGATTCTCCGGGTAAAGCCGGACCAACTGGTTCTAGATTAAAACATTACTCTTTGGTATAAAAACTTTGACGATACTTCCTCGAAAATTGAGGATAAATCGACCTTTTCGGACTTGCGCTGTTCATATCGAGCATCTTCGTGCCTCGTCCTGTCCATATGCTTCTCAAACTCCTCGTCGTGATGGTTTGAAAACCATTTCGCGCTAACAAACGCTGGAATTAAAAATAGAAGAGCGGGAACGTTCATCTTATGTAAACTGAAGAAGAGCACCAATGGGGTTGAGGGAAGGCCAGGAGATTCCATTGCTGTCAAAAGGAAATGAGTTGTGGTTAATTCCGCAAGTTTTATGGATCAAAGATTGTGCCATATGGTCACAGGAGGGAATTGAAGTTGCAAGGGGTCCCTGGGAGCCTACACGGGCAGCCTCCGAGAGCGAGAGGAAGAAGTCATGCAGAAGAAAACAAGCAAGTTGATGATGTGATATGCATTTCCAGGTGCATATTCCTCTGTTGTCATCTACAGGAATGAAACTTGTACGACGGAAATGTTCGCCATGCTCCCTGCCACGGGTATGTAGAAGTGACGGCTCCACAGGTTACAGTTCATTATCTTTCACCGTGACAATCTGGAAGCAGCTCATTCCATGCGCATTCTAGTGAAGGATGATGCGTGAATGCTATAGACTCTACCTGCTCCTGTTGCAGATTACGAAAACGTATCTCACCAGAGCGAAGCGACTCATTCTTGTTCGTAAACTGCGGATTTGATGATCTCCTAGAGCCTAAGGTGTCGCTACTCACCCTTTAATACCACTTAAAGACGCCAAGTAGAGTGTAATGTAGTTGCACAATTTTTAAGCCTCTGCATACCATACAATGGCATGTCTCTTCTTTCCCTTTTAGTCGCGGTAATTCCCCAAATTGCGATAGTTTTATAGAGTACAGGATGAAATATGTGGGATGCGACGTGCACAATATAGAGTTTATCCCAGTGCCAACTTTTTCAGTAAATGAATGGGTATGGCGACTATGGGCGTAGCGAATGGGCGACCAACGGGAGCCTGTATGTTCCTTGGTAGACGAAGGAGTTGTTAAAATGGATTGAGTATGTCTTTGTAAAATCAGAAGCATGAGTATCTTTAGAGGAACTGTAACAATGGTCACCACCAGTAGGTCATTTACCACGATCATGTTCATACTTTGAGTAGATCTTCAGGTAACCATCTCCGGTAAAAGCCAAAATGATCATTAAACCTTGGGATAAGAAGGCATTAAAAGAGGATATAGCACCACCATCCTTATCTTTACAGCACTTACATTGGCATCTCTCTCCGCAGATACAGTTGTCCTTGCAGGTATTATAGCTTTGACAGCATCTGCATCCTTGGCATCCGTTGGACTCTTTGCATGGACATTTGCAGGGTATTCCTCTGCAGTTTCCTTGGCATGGACAGCTGCAGTATTTACCTACTTGCTTACCAGTTCATCTAGTCCATACTAGATTCCATTCACACCAAACATTAGAAACTCCTATCATGGTATCGTTGCATTATACAACTCGGTACTGAGAATCTCGCCATCCATATTCCATTCACTCTGTTCATTCCATACTGATCTACTACCTAGTCTTCGACGTCGGTAGGTCATTCATCCTTCCGTTGTACTCCAGTAATGACCTTAATCCTACTAGATGGAAGAGCTCCTGTTAGTCGCTCATGCTATGCATTACATTCGCTTAGACAAGTCCATCCTTCTTGAGCCCACTTAGGACGTCATCATAGTACTTCAAAAAGAGTTTGGAGTACTGGCGATAAAATGCCTGCGGTACATTCAAAACTGACACCGGTTGCCCTAGCATCAGCAGTCCCCAAAGAGACCAAAACAGGGCGCTTCCCAGCGTATGTATTCTCACCGAGGTTAAAAAGTCCTTGACCATTTCATCGGATGGCAGTACATTCTTCTCGAGTGCCTCCGAGAGGTAGATGCCCGCGAAAATAGCCTTCATTTCATCCGTAACTCCAATCACATCATACTCTACAATGTCATCGTCATCCTCCATGTACTGAATGTCCAGCTGGTCAATCACCTTGGCGACTTCAGCGCCAACGTAGTTGAACCCTGCGTAGTCAAAGTCAATGAGACGGACTCCGTGAGGGGTGTTCAGCAGGTTCTTGTAGTAGAGATCATTGTGGCAGAAGAGGACCTTGTTGGCGTAGGAATCCGAGGCCTTCAGATGGGCATCCAGGATCGCCCTGAACTCACCGACTTTTCTCTCAAGGCCATCAATGTCCAGAAAATTGCCGTTTGCCTCGACGACCTTCCTAGCCTCTGGAAGCCAAGTGTTTACAGTCCTCAAAACGACTGGATTGCGGTCCCAGTGAGGAGGTGCAATGGCAGTTGCAGACTTGTGGAACCTCGCAAGCTCCGAGGCCATTGAGGTCAAACACGAGAGGTTTAGCAAGGACAACCTTTCCAGCGTGTTCCCTACGATAAACTCCTGAATAATAACGTCCCTGAACCTGTAAAATATCCTCGGTCCCAAGTCATTCTCCCCCAAAAGTTCAAAAGTCTCAATCTGGGTGTCTGCATTATTAATCACAGAGCCAAAGACATTAAAGCGCTTGACGATTAGGCTGTGCAGAACGGAGTCTCCTTCCATAAGATCGGCTCTGTAGAGCCTGTTGGTCAGGACTTGAGCCATTAACTTTACCCGGATCTGGCCCCTAGAAACCGATGCCCAAAAGGGCACGTGCTTTATGCAGAGGTCCTTTAGACCCGAAAAGTCGTCCTTCTCCAGCTCAGTCAGATCGACTCTAGCTGATGCATCAACTTGTTGGTCCTTTAAATCCTCCATTCCTGTCACTGCAAACAACGTCCTTTTGCTATTCCAGGGGACAGTGCCGCTATAATGAGCTCTATGATGACCTATGGGAGAGCAAGTGTGACCCTCGAGAACCAACCGATCGACCCGAACGGGCCCAGAAATGAACAAACCGGGAAATCGGCAAACAGGAATTGACCCAAAGGAGGAAAGGGACGGGTCTAGAGCGCAACAAATGACGGATTCCTGGTATAAAGTCTATTAAAACACAAATGACGTTGAAACAACGCCGGATGAATCGTAAAATCGAGTGAGAATGGCTCGACTTTTCGGCATGGGGAGAATGAAGAGGCGGAGAACTCGAGGGATTTTTAGTGCCAAAATTGCGCGTTTTCGGTTCTTCTTTCGATATAGCTGTATTCTGTAACATTTTGAGATGTGGAATATCCCAAGTTTTCAAAATTCCTCCCGTTAAAACGCGAGATACGGACTCTTCCTGTTTTTAAAGCTACGATTCTCCATTCCTCCGAGATTCTCCCTGTTTTATGGGCTCAAAGACTCTCTTAATTCGCAAAATGGGCGATGTGTGAGCTTCCTGTGATGTTCCTGGTCTTCCTGAACCTAGGGGAGCTAACAGTTTCATGAATGGAGCGTTACTGTCCACAAGTCGCTTGTTTTCCCATACATTTCCGATTAACATCGTTTAATTAGGTTGTTGGAGTCTCCAGAACTCGTAAATGGCTCTGGAAGGTCCGCCAAGGAGCGGCTTGTCTCCCCCAGACATTCTCTCTTGCGCCCATTTATAGACGTTTTTCAATGTCTACCAGGGTTTAATATATCTTTAATTCATATAGATGATGCATCTATTGCACAGGTGTACATGGATGACGGCTGAAACGAGTTTTATACGACACCAGGGGTTCCACAGCTTTTGTCACATTTACATCATGCACTCATTTTTACCGCATGAATCTCATTGATGTGGATAGTACGGAGTGTTTTATGGTGGAATAATGTGCTATTACAAATAACAACGCGAAATTACGGCCTACCAGGGCACAGCTTGTCGGAATTGCTACAAAACTTTCACGCCAATTACTGCAGCTCAAGCATTTAAAAATTTGTCCATAGAATCATGCATACATCCTTAATAATAAACATTAATTATAGCGCCAAATTTGTGCTTTAAAAGGCTATAACTGCCCTTGTATGCTACGCCTCTGCAATCTCCCCTTGATCGTGCATTCACCGTATCAGCCCAGTTTTAAGCGTAATACATTAGAGCCATCATAAAGTCACATAATAAAGCATAAGGATGCCAAGTTTGGCAAAGAAACACCCGTTGCATGGAGCTGAATGCACACACCATTCTAGGCACCTGCCCACGCGGTATAGAAACCCTCCAAAGAGTTTGTGCGTAGCTAACTGTATTTTTACTCTCTATACTTCATGCAAAACACCTTCCCAACAGGGTTTTCTGGCGGTAAACTCGTCCATCTGCATGCTCAGCGAGTTTGAGGTCGACACACGGAGCTGCACTGGAGTACATGAATGCACCATTTTGGGTATTCTTTGAGCCTTTTTTACGCTTACATAGATGGTCAGATTATATAAAGTGTGTATGTGTGGACCTTGGTCCATTCTTGGCATTTTGTGTAATCTCCTCAAGTGAAGTTGTTACACTGCCTACCGAGGCTTTGTAATGAGCAACTCACTTGTGTTTCTCTCAACTGAATTTCGTGTGTTGTATCTACAGATTCACGTTTGTAGAATGGAATGGAAATTTTGGATAATCGTTTTATAAACCACTCCACCTTATCATTTGGGACTATGGTGGACAACACCGTAGGTTCTTCTATCAAACTGGCTATTTGAGTACATATTGAGACTTGTTCTTCCAGCACAAGGCATAATAGTTGCTCAGTGGAAATGTCCTTGTCAACCCTGTACAAGGTTTCACAAGGGAGACTTTATTTCAGAATTTGAACTGCAATAATATTTTGGAACATGTTCAATTGAAGGGGTATTTAGGCTCCTTTAGTGCGTAGGAGTTTACTCTTTTAAAGTAGAGGGAGAATGAAGTCTTGCATTCATGACTATCATTACAGCCATTGCTAAGCTTTTACCCTCTCTGGGAACTGTAACAGTTCTCTCCACATTATTCAAATCATTGAAAGTTCATCAAAGACATGTCCGTTCCATGTGAATTTACTTATTGTAAAAGTATTGTTTGGAGTGTCACAGACACAATTCGAAAAGGGTATCAGGGTCATTCTCTCACATTTGTAGTTATCCATCTTGAGATAAGTTTAATATCGAACTTCATGCTAACCATTTCTAACCTTTCATTACAGAAAGTTTATCAGTATCAAAGATTTGTATTCTGGAGTAACTTTTCATATTGCATTGTTTATTATACAGTCATGCTTCATGTACATGGAGCCAATATCTACATTTGACAATTTGGAATTTCTGATTTCTGTAAAGTTTTACCTCAATGTCCGTATGGACTGCCCGTCTTCTACTAAACAACTGGCACTGGCTTGGAGCTTCACGATGCATAGAGACTCCATAGTCTGCCCCTGGCAACACCTGGACTGAAGACTTTTATTACCTTGTCAAGCGACATTGGTCCTCTTGTTGCCCCTCAAACTGGTTTTAACCTTTTCATACATTGTAGATAAAATACATGCGTAGTATGGTAGGGATAGTAGTAGTGAATAGCGACTTTCTTATCCCAGTCTCCATGAGTCCAAAGAGTTATTCTTCCTCTAGTATATACTTCCAAGGAATAATGGGTGATGTGTATTATAAAGATGCTAATCTACTATGCTTATAAGTGTAAGAGAGACTACCATTAGTTAGACATGTACACTCTAATGGAGTGTGAACAAAAGATACCGAATTATGGTACTGCCTACTGGCAAGAGGGAGTAGTCACAAGGATCCACTATTTAGCTTGAGAGAGACGTAGCCGCAGCTTTATGTGCATTATCATATACTTCCATCATATTAGGCGTGGAAATGCGTCAAGAAAGAAGTTGTACCGGATGTAGTGTCCTGCAAGACCAACGACTCCAGATACAGTTGCAGCGCCATCTATAGCGCCACTAGGTCTAAGTAGAGTCAGTATCAATATCAGTAGGAGCAAATTCTTCAGAACTATGAGCGGGAGAAGGGCTACAAGTAGAACTAATAGGGTGTAGGAAAGGGGAGGGTAGGAACAGAAGACGTAGATGATTATATCCAGAGGGAGAATGACTATGTTCAGTAGGATAAGATACTTCAGGAGGAGTTCCAATGATATTACCAAAACTATTATCAGCACAAAGAGTATATTTAGATTCAAGTCATTTAGACGAATCTTCAACCTTTCCAGAGAGTTTTTCAGTTTCTGCATGTTCATAAATCTCCTCAGATCCAACAGGGTCTTCTTGAGACCGTCCAGCATGATCGTCTTTATCTAGAGCTTGAAAATGAGAACAAGTAGTAGGTTTAGACCTCCTGAAGTAAATGAGGAGGAGAAGTCATGACCTCAGAAACTACATTAACCTTGGATCCTTCAAGACCAAATTGCGATTCACATCCGTCTATAGTATGAGTAAGAGAATAGAGCTGATGAGAGTAATTGTCCTTCCACAGGAACCATACCCATCATCCAATAGTACTTCCTCACTCAGCATCCTCATCCAACCATTCATCCTGCAGTGCAAAACTTTGCTATGAATGCCAAGTAAAACAGAGAAATACACTTCATCTTGTAGACCCTTTATCTGTCAAGATAGAAACTAGAGTATTGGTATAAATGGGAATTATTAGTATCGGAGAGGAATAATGGAAGTTGAACCCAGGAATACCACGATTAATGGGGTTAAGAATGATTTATGCAGACCTTTATTCATTCAGATAACCAACTATTACCTTGAGACTTTCATGTTGATAGGTTACTAGTTGCAATAATGTCCGTATTGTTGGATCCTCCAGATTAACAGACATGGCTGAAGGAATGGGTTAGGAATAAACCAAAAAACCTACCCTACAGATGGACTTGGTTATTCTTCTTCCTTACCTTCAGTATTTAAGCCAGTGCTTCCCGGGGTATCTTATATCGCTACCATATTCCTAGTATCTAAAGTGTTCTCTCTATGCAAAGGTGTTTTTGGCGGACAGATAAAGGGAGAAGAACTATTACTAACTATCCTTCTTCTGGAGAACCTTAATGTTAGTAGCTCACTCATCAAGTTTCTTTTACTACTATTCCCATGATTACAAAGACCCATCTTAACAGCAGTGTCTACTTTCCAGAATCCTCCTTGCTTCAACATGCATAAGTCTCTGTAGAGAATCTAAGGTCCCTGGAATGATACTCCTTTACAACATCTAGTTAGACTGCCCATTGTTTGTTGTAGACCTATAGTCTTTTGTCACGCCTATTGTCTCTTCTTTACATAGTTATCATCATTCATCCATACTGACCATTCTGCTCACACCAGTTGAGACATGAATGGAGTACTACTGTGGAAGGATGATGGATAGTAAGATGAACAAGATAGTGATTATGGAGGAATGTGGAGGAACTATTAGGAAATACTACTGAATAAGGATGGAGGATTGTAGAGATGATAGATGAGTGCAGAACAAACTCCAACTTGTATCAGAGGAAGATATGTAGATATAGACATTAGTAAAACGGAAGGAAATGGAAGTTACACGGATAGTTGCCAGAATCACATAAACTTCCACAAGGATGATAATAAACCTAAAGGTTACAAGAAATACGCTCATACACCAAGAACTGGATATTATATTGGTAACATAAGCTATAACAGTAATAAGCAGGATGGATTTCCCCTTAACCCAGGGGTAAGTTACTACAATAAGAATGTTGTGGTTTACTACCTGCGTTATGATGATGATAATGTTCTACCGTTGCTTGTCGTAATCACAAAAAATCAGAAGAGTTATGAATACTACAAAAAGGATGACTATTTTTTAACTTCCAATCAATGGACAAGAGAAGTTGGAATACGTAATGACAGTAAGCTTTCTACAGCATTCTCAGGGATTGGCAAGAGCCTAACTACTGTTATAGTTCTTAAGATTGATCAGGTTACAAATGGGAACTACCGTGCCAATGGAACTGAGAAGCCTCCAGAGGCCAATAAGGATACTCAGATAACAGTGGAAGGATCCGCGTACAAAGATGTATACAAAAAATACAAGCACACTCCCTCCGGAGGAATAAATTCTCTGAGAATCCTATCCACAAAGAAGGGTGTCACAAGCATACCATTTGATCCTCCTGTATATGGAACTGAATATAGTGAAGCTCATGTTTATTACTGGAACGGAGATAGTAGTCACAAAAATCCCCTGTTACTGGAACTTAAGCAAACTACGAGTAGTTACTCATACTATACACTTTCTTCTATAAGTACAACAGATAAAAAATGGAAACCTAAATCCGATATAGAAACTAGTAACATTAAGGACAAGTTAGATAGGCTAAACTGTGAAAATAATGGAGCTCACGTTATAGACATTTCAAAGAAAGATACTTCTGGTAGCTACCAATGTCTGACAACAGGATGTACTGTCAGTATTACTTTTGTCAATCATCCTTACACATATTACTCCCGAACATTACATTCTGTTTTTGATGATTCTATTCGCAGATTCAAGGATGAGGGAACAGAACAGACAGGAATTAATTCTCCAGAGGGCACTAATCAGGTCTATGTATTTCACTATCCAAAAGGACCTCATGGAATCCCACTTTTGATTTATCTTCCAGATTCGGATAAATGGTACCAAAGAGAATCTCTCACTTCTACTAAATGGACTGAAGTCAGTGATAAAAAACCAGGAAATGCATTTAGTGGTAATGATCCAAAAATACCAAGGCTTCTAAGGGATATATTGCCTACTGTTACCATAAATGTTGGAGATACAAAGGTTGGTGGAGATGGACAATCTACTACTTATGACGATACTTCTGGAGGAATCACTGAAAAGATTACTCTTACAAGACATGACGTAAAGGTAAGCAATGAAAAAACTGGATATACTAATTTTACCCACTGTGTTCAGGGTAAACCATATTTTATGGCTGGAGATATCAAATACAATACCTCCCTTTCTGGCATACCACTAAGTTTCATTCTTAAAAGTGTAATAGCATACTACTCTGGAAAAGGACCTGAGCTTAAAGTTGATGATCTTTCGCTTGATGACCTTCTCATGGTTGGCTTGGAGAAAAGAGGCAGTGATCAGAATGACTATGTATACTATGGTAGGAGAAACGGAGGATCTAATTGGATTGTTGTTTCTGAGAAGACTAAACTGGAGAGTACCTCTCTCACCGCTAAACTTAAGGAGTTAAAGGATGAGTTTGCTAAAAAGCTTACTGAAAAAAAGAAATTGCCTCAAAGTAAAGCTAATGGACTTTCTGGAGGAGAGATAGCAGCAATATCTGTTCCTACCGTCTTGACTGGTGGAGGTCTCGTCGGTATTACTATCTGGAAATGGCCTGATATCATGTCATCTCTAATAACTCGTTTGTAGTTTACTCTCCCTACCCTTGGTAGGTGGTAGAGACTCTCCCCTTCTAGACTCCTCTCTTGTTGGTATACTGGAATGCTAGGGAGTCTCTCACTTGAACTCTTGGTGCAAATTCACCCTAGCATCCATCTACGGTAGCACTCCATTAGAGCAACTACCCAGTACAGATTCCATAGGAACATAGTATCTCCGTAGACTCTTATATTTGTCTAACCCAAGGGTCTCTAGAATTTTTATATAGATGGTAACCTGCGAGACCAACTGCGCCACTTCCACCAAAAACGCCAGATAAGATCTTTCCAGCCATACTAGCAGGAAGAAGGAGTAGAGTAGATCTTTCAGCTTTACCAGCTTCAGCTTGAGAAGTAGTTCCATCAGTAGATTCAGAATCAGAACTATCACCAGCTTCAGAAGCTACACTACCAGGCGGACTAGAAGCAGGATCAGCACCTTCTCCTCTATCACCATGACCAGCAGAAGGACCTTCAGAAGCAGTTTTACCAGGTTCAGCCTGACCAGCACCTGGTTCTGGAGATGAGGATGAAGAAGTTTCAGCACATGCTTTATAATTTTCACATCCAGTAAATCTTTGTAATACAGTCACAAGTCGGTCGAATTCTTCACTGTTATCCTTACAGCTTTTAATATTCTCCGGGTCATTTGATATACCAAAAACTTCTTCCCATGTGTTACTCTTTCTTTGCTTGAACCACTTGTTAATAGAAGGGTTTTCCTCTTTTATACAGATCAGCTTGGGATCATTCCCCGTACAATAGAAAGCATAGACAGCTTTTACGTTAGGAAGAGGAAATCTCAGCCCAGTAGTAGCTGTTATATTCTTCCTATTGTTATTATGCTTATAGTATATTGCAGTTACACTTTTAACATCATTTATCTCATGCTTGTAGTATTCAATAGTATTAGCTACTTTTCTGGCAGTAACAGTTACCCTCCTTTCTGTTTCACTATGCTTTTCGCAACAGTACTTATTCTTACCAGCAGTCGAAATCTTTTGGTGAAAAATATCGATTGTTAGATATTTCTTATTTTAGAGATATATTCTCTAAAATACACAATCTTAGGCTCTTTAACTACGATGAATAAGCATTGGAAGTCCATTCCGATAGAGATAACGGCAATGGCCATTTTCACGGTTATTCCAAAAAGTTAAACGGCACAGGCATCGATAAATGGTTAATTCCAAAAGGAACATTGTATTCTGACTCCAAAGAAGGACTCAGGACACGTAAACGACCAGAGGGTCGGGGAGTAACCATCAAAATCCAAAATTCGGCAACGTAAACAATGATTTCCGAGGAAAGGTCTCCTTTAGGCTCGTTGTTAAGCCGAGGGAACCTCCAGAGGAAGTCATCACACCTGAATAAAACAATAGGGGACGACAACGTCGGAATGCAAACTGCAGCGAGTGAAATCTCAACTTCACGAGCTGAAACGATAAAAGGTGTCACAAATCCAACATTAATATCAACAAGTGATGTAGCTGACAACAGGTCTACGTTATCCCTCGTTGAAGGGCAATGCCTACCTGAATCTAATCAAAAAATCTTTTCTAAATGGGTACGAGCTTGCGATCATACAGAGAGTAAACAGGGAAACATATTGCCTCTTAAAAAGCAACAAAAACATGATGATAGTGGAAGAATAAGACCCAAACCAATCGTTAAACAAACCGGTACAACCTACTGTGCATCATTCCAAACTGACGACAAAGAGTTCAACAATGACATACTTGGCACTAGAAGACTTTATTATAATCTAGCTGACGTAAGGTTAGCGTTAACCCTGGACGAATTGCAATGTGGACCTGAATTTAATCGAAAAAACTTCTTCTTATATAAACAGGTGGCGACTTGTAAAACTACCCAGTGTAGACGGGGGATAAACATAACTTTTAAAAAGCAAGGCGGTAATAAAACTATGGCGCTTATAGTAATCGTTGAAGAACCAGTAAGTCTCTCTAGGAGATTCGCTGGAATCCTCAGTAAGAGGATAAACTCAAATGGTCAAGAAATCAAGGTCAGGTCGAAATACAATCGAAAAATCTTATTTATAAAGGCCTGTTCTGATTATTCCCCAAACCTACAGGAAACTGTAGTGTCTACAAGGGTGTAGGAACTAATCACGCACATATAACAATCCGGTACGTACGGGGTAGGTAATTTGTTGTTGTTGTTGTTGTTGTTGTACCAGCTAATATATCCTCTGTAAGTTTCTTAGAATGGGACTCTGTGAGATCAATATTCACCGATTTGTAATGCTGGCAGTTAAGATTTTTCAGTTTCTGTTCCAGTTCCTTACCGGTGAGTTGAGATGTAGAGCCGTTGTCATGTGAATTCCAGCTAGTAGCACCTCCCTTAGTTTCATGATACTTAAAAGTACCACCTTTCTCCCATATTTCAACAAGAAGGGGCTTATTGTGGTCTTTATCTCCGGAATGATACCAGACAGAGTGGCTCTTAATAGGTTCATTGTTTGTCGGTTTTATGTCTGAAGCTGGAGTATGTCCATACTTAACCTCCTTAACATTAAAAAGTCCTCCAGGTGCTACACTGGCTGAAGTATGTTTGAGCTTCACGAATCCAGAACCTTGAGGACTCTCTTCCTTAGTCAGCTTAACTTGGTTAGATCCTCCATAGTATGTAATAGATCCAGCTCCTTGTCCACCTCCATTGGTATTCCCCTGTATGTCAACGGTGACAGTAGGTAGAGAGTTAGTCATTCTAGGTAAAGGCACAAGAGGGTTAAGTTGTTAGTTCCCATGTACTCATCAATCCTCCATGATTAGAGAGTACGTTCATTCAAAACTCTTACCTCCATGAGTAATATCAATGCAATACCGTCTAGTTCTGCATACTATTCCATAGCTCACTGCGAGAGTATCCACAGAACAAGATGAACAACTATCAACACAATCTTCAGTAGTACAATCAATACAACAGTCAGCAACTTCCAACGAGTCCCTTAATTCCTAGTAGTTATGGTATGATGTGTGGACCAACATACCTACTGGAGTAAGCCCAAAGAATAAACCAGATGGACTAAAGGAGATAACCGCACAAAGGATGGTAAGACTGGTCCTAGTAAAATTATGGACAGTGGAAGCCTTCAAACTGAGCCCTTAAGCACATGCATTATGGAGATCTTGTGACTCTTAAAGCACTCATTTGGCAGCAAGGATTCATTGAAAAAGAACCCAGTGAAGAGTCCAAGAAAAACTTCAAGAGCTTCTTCAAGTACCTTGCCATATTTACTAACACAGCACTATGTTTTTCATTCATCCTACTCCTTATTGCATCTACATGCGGAGAATCTGATAAGACTACTACTGGTGAGCAAGTAGGTAAATACTGCAATGAATCTGGATGCCAAGAGACATGCATCTGCAAAGACAACTGTACCTGCCAATGCTGTAAAGAGAGGGAGGGTACTTACTCATCTTTTAACACATTCACACCCCAATCCATAATGACCATTTTGGCCTTTACTGGAGATTACAATGATGATGAGTAGAGAAAGGGTCCATGAATGAAAGAGAGCATAAGGTTAGTTTAGGACCGTAGCCCACTTATCGTACTAGTGGCCAAAAGAATGGACAATCATCCTGGGACTCATAGGATTTATGGATGAAACTGCAATATGTACTCAGAATCCATCAAGAGGATCGGCAAAGAGTGGATGAAAATGGGATCACTGCCAGAATATTTCCATTAACAACCTTTAATTTAAACAAGAGATACATGAGAACTAGAGAAGTTTTTGGAGGAACTTTATGGAGGTTTACAAGAGGGAAGACATCTTCCCACCCTCGGAGGAAGAATGTGGAGGTAGAACAAGACACTTTCTACAAAAGCCCGTCCTCCTTTCAAACATAAACTGGCGCCACTTTAACATCTCATCCATTCCTCATTCCCAGCATTAACTAATGCATGAAGGAAGGGTTCGTGAGGGGCCAGCATCTCGGCGCATGCCTTCCAGATTTTACCGACAGAATCCATTCAGCCACAGATACCAACGGCAGTCATAATTATAGTGGAATAGCCCCGGAATATTACATTCATTCCATTCAATGACCCCATTTATATCACAACAGAGATATGTCTATTCTTCCTCACATTTTTATTCTCTCGAGTTTTATAGAAACAAAACTCAGTTTCAAGTTACAGAATGAGGGTTCTAGCGCTGTTTTATTTTGCATTCATAGCAAAGCTTTGCAGTGCAGGTTGTTGTGGAGGAGATGTTACAAATGGTGAAGCACTTGATATCTCAAAGCCAGACTCGTCCAAAGTAGATGTAAAGGAGGATACCTTCTATGGTACAAGTGGAAAGTCTTTACCCCCAAGAATAGTGTAAAATTTGCCTCGTTCACGGAAGGAGAATTAGATATACTAAGTATAAATGGGACATTCCAGTTCGCACGAGTGTCAGCAGACCCACAGCCTCCTCTACTGTATGTAGGATATAGAGTTACGATTGGACATACGAAATACTTTGAGAAAGTAGGCGGAGCATGGACAGAGGTTACAGGGAAGGAATTTGATAAGAAGGTAAAGGAAGTCAAGAAGAATGAAGCAGAGAAAAAAGAGACAAAACGAGGTGCTGAAAATAATCTGAAGACTCCAAAGAAAGTCTAAAGAGTATCCACTGCTAGAAATAACTCTTATCACAGTATTCTCCATATAAATGCCTTACATAGGAGTCAGTTGAATTCTCGGAAGACCATCCATATATTCTCTATCAGCACTAATCTCAAGATCTCCATTCATGGGTTAAGGGACAAACTGGAAGATTCCTCAGAAGCTCGGACAAAGGAGAAGAATGTTGTACTACCTTAAGACTGGGAAGTATAATTATTTATAGGAACAAACCAACCATCTAGGATATACACAAGGAGAGTGAATAATAGAAAGGAGAGGATAGACTTGTAAACGAGTATGTACTTGGCATGCAGAAATATTTAAAGATCCTACGGATTCCAAATTGCGCAAACGCCAGATTAAAATCGTAAACTGGCGAACTAAAACGACGAATTAAAGCGGTAATTACAAGTTTAAAGATTAAAACTACATTAAAACATTTTCCTTTACTTGTTTTTGTTATCCTTTTTTGCGTGCTTACAGTGTCTTCTCAGGCTCTCACTGCACTTGCTTGTTTCTGAACAGTAGGAGTATTTTGTTTCCCATTTTGAGGACTTTTATCACTCGGTTTTAAAGCTCTATCAACTGGCTTACCATCCTGGTTCCCTTGTTTTGCATGCAGAGTTTTTTGAAGATTTTTTGCATCACCATCTTCATCCTCTTCTTGAGCACCGTCGACGTAGTTTACAAATTAGAGTCCTAAACCGAGAACTTGCATACCAGCGGGCACCTTTGGAGCTGTAAGCATGTTTACCTTTCCAAGCTCCAGAATGTTTGCTGCTCTTTCTGGCTCCCCTTTTCCCAGATAGTGCGGATCCGTAATGATGTCTCGAATGGAGCTACTTTGGCCTTGCTCAGGAGCTTTATTTGTTGATACTTCATTTGCGGGAGTAACCTCCTGGGCATCATTCTCGGGTCCCTTTAGAGACGGACAATTGGACTTCCAGCTTCCATCAGAGCCCTTGCAAAACCTCACCAGCCCATACACTTCTCCAGCCTTTACTACAAGTTCAAGCAGTGTAGGCACATTGTCCCTAAAGTGCGTCCTAGCGAAGTAACATTTTCGATCCCGGCCAGAGCTCCAGATGATGACATCACCTTCCACGACCCTGTCTATGGCGCCATTGTCTTTTGGACGGTAGAGCCGTTCTCAGTCACTAGTGGTACCCTGTTCAACATCGATCTTTAGTTTGTCATGGTTCAAAAGGTCCAGTATACGAACTTCTTCTTTCACATTCTTTTTATCGGCAGAGATTCCAGTACCGCAGAGCCAGAGGAATGAGAATAGACGCAGTGCATATGAGGTCCTCATATTCCTCAAGTTGGTAGAGGAATGAAGAAGAACTGGCAACATTCATCTGGGGTATAATAACGGGAGTTACAGAGGACCTTTTCGCCCTGGAATCTCATACACATTTACTCGCATTTACCGTAAACTGTTTAATGTAGAAAGGAGGTGCTGTAGGAAGAACCTGGAACCGGCCAGGCGTGACGGAGTCCTCCACTACGGATCTATTCCTTGTCCAAAATGTTATTCTCTATGGGCCAATTATGGGTGTATCATGGATCTTTATCGATATTTATGGTATAACATTGCAGATGGCTCATTTATACCGCCAGGATTGCGGAGGAAGAATTTGTTGCCCAGAGATACACATTCTTCTTCATCTCCATTCTAGTCAACTGTTCCAGAGCATATGCAAATTTGTGACTAGACTTTATAGTAGAGAAACATGTAAACTATTTGCTACGCAGAAATCCTAAAACTGAGAGACAAGAATATCCGATGATAAAGCATTGAATTCACAAGATTTAGTGTAGCAAAGCTACCTGCGATGACAATTTAAAACTGTTAGACTTTAAAATTCCTCATTCTTTTAAGGTTCTGTTTAATCCTCTCCACTTCTAGTTCGTCCTGTTTGCTCATTTCTCCAGCCTGTTCCTGTTTTCCCGTTACACTGGGCTCTTTATCCTCTTCTCCCATCTTTTGCACAGTGTCCACAACGGGGCTCTCCACTTTAGCGTTTGGAATAGAAGAAAGTGGCTCTGCCCTGAACGCAGCCATCTCTCGGTCAAAGTGTTCTTTGAGGATTTTCGCATATTCCTCAAAGTTTGGCTCAGAGGATACGGAATCACCTACAGTATTTAGACGTTTCTTGATCGTCTTTATTATAGAACTCAAGCTCTTGTTTGTGTAACGAGGAGCTGCTTCTTCCCATTTCAACAGGACATGCAAAACTTCGCGGAGAAATGCGGGATGGTTTGAGCAACCTGCAGAATGCTGTGCGTGGACCAGAGTAAACTTACAGGTACTGAGGTGATTTTCTACAAGGGATAAAACAGATTCAACAAAATTGCGATTTTCTTCTAGAGGATACTTGACAACATTTGCGATTAAAGCTTCGACTTGAGCACCAACCGATGAGCCGACTAGGGTACTTTGTATGCTTATTGCATTTATCAATGCGTCTAAATTTGCATCTTGATCCTTTGAAAAATCTTGTACTATGGACCTTGAGGATTTATAGAGCGGATCCAGCGCAAGATGCAAATCTGGGCAAATTGTCCTGAGATCAGCAACCGTCTCTGCGACAAAGTTTCCATAGAGCGCAACGTCATCTTCAGTCCTAGAAACATTCTTTAGATAACATACAACAAACCTAAAGTGAGTATTAAGTAGACTGGCCACAAATGAGATATTGACCAAGAGTAAGTCAGTTCCCATGTAATGGCCGAGGACGGATATGAGCTCCATTGTCTTCTTTACCAAATTACGATGGTTTCCAAACGCCAAAACCCGATGGAGTACCTTCCAGAGCTCATTTAGTGGCACTAGTATGCCTCCACTGGAGCTGCTCTTTTCTAGGAGGAGCGTCAATAGCTCCAGCGTCCTCTCAAGTCTAAACGGGACTGCATCCCCTCCAGTGTTTATTTCTGTTTAAATGTTGTGACAATGACAAGCAAGCAACATACCATCGTTCATGTATTTAATGCGCGCGGATACAAAGAGTGGAATCACAGTCTCATTACGCTTTGCCAGTTTACTCAAGTTTTCCAGAATTAGCAATGATCCACCTCTGCTAATCCCATCTTTTAACGCCATGTGAAGCCTATTGAGCTGTGCGACATAGACTACATCCTCATTCCTCTTGGAATCAAACGTCCTGGTGGAGAGCAGCCACTGCATAACCAGCAATAAAACGCCTTCAGAGTCCTAACGAATGGTTACGGTATACAAATGGACAAACCTCATTGAACTTGCTAATGGAGCTGAAAATCGTGGTCATTAGACGTTTATTTGCGCGATTAGTTCCGGTCGAACTTGTGGAGCTGCTCGTGGCTACTCCGTTGATTTTGGCAGGACCGGGAGCCTTTCCAGCCGCAGATGGACCGGTTAAAAACAGGACAACGACTTCTAGCACTTCCCACAGTCTATGCATCACCGAGAGCCCCGATTCCTAACACATGCATGCAAACATTGGAATTTGCAGGACAGATAAATGGCCCAGACACAAACCTTGAACGCATCCAGAGCCCCCAAAATTGCACCAACAGCACCTTCAAAGAATGATAGTGAGTGGTCATCCCGCTTTTGACCGCAGGACTCACGCATTGATTCTATTCCCGTGACAAAGCCAAGAATCAGACATCCTCTATGCACATTTTCCGCATTTTTTGAGGATATTAGAGCCACTAAATCGTCCAAGAGACCGTGAAAGATGGTGGACTTGACGTCCTCGCCTTGCTTAAGTCTCTATAACATCGTTGTTTTGAGTACAAGAATGGCGCAGCAGTTTTACACGACGTAAATCGTCACATGGGTGGATTATGAGCCAATGAAGGCGTCACAAGGACCTGGTAGAGCCCATAAAAGGGTAGTGGAGAATAAAACGCTGCTGGAGAACAGATAAACACCAAACGGTACCTCTTGGATGTCCTGTGTCTTTAGATCTAAGAGTCCCTTTAGTCTTTCCGGGCCATACTCGTTCTGTATAACCCTTGCGATATATTCCTTCATTTTACTCCAACTTAAAGCCTCTGAACAGCGTGTAGGTGGAGATTCGGAGGGGTGGGGAATCCAACCTTCCACAAAGTCGCTCAATTTCCATTTTAATGCGAATCTGTCACCATTTAACCTTAAGCAATTACAATGTAGACGTTTCACCAAAAATTTGCAGAAAATGAGCGACAATGTACCATATAATGCGGCCGGTTACTTTTACGGCTACCAACCGTGCCCACCGGGGTACTATCCGGGCTATCCCGCGGGTTATGCTGCGCCCACAGTACCATACTACTACGTGCCGGCGCCTCCGTACTACCCGGTCTACCCTTACGGGCAGTACACCCCCGGCGTTGTCAACGCAGCTGTTAATCGACCAAAGAGGTGAGTTTTTTGTTTCATGACTTTTATTATGGCTATGGGACGTATGATGAGTTTAAATGGGCAAGGGATGGGCAATTTACGGCCCCTAAGGGGCGTTTAGCTCCCGAGGAATGAACGGGAATTGTGGCTGTAATATGTCGGTGTAGGACCGCTAGCACATCATATGCATGATAGAATGTTATGGATGAGATAAAGCATTAGTTTAAAACGCAGAGTTTGTGCCAGGTGGAACTGGAAACAGAACATTGAGTTTGCTTGAATGGATTGATTAGCAGAGATGTAGCAGCTAAACTGTTCCAGGTGTAGGTTATTCTGTACTACCTCTGGATAACTAGAGTTTTTACTCTCCATAGGTTTTAGAATCTTCTAGTGGCAGCGTTTCTTCGACCTAATATCCTTTTCATGGTCCTCATTACTTGAATATGCAAATATGGAAAGAATTGCCAGACAGAAAACTCATTCTTCATACAGTCTACTAGCCATGAAATCCATGTGCCAGTACCCAAAACACCTCATTATTCTTACAGGTCCATGTGGGAGTGTTTGTTTTGTAATCTAACCTTTAAAAACAAGACCGAGCACGATGACCACATTCAAGAGAGTCACGTAGAGTGTGAGCATGAAGGATGTAATTATAGTGCCCCGTTGGATATAATGGAGGTTCACAGGCTAAAGCATATAAAGAATGAGAACGGGGAGAGCATCCTGGATTCGGTTGAAGAAACTAGGAGATGGATCAGGAATCGTAAACGTAGACATCCAAGCAGGAGAAAGAGGGATGAGGATGTTTCCCTGAAAGATACCACCGATTCCACAGAAGCTAGTTCTGTAGAATACGAAGAAAGTGTCCTGGAAAAACTCTTGAGAGATGCCCACTCTCTTTCCAAGAAACAGACTAAAAAGGAAAAGAAGTCTGCCTTATATCCGGTTATTTCTAAGGTTAAGGAACAACCGAGCGCATTGCTGAGACTTAGTAACCCACTAAAGTATGACCATTTGCTAAGCAAGTTGGACTCAGGTCCATATTCTTACAGATCAGCGATTGGAGATGGGAGGTGTCCTCATATTAGAAAAGATGGTCAATGCAAATTTGGACCAAAATGTGCATTTCTATCAAAATCGCAGTTTACAGTTCCAAAGCGACCTCCTCATATACTTCACCTTTTGAAGAATGATATTTATGAGACAGAAAAGACCCTAATTGACGTCATAAAGACTATTGTTGCCTGCAACTTTTTTGATGATGAATGAGGGAGTGGCATATATGGAAATGTAGTACAGACAGTTGTGAGTTTTTGGTGTGCGGAATGATATTTTTAATACATGGAGACCATTTTGGAAACCTTTTATGGATAAATGTGGATTTTAATACAGTGGTAGATAATGGAATTGATTCATTCATGGACAGGAAGAAGCCGAATTGGAGGTTGGAAGATCCCAGGAATGATAATGTTTTCAGGTTAAAATTTGGGGGATATATTAAGCCCATTTATACCTAAATTTGTGTATAATAGTGGTTCGTGCTTACTCATCTTTTGTCTTATTGCTACAATGGGGTCTGTATAGGCACTCATTCTCTTCCTTCCAGGTTTAGACATTAAAGTCTAAAGAGCGTTGACATACGAGAGGACCTTATATGCATTACAACTGGTAAACTTCATGGAATAATATTGGAAAAGATGAGACTCTTCTCATTACTATCCATAGCATTCTTGTTTGGATTCTGTTATTGTGCTTCTCCAAATGACTGTAAAGATCAAGGAGTTGCTGAAACGAAGATAGTCAAACTTGATGTTAATGATATAGACGAGGGTCTCTTAACGGTTACAAGGTCTTCCATTGATGGAGTACCTCTCAAGACAGTGACTCCAAAGGAAGGTCATCAACTCACCGAGGTCTATGATCTAAATGTGCGTATATGGAAGGGTGCAGATAAAGAGCATTGCCTGCAAGTATTGGTTTACTATAATGAAGAGTCTCCTGCATCAGTAATTGTAAACTTTGTAAAGGCTGATGGAAAGAAGCCTTGGAGGTACCATAACAAGCAGGGTGATAAATGGAATGTAGTAAAGAAAGAAGATCATGAGAAACTATTGGTAGAGCTCAAGAAGAAAGTTCCCCAATTTCCTCCACCAAAAGACCCCAAAACCCTAGATCTTGCCTCTCTTGCGGACTCTCGCTATAAGACGGTAGATCTAAGCATTGATGGAGTTCCTGCAAGGGTTTATCTAGTTGGTCCAAAAGAAGATATAAATAAGGTCAATTATAGTGGAGAGGAAGTATGGAAAGCATCCAGGTTCTCTGAGGGTAAACATGGATATAAGGATACACCTGAAGAAATATGCACGTATTGTATAACCTTTCTAAAGGAAAAGGATACTAAAATGATACTGGTTAATATATATGATGTGACCGTGTACAGGGAAATATTTAAACAGAGGGGTGATAAATGGGAAAGATCAACTAGCTATGCGGGAGAAATTGCTGCCCTAAAAACACACAAAGATCCTCCAAAAAAGTTCACTTTGGACATTTCCTCTCTCGAGGAAGGTGATGAAAAGTTTAAGCTTGTGAAGGAAGAGAATAACGGAGCTACTACTTTCTTCTTTGCCACTAAACAAGGCTATTCTATCGAGAATATTATGGACGGAGAAACCAAAGTATGTGCAATAAATAAGGACTTCACATGTTACCTCTGTGAACTCCATTCCAAGGGTGACTCTAAACTGATAAGAGTACATGCAGAGAAGAGCTTTAAGATCTCACTCAGTTGGTATGAAAAATCAGGCGACAAGTGGAATGGTATCACACAGATCGACTTTTTCAAGAAGCTTAATGAAATAAGTAAATTTGGAAAGACTTTGTCTAATACTGTTAAACAAGAATTCCCTAAACCTGCACCTCGGAGTGAACGTGTCAACAAGGTAGACTCCACCCTATTCAATGTTGAAGAGGGACAAGAGAATGGGTTTAAGGTTCTTAAGTTAAAAGCAAAGGAGGGTACCAAGGCCGATAAGCTCACATTTGGGGGTTTGACACTATGGCAGAGTCAAAATGCTGGTGATGCATGCTTAACTGCCACATTCTATCTTGGAGAGAAGGAACCAATAGCTGCTTCTTACAGATTCAAGAGAGACGGAAAACTGATTGAAGGTTACCGCCAATTCTCCAATGGTAACTGGTTCCAAGTCAATGGTGCTGCCTTCAGGACATTCATAGGGAAGGATGTTCCTGTTACAACACCTAAAGAATTATCTACTAAATCGGCTGGACATGGTGATGCTCTTGATACTGCCAATCCTGATGAGACAAATATAGATATAGATGAATACACTGAATCCGGAGTATCCTTCAAGGGGTATTATCCAAAGGACGCCTTTCATATATCCTCTGTTGTTGATGGCAATAAGGAACTGTGGAAACCAGCTGAAGGAACTAATGAAAAGTGTCTGTTAGTTGAGTCTTATGCCAAGGATGGTGTAGAACTTCTTTACCTGGAGACTTCCGGTGGCACTAAGTCCAAGTACTTTGAAAAGGCTGATGGAGTATGGAATGAGGTTGGCAGGGAACTATTTAATGAACAGCTTATGACAATGATTGGAGAATCTGGAAAGAATGCTTCTCTAAATATTGCTCATCCGAATAGACTACTATATAAGTCCTTCGACTATACCTTCGCTACAAATTCAGTAAAACTGGTCGTCCCAAAGAAGGGCATTTCTATATCTACGCTTATGAACGGCACTGAAGAGGTTTATACTCTTCCTTCCGTTAGAGAGAAGTTTGATCATGCTAAAGTATACCTAAACAAGGATAAGAAGCCTGAACTGGTCCTTCTAGTAACTACTTTATCTGGTACTCCTAAGGAAACTTACCTTGAGCTTAAAGATGGTAAATGGGTATCCTGTGATGATCATGATGCAAAGATTAAGAGTTTAAAGGATACTACAGAATGGAAATCAGACTTTGAAATTGATCTCTCTGCTTCTAAGGATACTGACAATTGCAGTATCTTTGAGGTGGAATTACTAGGTATTACCACTAGACACTTTTATCCAAAGGCTGGATACATGGCTATCCAAGTAAAAGATGGAAATAAAGGACTATGGACTGCTCCAACTAATAATGACTACTGCTTTTCATGTATTATTCATAATAAAGGCGATAAGGAGCTACTTGAGATGATTGTAGTGGAGAGATGTTCAAGGCATTTGACATTCTTTGAGAAAGCGAGTACTGAATGGAACGAGATCGAAAATACTACCTTTAATGACAAGCTAAAGGAGATGAGGAACGGTACCGCGAATCCGGCTCCCACTCAGCCTTCTCAAGGGTCTACTAATCCCACTTCAAAGCCTTAAAACTCAGGATCTTACACAATAACATCCTCATTATAATCCACAAACTAACGATTTAAAAGAGAAAATTTGTAAAATAAATGTCCCGAATAAGGACCGCAAATGTAGTATCTGTCTGGGCACAGATTAATGACGTACACCAAGGCAGTTTTGAAGTGTTTAAAATTCCCACGGTAACTTGTGGAGTCATGGATGGCTAAAGTTGCACGATCGCATGGCTAACATGCACATTTTGGTGGAATGGAGGCTCTGGCGGTAATGCATTCCTGCAGGATTCTCTGGCCAGTAGCGTCTGGTTAGCCTCTAATTCAATGGCTCCAAAGACTACACACGATAAATGTCCATAAAAATCTTGTAGACTACCCATTCATGTTTGTCTATTCTCTTCCTCTCTGGGCTCCCGGGGTGGTCGTCTAGGGGCTCTGGAGCGAGAGTACGCCCACTTCCAGTCTTCCTATAGGTGTAGACGTCCGTACAGAGATCAGTAGTCGAGTGACATGGCGGCGAGTCCGTCGTCCGCGGGGCCGACGTCGCCGGCCACGGTGTGGTGCCTTCAGTTGTCATAAATGTGCTGAAATCATGGGAGTTACGAATCTTCTGGTAAGTTGCGCGGTAAATGAGCACATTATCTCTCCATTTAGCAATTTTTGCGGCCCATGCAAAAATGTGTGGACATCAAAAACCACTACGGCACAGTCGTGGCTGTGGACGCCATGTGCTGGATACACAGGGGCATGATCTCGTCGGCAGTCGCCAACGTAACGGGAGATTCCTGCGAAAAGTACCTAAAGTTCATCCTGTCGATGCTCACACTGCTGCTCTCGTACCAAATCACGCCAATCATGGGTAAGTTTAATGTGAGCTATGTACGTAGCGAAGCGGAGTACATGTCCCGAAGAATGAGGGACTGAGCGAATGTGATGAGCTCTAGCGACTAACAGGAGCTCTGCAGATACCTATGGGAGCCTAAGGAAGAGAAGGATTCTTCACTGTGCAAGTACTCTTCTCAGTACTACCAGAGGCAGTAATGACCTACCGACGTCGTAGACTAGGTAGTAGATCACTATGGAATGAGTGTAACGAGTGGAAGAGTGACGGCAAGATGCTAAGCATTGACTTATCTACTTGATACTTTGCAACTAAATCTCTTCAAGGAATGGAGTTTCTTTAGAAACCAGATGACGTATTAGTGACTATGAGTAACCTCTCCATTCCTAGTCCACCTATGAAACCTTTAAGGATGTGAGCTACTTACACATGCATCTTGAAATGGTGAGGAATACTGGAACACTAAACTCCCTAGTAGAGAATGGAGGTGTCTCTTCAACTTATAGCCAATGATATGGTATATAATGGTGTGAACGACAGGTAATATCACAAGATGACTGATGGCAGGGGATGGAGGGCTTCAGAAAGGCGCCATGTTTATGGCAGGGCTGACTCTGTTGCAGTCTCTCCGTGTGGCGTTAACTGGAGCAAAGTTTGCACTTGACAGATTTAAAATTCCTCAACAACATGCCAGTTCGTTCATTAACATGGTCCATAATCCTATGGAACTGGCAACGTTTACTGGGATGGGTATTATGACCAGTCTGTCATTTATACCCGATCTTAAGGACTCTTTCAAATGGTTCGCCATATTTACTAACATAGCACTGTGTTGTTCCTTCATTCTACTCCTCATCGCATTTACGTCTGGAGGCTCGTTAGGTGATTTAACGTTCTATTACTGGACTATCGTCCTAGTCTCATTTATTTACGGACTGAATGTGGCAGCTGTAATGAATGTTGGAAGTGCAAATGCCGCCTTTTTCAATGTAGGAATTCCTCTCTCTGGTATCCAAGTTTGCATTTACTACTTTATCTTTACGAAGCTTGCTGAGTGGTGTAACTGGTCAAACGTTAGCTACTGGATCATATTTTGGCAGCTTATCATAGCAATAATTATATCAGCAGTCTCAGCTGCTATCTGGATTTATGCCTATAGACCAGATGTTGCTAATGGTTCTCCTTCTGCTGTCCCTCAAGATTTAGGCGAATATACTGCTTTGTCTCCGATTCTCATGGGAATGGTAGGTATGGGTGCTATATATGCCTTCTACCCGGCCATTGCTCCTTACAAATTGACTGACGTTGGTACTGGCTACCATATTGATCTTGTTGTTTTATTCATGAGCGCTGTTCCTGGTATTTTAATTGCAGCTTTATGCCTACGTGGAAAAGGTCCAGACAAAAATTGGAGGACTAATAATGCTCCATGGTGGCATGCTGCTTGGTTCTTGGCATTTCCACATCTTACTGCTATGGTCTTATGCTTGGTTACACTTCATTACCCTAGTAGTGGAATGGCGAATTCTATAAAGAGCAGTGGTTTAAAGGTTGGAGCTATTACCATTACGCTAAAGTTCTGTGAGGAAGGACTAAAAGCGGTTTCATATGCTGGAGCCGGTAAGCAAGTAGGTAAATACTGCGACTGCAAAACAGCCGGAGGAGGTACTTGCCAATGCAAAAGCGGAAGTCCTTGCAACTGCCAAGAGACATGCATATGCGGACCCACCTGCACCTGTAAATGTTGTAAAGATAAGGATGGAGGTGCTATCTCCTCTTTTAATGCGTTCACATCCCAAGGTTTAATGATCATCTTGGCTTTTACTGGAGACGGTTACCTAAAGACTTACTCCAAGTATGAGAATGATCGGAGTAAATGGCCTACTAAGAATTTTGGCTTCTGGAGGTCCATCTCTTACTGGGCAGGGAATGGAGCATATGTAGCATGCAAGAGTGTTAAGTCCTCCTTTACCACTAATGTCAGATGCAAAGTTTTGGGTAAATCAGAGGCTCTCCTAATTGTCTATGAAGATCAGGAATTTTAATGGATGGTCTGAAATCTGCCATGTTAAATGGGCTACTAGACCACCCACCCGTCCTTGGACATTCGTCCATGCATTAAGGAGTCTAGTGGAGAGTCTGAGGGAGAGACTGCTGAGGATACCACCAGGAGTGCCTCTCATTGCCATCCATACGGCTGGCATAGTGACACACTCATACTGAGGAGACCTCCAATGCTAAAGAGTTATGCTCATAGTGTTTGTCAGTTGTCTGATAGAGACAGTTGGCCTACTTCATGTTATGGGTTTTGGAGTTCTTGGGGATACTGGTGTAAATGTGGTTGTCGTGGTCTTTATACCAGTCTTCCTAAACTGTTGACTTTTAATATGAGGACTACTTTGACTCATAAGGATGATCATTTGTTTATTTTAGTTACTTGTGACTTGCCCCCAGATGAATAGTTTGTTGATACATAATGTAGTTTTTTTGGTTATCTCGACACTACACGGTCAGTAGGCTCTTTCATAGACTCTCTGATACTGAGTAATTGGTCTAATGGAGCACTACCATGAATGGATACTTGGGGAGTATATTTTAAACTCTCATTATAGGTATATTACAATCCTCTATCTGATGGATCTACTAGCTCTCGCTACTATTCCATACACTCATTCCCCTCTTTAAAAAATCTCAAACATCTGTCACTTTAGCATTTATTCACATCATACATCATCACACAAAATTTTCAGTATTCGATGGTTATGACATGCCGGCAAAGGAGGAAGAAAACAAACAAAGAAGGGAACGCCGTGAAGCCGCTAGGGAGGAGGCCCTCGAGATGATACGAAAGAATGGAGGAAAAGTAAACACGGAGATAATGCGCAAGTGCATGCAGGCGATTTATGTGACACCAGAGATTATATTCAGAGTTATAGGACTCTGTAGAAAAATGGGAATCCAGGTGGTAGTTGCTCCGTACGAGGCTGACGCACAAGTAGCCTATTTATGCAGGAGTGGCATAGCATCCTGTGCAATATCGGAAGATTCTGATCTTCTTGCATATGGATGTCCGCGTGTTTGGTACAAATTAGACAAGGATGGCAAGGCGTTTGAAATTACGCTCCCATTTCAATCGACAGATAAAATCGTAAATAAAGGATTTCTCAAGGGGTTGAGCCACAAGATGTTTATCATAATGTGTGTGTTGAGTGGCACAGACTATGATGACGGAAACCACATTCGAGGAATGGGTATTAAAATCGCACACAAACTGGTAATGGAGTTTGGGAATGTTAGAAATATTCTATCTTCCCTTATGATGAATCCATCTTGGACCAAAAAACTGCCAACACACGTGTCCATAAATGATCTCGCTTTACATTACGAGCGAGTATCATCTATATTTCTTCACAATATCGTCTATGATATTACCAAAGACAGACTCTTGCACATTAACGAGATTTCCATAGTCTCTACGTGGTCCCCAAACTCTGGAAATACAGTTCATTCTCATGCGTTTGTGATTGAAATGTCAAAGGGAATCAGGGGCAAGGACAGTAATTTTAGAAAAGTAGCTCTTGGCTACGTTAGTGCAAAATCAGGTCTACAAGTTGAAGTTGTAGAAACTGACGATTCTGAGCTCATTAAAGACATTAAATTCGAACCAATTAAAAACGTCGCACTTGAAAAAATTTCGGATGCTGTGCGCACAAAAGATGAGCTCATAGACGTTCCGGATTACGTTCCTCTGGAAATAGCAAAGGCAGAGGATTCGTCTACAAAACACGAGATAAAGGAAGAGGACGTCGACTCTAAACAGTCCACTCAAGCTGATTTGCAAATGGCTACAGATGAGACATCTACAGAAACCTCAAGTATATTTTCTATAAAACACGAAGGGCTCTCCATTGGACAGTCAGAGGGTGATCCTATAGTATCTACTCCAAAAAGACGAGGAAGACCGAGCAAAACGGCTAAATCGACAGTGAGTTCGAGGAATCTCTCAGTGGCAAGCGCTGAAGAAGGCGTACCTTCAAGAGGTAAAAATTCGAGGAAACGTACAAAGGAAGACGTGGGATCTTTTTCGCAAGAAAACAAAAGGTTAAAATCAGAGTATGTATCGGTAATTAAAAAGATTATAGACAAGTCGTCAAAAGACGAAGAAACACTAGGGGCTCCCGTAGCTGACGATTATCTGGGAAGCGCGCACAAAGTATCACTATTTAGCGACGACGAGAATGAGTCCACAAGATCAGCCTGTGGATACAGCAGAATACCAAAGTCAGACGAGAGCAAAAGTATCACTACAATGATTTCTCGGGATGAAAACGAGAAACATACATCACACAACGTTATGATGCCTAATCCCATGGACGAGAGTGTCATAGAAGACATGACAACTACGAGTAGTATAGAAGGCGTTATAGAAGATTTCAAGACGGTGAAAAATGTCAGAGAGCTCCTAAACACGACGGAATGTCTCGTTGTCACGAGAAGACGGAGCAGACGCACATGATTTGTGCTTTACATCTAGTCGCAAAACTAGGCATGTATAAAATACTACAATCTGTTGATCGACAAGAGCTGTTGCTTTTGTTTCTTGGCACGCTCATATACGTCATCGACGTCCAAATATCGTGGCCCGGGAGAGGTGTGTCTTCCGAGGTTGGAAGAGTCGTATATGCGTTTAATATTGTCAATGCGTTTGGAGAGATTGTACTCGTCTGAATTTGAGTCTCTATAATTATTCTGAAATAGGGGTGTGGATAGCGGTCCAGAATGGAGCCGACTCCTGTAATCTGCAGCTTTACATGACTCCATGTTGTTCTTTATGCGATCAATTGTATAGTTGCTCGTAGACACAAGTGGGCTGGATGAGCCCCTTTCAAACTTTTTTAGCAAGGGGGAGTCATCCAACGCCTTCGTGCTTCCGCTCCAAGTATCCGTACGACCCTTTACAATTCCATTGTCGATGTTTTCCCACCTGCTCATATACGGGCCTTCGTATCTGCTCCCAAGGATGCTGTCGTGACTACCCCTTCTGCCCTGATATCTGGTCCCGAGAAAGTCATCATACCGACCCTCGGTAAAGCTGTCTCTGCGAGGTGCATCATTCCACAAGTCACTGGTCCTTTCGTATTCACCCATTTTTGATAGACCATACTTTGCTCCAACGTCGTACCTGCTCTCAAATCCACCGCTTCTCATTCCGGTATAGTTGTCGATTCCGCTGTATCCGTCACCAACTCTTCCGTCATCTCCAAATCCCCTAAACTCGTGGCTATAGGTCCCGGTTTTGGCGTTGCGAGCGCCATGATAGTCACCGGAGAACCCATCGTACTTGTTGGCTCCCACGAGGGGATACGAGTACTTGGCCCTGTCATAGGCTCCAGCCCTGTTTGGCGTGCAGTTCCAGGACGAAATGCGCTTGGAGTCGGTGCTCTTGAGGTAGCTGGGAATGTCCAAATCTCCTTCCCTTGCATAGTCGTACTCCCGATTCCTCAGTCCGTATTCGCCATCCCGGTTCCCAACGCCGCTGTATCCGTCTCCTGCCCTGCTGTACGCATCGCCAAACCTGCCGTATCCGCCCCTTCCGAGGCCGAACTTGTCCTGTTCTTCTTCATGGCCGACGAGGGAGAAGCGCCGTCCCCTGGTGGGCGTAAAGTTGCGGCTCCTGGAGAACTCCTCGGCGCTCATGATTGGGGACGCGGTACTCCTGTAGTTTCTGTGCATTTGTCCCCCGGAAGTGCTCTGGCCGCAGGCGCAATGTGTGACCGTCGTAGGTCCGCGGGGGTCGTTGCTTAGTCGCCGGTGAGCATAAATTTCAGTAAAGCTGGCCAGTTGCTGGTCCTCGAGTACTCGGCGTCGCTCTAAAAATCCTCTGAAGCTCCCCCGTAGGGCCCGCGTGGTGTGTAGCCCCGGCGGCGACCTTCACTGGGAGTTTTGGTCAGCAGGAGCATGAAATTGGCCGAGAGGATTTAGGGGACCGGCAAACTCCATGGAAACCACGACGAGCGTCGAGTGTTACGTCGCACTCGACGTTGACAGTTCAAGCAGGAATGAAGACGACTTAATGCTCTTTGAGGGCCACGGAAGGACCATCATCAAACAGTTCGGCGTCGGAATCAGCCAAGACGGAAGGAACAACCCAAACAGACAACGAGAAACAAAGTCTACGGCCCCCGGAATGCCAGTCAGTGACAGCATGGCCAGTAGCAACGGAATATCAAGCGCCAGAGTCAGCAACGCAGGCACCAAGACGGCCATGAGCCTCAGGAAGCTGCAGAAAAACACGCCAGAGGTCAGGGCACAAGCCCAGCTCACACGAGAAACCAGAGGATACAACTTTATACTCACACAAGTCGGAAGCCTAACCATTGGGTCGTGGAGCCAACAAGCCACCGCCAGTTCAAACAAACGCAAAACAGATGAAACAAAGAACACGGAAGGAGTCCAAAGCAGAAGCAAAAGAAGAACAAACGCTCC
The DNA here is from genome assembly GCF_000342415.1 of Theileria equi strain WA. Taxonomy (NCBI): domain Eukaryota; phylum Apicomplexa; class Aconoidasida; order Piroplasmida; family Theileriidae; genus Theileria; species Theileria equi. Next base: position 739,918 of record NC_021367.1, on the reverse strand, counting down.
ACCTGGACGATCATAGTCATTCATACGTATAGAGACACAAAAATGTACAGTAGGATAAAATGGGACCATGTCCCAAGTCAGAGGCAGGATCGAGAACCGCCTAATAGACGGAGAACCATACAATAGTATGGAGGTATTAATTAATGCCCCAAAGGAATGCATGGCATGTCTAGAATGGTTTATAACAAAGGGTGTTCCAAAGGTTAACCATAGACTAGTAGCAGCAGTAGTTTCAAGAACAAGTTGTTCAGTTCCAGTAACTTCAGCTTCAGGAGCAGAAGATTGAGTAGCTTGGGAAGTTTGAGTAGGAGTAGTAGGATGACTAGTAGAAGTAGTATCACCAGCAGGACTTACTTCTTCAGTAGCTTTAGAAGGTCCAGCAGAAGGAGCAGGTTCAGGATGGGTAGCTCCAGGTTTAGTAGTAAGAGGAGCAGTATATTCATCTTGAGTTCTATTACTATCTCTACTAGCTTCAACTACGTTGGCCTTAACTCCATCCTTACCACCAGCAAGTAGACCCTTACCCAATCCAAGGGCAGCTGATCCAGTTAATCCAAGCTTAATAAGAGTAATTACTGCTTCACCAATAGCTTTCCATGGTTCACCAAGACCTCTTCCAGCTGTATCAGCTTTACCAACAACATCAGCAGTAGCTTTTCCAGTTTGTTCTTCAGGGAGCATTTTAGGTTTACCTAGAGGAGCACATGCTTCAAATGTTTTGATAAAGTAATCTATGGCTTCAGTATCTAGATCAGCAGACAAAGTCTGTTTATCGGTAGGGTTTGTATCACCTTCACCAGAATTACTTTTAGGTCTCAATTCAGCTTCATCAGCTTTACCAGGAGGTCCTTGTTGTTTAGCAGCTACAAGACCAGCTTGGGGAGGAGTACCGGAGCCTCCTCCAGCACCACCAGAGTTATCAACAGGAGAATCATATTGTACTTGAGATAGGGGTTGAGTAGAATCACCAGTATTTCCAGTACCTGAAGAGAGTACATGACCATGAGGTTGTTGAGAAGAGGGTGGAGGTTGAGATTGTGGTTCATCAGAATCAGATTCTTCATATTCTTGGGACACTGATCCAAGTCCAGGATCAACACTTGGTGATGTTTGTATATATTGTGGTCGAGTAGATTGTGAAGGTTCTTGGCAAACCCCAAAGTTACCACAGCCACGCTTTTCAAGTACCTCTCTGAGCGCAGCCCGTTGCTGACAGTTAAGATTCTCAAGGGGTTCGCCAGGGAGTTTTCCAGAACTTTTTTTCCATGGTTTTTCGTCGCTAGATCTATCACTCCTGTACCAACCTTTAGCTGGAAAGCTTCTACTTGCAACATAAATTAGAACTGGCTTATTCTCTTTGCAGTAGAACACATAGATACTATTTACCGAGATTGGAAATTGTGTAGTCAAAATTATCTTCTTCCTCTTTCTTGTACCAGTACTAGAATCATTCTCGTAATACTTAAGACCAGCTAAGTTAAAAGCTGTGCCGTTTATGGAGTATTTGTGAACTTTAGTTTGGCCCAAGCTACCTTTGCCATTAATTTGCATTTCCTGAAAGTGTACAGTTTGATGTTTCCCACAACAATATTTTTCTCCTGAACTAGAATTGCCATAGGATATATCCAAAGTGACATTGTTATGGTGTTCACAGAGTACCTCATCAAGCTTATCAGAAAGGGCATCAGTAGGCTCAGGGGTACCTTCCTTATTATAGAATCCATCACCATCGCCGGTTTCTCCCCAACTAATTCCACTAGTGCCTTTACTATAAAACCAAGAAGATGTTCCACTACCAGATGGCTTGAATTCCAGCATAAGGGGTACTTGGTTAGTAGCTGGATAGGAATAGAGCCTCATTTGAGAAACAGGGCCCTGTTTAGTGAGATTAATATCAGTAGACTGGTTCCTATAGGTAACTCTGGATATCCTTGTGTCGAGATCAGTAGTCATATATGCTGTAGTAACATAATCACTCCCAGGAGGGTTGTTTGGAGGTAGAATTGTAACCTGTTCTATCCTTCTGGTAGTCTTTAGACAAGTAGCTTTAGACTCTTTAGGAATAGAAGCAGATTGAGGGCCCTGTATATTTAAAGGGATAGCCTTGTTGATCTTGCAATTCTGTTCATCGAGTGCATCTAGCTCATTCAGATTTTTATCAGCCACTGGAGCATTCATCCAAGACAGACCTGATCCATCACCTCTGCTATAGTACTTTGGTTGTCTATCACCACTAGTAGTGGTAATTCCAAGGAGGATTGGTTTATCCGGTTTTCCACTCCAGTAGTAAATGGAAGCCTCTGTGACCTTATATATGGGTACTCCCGTTCCTATCCTAGCTCCACGTTGTATATAACCGTTTAGCGTGATTTCTTTATTAGGTTTGTGGATATATTTGAAGAACCCTTTCGGTAGACCAGTTTCATCTCTGGTAACCATAAAGGTGGTGTCACCTCCACCAACATATTTTTCTACAGTTAAATCTTTATTTGGCTTCCGGGAAAAATCAATTTTTGGATAGTCATCTCTAGTATCCATACTCCATGATTAGATAGAGTAGTCCTTCAAAACTCTGAGATCCATGAGAGTCTCAATGCGACCAAAGGGAGCATACAGTAGAGATAGACTCCCTAGAAAACCATTCATTCATTCTCCCTCACAAGTAGCTCACCGTCAGAGAGACTATCCACAGAACAAGATGAACAACTATCAACACTGTATTCAGTAGTACAATCAAGACACCCACACTCCATAGACTAAAAAACAGTATGTGAATAGATAACCATGTAAAAGAACCGTTACAATTTTCCATACCAGTATAGAATCACTAGGTAGAAATTGGTAGAAAGAGCAAATTCCCGGAATCACTTGTGGAACGACTCTTGTCCAGCGTGGAAGAAATCTGCTTAAAAACACTAGAAGATTCCTCGTTTGTCCTAGTTGGGGTAAAGATCCGTATAGGGGTATCCAACTCTGCAGCTTTAAACTCTTGCGATATATTCTCCTCCATGTTGCTCTGCCTAGCGTACATGCTAAAGGCGGTGAGTGGCTTCAATTTGCCAAACTTTGGTTCTCTTGACGGTGTATAACGGCTACAAACTTTATTGGCGATATAGTCGTCGCCAATTCCTATACGTTGTAGGACCCGCAGCTTTTCATCATAACTCATTACTTCGTCAGCTTCCTTTTGAACAGAGACCTGTTCCCCAAGCATTTCCCTGAGTATCGACTCCTTTGAAGGAGTATCAAGTGCAGTTCTTCTGGATACTTTTAGGGGCGTATTATAGGCTGATTTATCCAGTTCCCTGGTATAGTCAGTGTGTGCTTCAGGTTCCGGAGCAGACGTTGGAGTCTCCTGGGACTCGTAATCCGCGTACGGTCTACGCGAGAGTGTGTAAAAGCATCGCTCCCTAAACCTTTTTGCATCCTTTACTGCCTCAATGTACGTTTTCAGTCCAACTTGTGTAAAGTCCTTTCCAACCTTTTTAATGTACTCATTTTTCAGCTCCTCTTCTGCGTCTCCAGAGTGCACGCCTCTGACTTCTGCTACTTTGGAGACCTCCTTGGCCACTATTTCATCGTTTGTGCTGTTCAGTTGACTTAAACTCAAAGGCCTCGAATTGCCGAGGTCACTGGGCGTGTTCTCCTCCTCAACGTGGACATCTTCCCGCATATTACTGTACCTTTTGAAGGTATTTGCGATATTGTTCTTTAATTTAGAGAGCGACTTGCCCAAAGGCTCGTAAAATGAGCTCATCGTTGTCATTTCATGATAAATCAGAATCAACCCATTACTCAGACGCCTGTGTGCCGTTAAACACAACGGAATTGCGTCATTTATTAAAATGAGAATTTTGGCGAGAAATTTCCACTAGTTGGCCCATACTAGCGGTGTGTACGAGGCCAGTCCCCATCGGTCCTGAGCAGACCTCAAACTCAGTCCAAATGAGTTTGTTGTACACCCATATTCTTGGACCAGAGAGAGGGTGGTGGAAAGACGCGGATAAGCGGTCGAGTGGATGATAGGGAGTCACAAATTGAGGAGTAGAATGCGAGAAGAGTCGCACCGGGCTCTTGCAGAAGATTCACACACTGCGCATTTGGCGGTCCCTTAGACATTTAAAGGGTATCCTGTGTCTATCATGGGTCGGTTCAGTCAAACCTGGCCGATTGAAACCGTTTAAAAGACCATTATCCCGAATATCTCGGTGGAGGAAGGAATGGCTCGTTCAGACAAAGTACTGCTCATTTATGCATACTATGCTTTATGAATACCATCGCAATGCCATATAAACGCTGAAACACGACGTTTTAGCCACATGGAACAAAGACGCACTGTGCATGCAGGCCAGGTGGAGGAGGCATCCCCGGTCCAGTTTAAATCCGTAACTCAAACTGACGAAACACAAGCACAAGCTAGAACAACATATATGATCTTGAGATACAAAGTTATCCCAATGTCGCACAAATCTAGCGACAACTCGTTCCTTTCGGCTAGAAAGCGAGTCTATCATTAATGAACATGCATACCAGTTGACCGTCAAACTGGTGGTAAAGTACAATCAAATTCTTAAAGCTACAGCCAATGCTAGGGCTAGCATTGAAAGGGAGATGCCGGACATGTAGAATGAGTCCGCCTTTTTCTCTTGTTGTTTCTTGGGTTCCTCAGGATTTTTAGGAGTAGTGGGAGCAGGCTTTTCCTTCTCACGTTTCTTGGCCTCTGCTTTCCTGACCAAATCGACAAAGGTGTCAAGATAACCATCTCCGGGCCATTCTTTACGTGTTCTGTACTCTGGATTCAACCTCAGAGTTGCTACCGATACAAGCACTTCATACTTTACTTCATCTACCATCTCTTCGTCTATAAACTGCCTCAGCTCCTCTAGTCTGGCCTTTGTGGCAACAAGATCCGCGCTCACTGCATCTCTCTCTTCCTCTTCATCAGGAAACGCTACTGCGTCCAAATTGAGCTTGGTTCTGTCGACAGTCAAGTCCTGCTTCAGGAATTGTTCAAGTCCATGTTGCAAGTTCAGTGCAAAGTTGTTGCGTTCAATCAACTCTTGGCTCAAGGCTTCTCTTGCCTTGCGCGCCTCTTCAAGCTTCCCGCTATTCTCCTTTTTCTTCTTCTCAGCTTCCTGGATAAGCTTTGTGAACTCATTCAAGTACAAATCTCCGGGCCACTGCGGAACACCTCTGTAGTCAAAGTCTGACCTGAGTTTTTCCACCAGCGCAACCACCTCATGCTTTGTACTCTCGATGACGTTTTCATCCAAACGCAACTTTAGTTCCTCCAAACGCTTGACTGCATTAACAACTTCCTGTGTCACGTCCCGTCCCTGGGAAGCTATGGGCTGCCTGAGTTTCGCTCCCGGGGTCTTGTCCTGGTCCCCCGCCGATCCCAGCCTTGCAACCACCAAAACGAATAAAAAAGCCTTCATGACGAATTTATGCGCGAAATCTTGTATAATATCGAAAATAATTTAAAACATTTAACTATAGAATCTTCTTGTGAATAAAACTGCATTAATGGGTCGGAATCATATGGAATAACGCATAGAAGAAGCATTACCAAAGGGCACTGCGATTTAACGAGATAAAAATCCCCTTTTGGGTAAGATCCGGGGGCTGAGCTAATCTGCGCGATCAACTGACGTGAAACGCGGATGAATGAATAGCTTCTATGAATATAAAACTAAAAATAAAGAAAATAATGCAAATAAAAGGCTAAATAACCAACAGCTCCGGACCGGGATACGTCCCCCCATATCATTCCCTTCCTCTTCTTCCTCCGCGCATTCAACGCGAAGCCGACGGAATCCGCCACTCTAAACGCATATGCATCATGTAAAGTATATAGGAGGATGGAATCACCGCAAAGACAAAGGCTTTGAGGCCCGCAAGTAGACTAGATACGTACTAGGGAACTTGTGAAACATTATTCCATAGAGTCGGTTCTCTGCATGGTTTCTAATTGTACAACCATATGTGGATATGGCAGGGGGCAGAGAACCACGTTTAACACTCAGTATTCAGGGTTGCGTGATCTGCCGAGCCAGAGGTGAAAGTTGGCTCTGGTCATCTCCCATGACCTGCCGTTGGGAAGAACCCATAAAATGCTTCAAGTTTTCAGAAGACCTTGACACCGTTTAGATTATTAAAATCATGATATGGAGCACCCCAGTAATGTGCAGAGATTAGACATGCATGTGTCGTCCAAACTAATTTCCTCTATCTGGGTTTCCTCCTTTGGATATTCGGTCCCGCCACAAATGAGTCTTCTTAGTGTGGTATTAAAGCACAAATTCACAGCAGTCCTACATTTCGGATCTATAAAGTGAACGTGATCCGTGTTGTCGATGATTTATACTGCCATTTGGCAAACTGCATTATTGTAGAACGCCAAAGTCATTCCATAGTGATACTACATTTCCTTAGAAACTTTTCTAGATAAAGAAAACAGCCGAACAAAGTTCGGACATACTGTTGGTGTATTCAACAGTTTACAAAACTGCATTTTTTTCCGGGACAACTTTGCCCAAATACCGAATCTTGGTATACACCATCATAATCGCCTATAAATCTCCAATTCCCCTTGGGAAGAGCCAATTTATACTTCATCCTAATCATCAAGAGAAACAGCATCCAAGTTTAGGTTGGCTCTGTCAACAGTGAGGTCAGCATCCAAATATCCCTCAAGGTGGTGCTGGAGCTCAAGTGTGAAGACATTGTGGGAGGCCAAGTCCACACCAACAGCGTCTCTCCTTTCCTTTGTAGCTCTGAGACGTTCAAGGTGGGCAGCCTTCTCCTCCTCGGCCTTGGCTAGCAAAGCTTCAAAGCCGTTGAGGTAACCTGGTCCAGGCCATTGTGGAGTATTCCTGAATTCTGGGTTGCCCCTGACCTTGGCCAACAAGCCCAAGACTTCATTCTTGGTCTTCTCTGTCAAGTTCTCTCCATTGAGTCTGCCTCTGAGAACCTCGAGTCTGGCCTTCATTCCATCCAACTCCCTTCCCAAAGCCTCACGGTGATCCCTGGCAACGGCAAGTTCCTTTTCCTTCAAGAGACGCTCATAATCGGCCCTGTGGACGAGAGCATGGAGGTTCTCCAAGTATTCAGAACCTGGCCACTTGTCCAAAAGCTTGAAATCTGGGTTGGATTCCAACCAGCGCAAGAGGTCCAAGACCTCCAACTTGGTCTTGTCAATAACGAATCCATCCAAACGCAACTTTAGTTCCTCCAATCTGCCCAAAGCAGCATCAAGCTCAAGAGAAAGTGCAGATTTCTTGGCTTCTTCTTCAGCGAGTTTAGCCTCATGGGCCAAGCCAACGAACTTCTCAACATCTACCAAGAGGGGAGACTCTGGTAGGTTGAAGTGGAAGACGAGTGGCTCTCCAACTGGCTTAAATCTGTTCATCAAGTGTACCATCTCTTCCTCCTCTTCTGGGGTGGCATTGTGCAAGAGTGCATGTTGAAGCCTGGCGAGTTCCGCCTTGGCGTCGCGGTGCTCCAGGGACAAGAGTTTCTCTTCCTTAACCTGTTCAAGGACCAGCCCCTCTTCCTTTTCCAATTTAGCCTTGGCCTTCTCAACCAAGTCCTTGAGGTAGTTGACATGGGCTACACCTGGATGCTCTGGGTTGCCAAGGAGATCGGATCTCGAGTAGAAGCTGATCTGCTCCTCCAATGCCTCGAGGAAGACCTTGACGGTTGAGCCAGAGAACTTCCTGTTCATCTCGCCGAGAGCGAGACGAGCAACCTTTAGTCTCTTGGCGAGGTCCTCAACATGAGCGTGGACCTTCAAGTGAAGCAAGAATAGATGAGCCAATGTGGAGAGCTTCTTTCCAACCAAGAGGTCAACCTCGTGTCTAAGCTCTACTTCCTTGACCTTTGAGTCATGCTCAACCTTTGCGACCTTGGAGACGAGCGATTCGTCGGTGAGTTCTCTGCGAAGAGCAGCGAGCTCCAAACGTCTGGAGGAGGGAAGTCCCTCGAGCTCAGCGTGCCGCAATGAGAGTTGTGACTCCAAGCGGGTGAAAAATGCGGAGACGTCGTTAGATGTCTCCAAGGAACCCAAAGAGACACCGAGAAGATCTTCGACGTTCTCGAGACCTCCTACGCTGGAGCCAAACTTGGCGAGCAAGAAAAGGAATGCAAATGTCCTCATTTCAGAAGTTGTGAAAGCGATTGTGTTAACGGTAGAAAAGTTTCTAATGTGAGGATCCAACCGCCGGCCTTTTGCGCATGAATTATCCCCACTGGGCCAAGAAGAAGAAGAGCGATCTCTGGCGCCTTTGACTCCCTGTGGCACATGTACCTCGTAGTTTAGTTTGTGTACGAGAGGATTTCATGCATTCAGGCCCATGCCTCAGAGTGTCTCTGAGTTGTGAGAAATCTGGCCCTTTGCCTCTATTCCGGGCATAACTGGGCAGATTCTGCGAGTTTTAGCGCCTTTTATATGGAGTAAAGGGCAGTGGAAGGACACATAATGCGTTGGTAGCGCTCCTTGGCCATCTACGGCGCGGTTGCGTCGCGTCCCCCCAGACATGTTCTAGGAACCTCTGCCCAAGGAATGGGTGACGCATTTACTCGGTTAAATTCCGTGCATGCGTCCTATATTCCGAGTCTTTTGGCATTATTACGCATTCTGGAGACTGTATACCGTGGGAGTGTTGGTAGACTGTCTCATTATGGCTCCAACTGGGCCAAAAACGGGTCTAACCTACGGTGGGATTCCAAGGCAGTGTATAGCTATTCTGCTGCATCTTTTAGGTGGAGCTAGTTCCAAACCAGAGGTACAAGTGCACCGGGTACGATATAGTTGCCACAGGATTTGTGAGTGGAGGTCATTGATCTTGTCCGGAAGTTACCATTCCTGTGGACCCTTTTAATGGCTTACTGGAAACTACAGCACAAGAGCCACTACCATGAGGGTTTTATGGTAAATACCCCCTGTTTCTCCTGGAATACCGCCGAATATTGACTACGGAACGGTGCCCGGAAACTCCTGTGAGACTTGATATTCTGTTGAATCCATAAATCGTATACTTACAAATTAAACATTGTAGACTCTCCATAATGTGAGTTTGGAGGCACATTTCATTAAGAAACTTATGCATGTAAGACTGTCATGCCCTAGAGTCTACTCGGTCTATCCACCGTCCATATCAGAAACTTCATCTTCTGAAAGTGGAGGCGTGTCAATATCGCTGACTAGAGCATCCAAAAGGTCCTCGAGTTTATCATTGATCTCACTAAATGTTGTACGAATCCACTTGGACCCATCCTTGTAGTAGTACTGTCTCTTCCGCGAATCATCGGCGCCTTTGACCAAGAAGTATAGGAGATACGGACTTCCATCCTTTAAATGTGCAAATACAGAAGTGCAGCGCCTCTCGTCCTCATTTGCCTTCCATATGACATCTCCTCCATCCCCTATCTCAGTGATGGAAAACGCCACTTTTGGAACATACAACCAACTCGATAGTGAAAAAATCGCAAGCTCAAATATGTCAAATTCAATTCCACTCATAGCGGTCAGGTTTAGAGTGAAGGGAATAATCTGTGCCGGAATGGTTTTAAGTTTGTCAAACTCCATGTATAGCTTTTCCTTTGTGTTCACAGGGTCAGAGCTCCATCTTCCCTCTTGCTTTAGCAGATAAATCATGTATCTTTCACGACCATAAATTGTAATATTTACCAAGATTGGTTCGTTGTCCTTGAGACGGATAGTAACAATTGGACATATTTCTCCCGGTCCAACATCCCATAAGGTCACAGGACCCTCTTTTACGGACGTGATAGAAACACCTACTATAGGATTAAACATTTTGGTATGCACGTAGTCATAGTAGTATTCAAATTGATCATAAAACAGTTCATCAACCTGTGATATGTCCAAGACTGCACATGATGCTAGTCTTTGGGAGTAACACAAGAGTAAACCGAGAATAATCACTAATACAGTCCCACGCATTGTGAATGTTTACTGTTTTAACCAATGACTTGACAGAATTTGTGGGTAAGAAGGGGCTAGCTGGGAGCCTAATAAGAGTTGAGAGCAGTGCATTTTCACCGTAAACTCGTAAGTAAATTGGAAGGAGGGTATATTATCGCACCAATGTACATTCAAATGTCCCGCTTTCTTTCTCACTGGAGCATCATCAGTAGACTGACCACATGCATGCTCATGAGGGTAAATCAGGATTATTTTAGGAGCTCCTAACAGCTGTATCTTTCATCTCATCGTATTTTTTGTCAAATTCATCCTTACTTATCTCCTTCCAGTTACTGCCATTCTTTTCAAAGTATTTATGATCATGATTTTCTCCATCCTTTATAAAAAGTGATAGTAAATGAGCATTATTATTGGAGTATACGACACAGGATGTACATCTTTCATCTCCAGAGGGTTTCCATATCTTCTTACTACCATCCTTGACTTCATTGGCATGATAGTCTGGCTTTGGTAAATGAAAACGTGTCTGTACATACAGCGGTTCAACATTGAACACTATGCATCCATTTGTGTCCTCTGCTTTATTTAAATCAATGGAAATGTCGGTTTTTTTAGCTGGAACAATCTTTAGAGCCTTCAACTTTTCAGTATACTTTAATGTACATTCCCACTTCGTTCCATTCTTTGCAAAGTAATTGTATTTTATATCTGAAGAAAAGTTGCTTGCAACAAGAACTAGCTCTGGCTGACCATCTTTATTAAGGTACACTTTAACATGATCAAATGTTTCTCCAGCTGAAAGAATACAAACATTTTCTAGACTGTTCATGAGCTTAGAGACGCTAACATTCTTCTTTGGAACCATTAGTTTAATGTGGTTATCATCATAGTAATAGTCGAAGGACTGACATTGAGATGAATTTGGAGTAGAAATATTTAGAGAAGCATTCTTTCCAGATTCTCCAATCAATGCCTTTGCTTTCTCATAAAACTGATCCTTCTTGAGCTCATTCCATTCTCCATCAGTCTTCTCAAAGTATTTGGACTTGGTCTCACTACTCTCGGAAATTTCTAGACGAAGAATTGTTATCTCATATTTGGCATAAGATTCCACAAGTTTACACTTCTGGCCCGCTTCAACTTTCCAAACACTAGATTCACCATAAAGAACAGAAGATATATGATAGCCATTCTTTGGAGTATACCCCTTGAAGGATACTCCGGATTCTGTTTCTGTATGCACATCTAACTTGGAGGTATCTGGGTTAGAAAGGTCTAAAGTAGAAGGTGTTGCATGTTTATACTTCTTCCTCAGCTCAGCCAGCTTATTTTTATGTTGAAATTCTCTCTCATCCTTCCACTTCTTACCGTCATGGTATCTGTAGAGAGTAAAATTAGCACCACCCTTAACGCCTTTAGCTTTTATGGCGGTCATGGTAGGCTTTCCTTCGTCCATATACAAGATAGCTGAGAGACATAGTTTATTATCATCTTCCCAAACTGTCTGACCATCGTATAAAAGCCTGTTTGTAGATGTACCTTCCTTGGCTGTGAGCTTGAGAACTGGAACATTGCCCTCAACAGAGCTCTCTACATCAAATAAGGAAGTGTCTACTTTGGAAGCCAAGGAAGTATGCTGATCAGACTGGCCTGGATTAGTTACATTATCCTCTGTACCCTTTAACACATCTTTTGTAACATTAGTATCATCTCCACAGTTACATACTCCTACCAAATACACTGTCCATAGTATTGCTATAATCCTCATTCTTCAGTGTTGCAAATGTTGAAGAATGTGTATGAGGAGATTCATTCACACCCCAGATGACTCAACATTTCTTCTTCCACATGCATTACTCGTTATTCTGTAACACTTGAGTTTCCCGTACTCTCTACCATGAATGCTAAAAAATAAAGCTATTGTATGGTTCCACTGGACTCTTCTTGGAGCCACTCACTACAGAGAAAGCCATGGGTGTAGAGGAGGAAGAAGAGATGGTAATACTGTTAGTAAAGAAGCTTGAATCCGAACTTTGCGAATATGACAAGGCCGATACGGTACTGGCGTAATGTGAAATTCAGTTTATAGGATTCCGGAGGATAATGTGGAGAAAACAAGAGGTTCTTCTGGTCTGATTTCTGCCAGAATAACAGAATGAATAGATCATCACTGAGAGGATCGATTATCCTTGTCCTCCAAATCTTCCCAAACTCTCTACTCATTTCAAACTACTAAAGAACATTTTTGATGACTCGACATTAAAATCTGCAAACTGGAGTGGCTACAGAGAATAAACTACAAGTACCCCGGAATCTACACCGCCAGAACCGGTCCAAAGAGGACATTTAAGATCCCAACTAGATGTGCACTAGTGACTTGAGTCAACATCTAGACATACAAAATTCTGACAATGTACACTAATTACCTACCCCGTACGTACCGGATTGTTATTAGTTTCTACACCCTTGTAGACACTACAGTTTCCTGTAGGTTTGGGGAATAATCAGAACAGGCCTTTATAAATAAGATTTTTCGATTAGATTCAGGTAGGCATTGCCCTTCAACGAGGGATAACGTAGACCTGTTGTCAGCTACATCTTTGCAGAATTGTTTTCATCTGTAAAGCAGGGTGTTCTATCGGACTCGAATCTCCTGGCAATTGCGGATTAACCTCTTTTTGCACTTGCCAAGACCCACAAATTCTCGGCCGGTTTTGGGTAAGTTTATCTTGTCCCGTTTATACATTCTATAGCAACACCTTGGAGCATATTACGGTGAACCCAGACGGCGCATTCACAGTGGACCTTGTGCTCGGATGTGGAAAGAAGAGCGAGTTTGCTCTGACTGATCTCCACGGTCTAACAAAGACTGTAGCCAAGCACAAAGTTGAAAAGGCTGCTCTGGTCCTGGAAGGCCTAGAGACGGACTTTATAGAGGGATTCCTAACTGGAGTACTCGCAGATTTGGCGGTTGATAACAGGTTCAAGAAGGATGGCAAACATGATTATGATCTCAAGGACGTCCTCGTATTTCACTCTGACAAGGACGTTGAACACACTGAAGAGGTTAGTCCATTTCTTCATCCATAGACACCCATCCCGTAGAGATCCAAAGTATTTGCATCAGCCATGCACCTTACAAAGGAGCTCGTTACATCACCCCCAAATTATGCAACTACAACCTCTGTTGCCAATTTCCTCGAGACACACTTTAAAGGACTGGGTCTTGAATTCAAAGTCTTGGAAAAGGATGAATGTGAGAGGCTGGGAATGGGAGCATATTTGGCAGTTTCACAGGGAAGTGCGCATCCTCCAAAGTTCCTTCATGCAACCTACAAGGGTGAAGGTCCAATCAAGAAGAAGATTGCCTTTGTAGGAAAGGGTATCATGTTTGACGCTGGAGGTTACAACGTCAAGAACGCCACAACTCTGATTCATTTGATGAAATTCGATATGGGCGGGATGGCTACTGTATTTGGGGCAGCTGAGGCAATTGCAAAATTGAAGCCAAAACACGTTGAGGTCCACTTTATATCGGCAACCTGTGAGAACATGGTCGACGCAAATTCCTACAGACCTGGTGATATTGTCACCGCTTCCAATGGAAAGACCATCGAGGTCATAAATACAGATTGTGAAGGTCGTATGACCCTTGCTGATGCCTTGTGTTATGCCGACAACTTGGATGTAGACATGATCCTGGATATTGCCACTCTAACTGGTACACAGATTGTCGCCCTTGGTGAGTTTAATGCCTTGCATAATGTACCTTTTAGGTCAACGCTATTCCGGGTTTTACGCCTCAAATGAGGAGGTGGCGGATCTGTTCGCTAAAGCAGCCAAGCTTTCCGGCGAATTCTCCTGGAGAATGCCACTGGCAAAAGAGTACAAAGCGGCTCTAAAGTCCGGGGTTGCAGATCTGGCCAATTGCAATTACAGGGCGGATGCTCATGCAATATTTGCCGCTTTATTTCTCCAGGAATTTGTAAATGTGAGTTTTATGCTTATTAACGCATCCATTCTTTGCGACCATCTCATACTAATCACTCATTAAACATACAGAAACCCTGGGTGCATGTCGACTTTGCGGGTCCAGCATTCGAACGATCATCTGGAAGAGGAACTGGACACCATGTTAGGACGCTGGTGAACCTCGTCTTGGCACTTTCGGGGGAGCAATTGTCCCTGTAGCTTTAATGCAGTTTATCTCCTATGGAGACTCAAGTTTTGTTTGCGTGTCTACCATGTTTTTGGATTCTCTGGGAAACGTATAGGCAGAACCGACAGATCCAGGAGCATCGTTTTCACAATATTAGGCCTCTGCATGACTTTGGTGCAATTAGTATCCATGGAAACCCCGAGTAATTGGTAATATCAACGCCATCTACAAGAGTCCGGCAGCGGGGTCCTCCTCCGCCACAAACTATTTTGCAGTTACAGGCCTTCATCATGTAAATATGAAATGAGCTACCCTCCCTCCTAATATATGCCCTGTGTCGTTAAAAATGCCATCTCTCCAGTCTTCCTTCCTCCGGGAGCTGTGTGGACCGATCTCACCGAATAGCGCCAAAATCGAGCCTTCTGGGCGCCTTTATGCGAAACAACTTCACACATTTGCTGGAAATGCCCAGATTTACGGCTAAAGTGAGGACATTGTCCAACTCGTTTTTGTTATTTTACCCCATCTGGCCAAGGAATAGACAAGTTCTTCTCTGGGCACTTGACCTTTAAAGCTCCACCTGACGGGCAGATCATGAGGATTCCTGCATTAATCATCGCAGTCTGCGTCTTCAGGCTTTGCGGGAAGAGTTGGGGTGGTCGGCTCGAAGGGTTAAGCTACCCTGGCGTCCACGGAGCCTCTGTTGTTGACGGCGACGGGAATGAAGACGAAGATGTTGTAGTATCTGGACAGTTCACCTCAAGAATCTCCGCATCCACTGCCGACGAAGCTCATGATTCTGAAGATGAGGAAGATGACATTGTAAAGGCCGTCACTGATGTCGAATGCAAAAGGAATCCAGATAACGCTGAAGACGAGGATTTTGACGATGACGAAGAGGAGGACTACAACACAGCAAAGGTTCGTCTGTACATAGTTGACTTGTCTAATGGAGATATGCGGGAAACGTGTCGACGTAGTAGACGTATGTTCACGAGCGACGCAAACAGAACACGCAAATCTAGACGTTCACGTCCAAAGGATATTGACATTACCGATCCAGATGAGAACCTTTGCAAATCTTTTGACTATTACTATGACGATGTTCCCACCAAGTTTATCGTTCCAAACAGAAGATACACCATCGGAAAGTTGTTGGACGGAGCTACAGAGATTTGGAAGGCTGAGAACGGAGAGAGCTGTACGTATTGCTACCTGCATTACAGGGATAAAACGCCAATTCTAGTACACATGCTCGAGGAAACAAAGACTGGAGAAAACTTTAAAACTCTTATTAAGGGGGAGAATAGAGTTTGGGGTAATGCATACAGCTACTCTGATGCATTATCCAGATTGCGAATTCCCGTAGAACAAACTACACAGTTCCTTTTGAACTTGACTGCTGACAGTGATACCGCTGAGTGCAGGATATTTAACTCTACAATTAATGATGTCACCGTACGGTTCTACATTCCAATGTCAGGATTTCATGCGAACAAGGTCTACTCTGGTGCAAAAGAACTTTGGGCATGCGGATCGACTAAAAGTGTGTTTTCCTCCATCAAAGGTACACCCAAGGAGAGAGTGATAATCCTAACGGCATATTTCAAGGATGGAAGGCACCACCTCATTAAAATGATCACGAAAGATAGTAACGGGAAAAGCGACTCAATTCATTTTGAGGAGAGAAGTGGTGATTGGGACTTTATCAACTCCAACATCTTTGAAGATAAAAGGAAAAAACTTGGAAAGGTCTCGACGAGCTAAGTGTTTCAATCATAATTTGGAGGATCAAATATTTATCAGGCAAAGAATCCTCACCTTAACGGAACAATGTGAATGTAAGTTCAACTGGTTACAATGTAGTACACACTCTAAACTGTAAAATAATCTGTAAAGCTAGGGTGCTAGCAACCACATCAACATTTGAGAGTTGGAATTTATGATAGATGTATCTATGGAGTGTATTCTAACGGACAGTCGGATTCATCTGCTTGGAAGTTTCAACAATGTGCACATTTACTGTAGGAGAAAGTGACAAAAGGGCTGATCTTGTGATAGTTACAGATGAGATGTAGACACTGTTATTGTCCTAGGAATTGAGTAGCTATTTGTAAACAGAATATGGTCGGTATAGTGGTAGGAGGAATATAAAGCTCAAGGATCTACTAGAGGATTCTTGCAGTAGTACTGGTAAACTAAAATATGGAGATCTCAAGGATGTCCTTAATGGTGACTACAGTGAATGCATTCCTAAAAATGGTGGATCCAGGATAAATTGTTTTACACCTGAAAGTGATACTAAATAAGGTAATCATTAATCCCATGTACATTATCAAGGTCGGTAAATGAAGTATTTCAGTATGAAATTTATTGTATGGATTATTGGCGATTTTTGAACGCAGTAAAATCGGTAGATAGTCTCTACCAGTCGGTTTAACTCCTAAGGTTATAAATGCATGTCTTCACTAGCTCGACTATCTATACTATTTTGCGGGGAATGCCAAAGAGTTGAAGAGATGGAGCCCTGGAAAATATACTCTTTGTGCCTCCTTCAGGTTATAGTCAAGGAGGTATTCATAGAGAAAGAGGAATGTTGGCTTATTTAGAAACCAGAGGAAGCATAACCTACTATTCAGGGCAATTCATTTCAGCATCACCTCCATTCATTATTCTTCCTCACTATTGCATTCTCATAACATCACTTACCCATTCCAAGCAACTCTACACTCCGTCTATGAAACCTTAAGGATGTGAGATACTCAAACATGCATCTTGAAATAATGAGGGATACTGGAACACTAAACTCCCTAGTAGAGAATGGAGGGGTATATTCAACTTATAGCCAATGATATGGTATATAATGGTGTGAACGACAGGTAAGATCACAAGATGACACAGTATGTCAGAGAATTCCGGAGGTGCCATTCAGAAAGGCGCCATGTTTATGGCAGGGCTGACTCTTTTGCAGTCTCTCCGTGTGGCTTTAACTGGAGCAAAGTTTGCACTTGATAGATTTAAAATTCCTCAACAACATGCCAGTTCGTTCATTAACATGGTTCATAATCCTATGGAACTGGCAACGTTTACTGGTATTCTTATTGTAAATGTCCTAACATGGATATCTTGGTTTAGGACATGGTTTGCCATATTTACTAACATAGCACTATACTGTTCATTCATTTTGCTTCTCATTGCATTCATTTCTGGAGGAGAACAGGGAAATCTCACCTTCTACTACTGGACTATCGTATTCGTCTCATTTATATATGGACTTAATGTGGCATCTGTAATGAATGTTGGAGGTGCAGATGCCGCCTTTTTCAATGTAGGAATTCCTCTTTCCGGTATTCAGGTTTGCATTTACTACTATATCTTCACTAAGTTGGCTGAGAGGTATCAGTGGTCAAACGTCAGTTACTGGATTATTGTTTGGCAGCTTATTATAGCAATAGTGATTTCTGCAGTCTCTGCCATACTGTGGTCTGGTGCTCCTGATGGAGCTGGAGGCGGTGGAGGTAGCCTTAGTGGAATTGAAAAGGCCATATCTCCGATTTTAATGGGTGTAGTTGGTATGGGTGGAATATATGCCTTCTATCCTGCTATTGCTCCCTACAAGTTGACTGATGTTGGCACTGGCTACAACATTGATTTGGTTGTTCTGTTTATGAGTGCTGTTCCTGGCATTGCTATTGCGATTTTATGTCTCAACACAAAAGGTCCAGATAAAGATTGGGGAAGTGCTACGGGATGGCATTACACCTGGATTCTGGCAATTCCACATATCACTGCAATGGTCTTGTGCTTTGTTACACTTCATTACCCTGATGGTAGAGTAGCTAGTTCTATAAAGAGTAGTGGTTTGAAGGTTGGGGTTATTACTGTGACTCTAAAGTTTTGTGAAGAAGGACTAAAGGCTGTTTCATATGCTGGAGCTGGTGCACATGGAGGTGCTATCTCCTCTTTTAATGCATTCACATCCCAAGGTTTAATGATCATCTTGGCTTTTACTGGAGATGGATACCTGAAGACTTATTCCAAGTATGAGCATGACAGGGGTAAGTGGCCAACTAAAGACTGTGGAACACTTAGATCCATCTGGTTTTGGACATGGAATGGAATGAAGGTGGCATGTAAGAGTGTCAAGTCTTCCTTTACAAAGAATGTTAGATGCAAAGTTCTGGGTAAATCAGAGGCTTTACTCATTGTATATGCGGATGAGGAATTTTAATGGATGACTACTAGGAGGCTCTTTGAAGAAGCTCATCCCTGGACATTCGTCCATGCATTAAGAAGTCTAGTGGAGAATCTGAGGAAGGGACTACTGGACTGAGGACTACTACTGAGGAGACCTCCAATGCTAAAGAGTTATGCTCATGCTGTTTGTCAGTTGTCTGATAGAGATTCTTGGCCTACTTCACGTTATGGGTTTTGGAGTTCTTGGGGATATTGGTGTAAATGTGGTTGTCGTGGTCTCTATACTAGTCTTCCTAAACTTTTGACTTTTAATATGAGGACTGCGTTGGCTCATAAGGATGATCATTTGTTTATCGTAGTTACTTGTGACTTGCCCCCAGATGAATAGTTTGTTGATACGTAATGTAGTTTTTTTTATTATTTCTTAAATGGAACTATATGGCAAATAGGCAATAGAGACTCTCATGGATCTTGGAGTTTAACGAGCATACTCTCTGAACATGGATGGTGAACGTTGTGGGAGCTTTGGGCGACCGCTGCCTCTGGGTAATTTGGACTGCAGGGTGGAATGAAGGTCGCAGTTTTTAGATAAATTACTAAGTAGTTTAGTCGTAATAAATAAGAACATGGAGTAGGAATAGTCCGATGTAACCTCCGGTAAAGTATAAAAATACCAATGGGTCACAGATTTGTGGGTAATATTATCGTGCATGCAAATCTAAAGTATGGCCTGGATGGGTGTGTAACTATGGGCTGTGAGATATTTTGGCACTTCATTCTCCTATAATGGATTCTTATGAGCATTATCTCCTTAAATATACCGAGTAGTTATGAACAGGATCCTTAAAAACGATGGACATTTTGCCTTTTAAGTCCCCCATATCTTCCTTTGCACATCTTGTCCATCTGCTTGAGTTTGATACTATAACGGACTTTGATTAAATATAACTAATTAAAATGAGTGAAGGTGTTACTGTAAATATTAGCAGATATCCTGTAACTAAAGGTGGAAGTGGAGTCCAAAAGGATGATAGTAAAGGATACTTCTACCAGAGCACTGGTTGAAAAATTCTTTTAACGGATGAATGGTACCCTGACCCAGAAGGGACTTACAGGAAGATTACTCATAGCCTTGAAGGAGGGTATAAAATAGGGAATATTACTAAGGGAGGAACTCCTCAGAATGGGTTCGGAGCCTTAAGTAGCCATTCGAGTGTTTCAGTCTTTTACTGGTCAGGGGATAATAGTTTCAGGAACCCTCTCCTAATTCAACTAGGTGAGGGAGATAATGAGTACTATACATATAGCGGTAATACTTGGAGTAAGGATGGAGGAATAACTACCGACACTAATCTTAAGCAAACACTTGATAAACAAAATTGTACACGTAATAAGGCTCACATTATAAATCTTTCACAGAAGGGTAATACTAATTACGAGTGTCCCAGTTGCCGTAATAGTCAGAAATTTCAAACCCAGGACCAAAAGCAGTTAGAATACACCGACTGTACACATACCACTCCTGGTTCTGGCACTTTCTCGGTCTCTAGCTTCAAGCTTTCCAACACCTATCATCTTGGACTACCATCTATAAGGGATGTTGGCAGTATTATTGTTTTTTGGAGCAAGTCAGGTGGAATGCCACTCCTGATTTACTATAACCAAGACGGGCACAAGTGGTTCAGAAGAAACGTTAAATCTGGAAACACCTGGAGCGAGGTTGGTAAAAATCATAAAGAGATTCCTAAAAATAGTGATAAAGATGGTAATATGCGGAAACTCCTCCAGCTAACTGGATATCATCCTCAAATTACTCCAGATTTATCTAAGCCGTATGGAAAATCATACTCTGGTGGAGAGACTGGTGTGACAATTACTGTGAGAAATGCTCCACTTGGTAATGGCTATTGGAAATATAAACATTCTTTGAGAGGTGGACTCTTCGAGCTAAAAGAGGTTAAACATACTGAACAAGTTCCTCTTACCTATAGAACGTATGATGGAAAATTGGAGAGTATTACAGCCTTTTACTATGGAACTACTCCTACAGAGCGGCCTAATCTTCTCCTGGTTGAACTTGTTATAAGAAGGGGGTGGAACTACAAAAGAATACCAATACTTTCACAGAGAAACAAAGGACGCCAAGGATTGGAAAGAATATTCTATACCTGAAGGAGAAACTACTAGACTACAGGGAAATGATCTCACCCAAAAGCTTAAGAATATGCAATTTCCAGACACACAAGCTAATCCACAACCTGATCCATCTCAATCATCTGAAGCTAAAAATTATGGTTCTGCCTCTGAAAAATATCCATCCTCACCAATTGGTCCAGCAATTGGAGGAACTGTATGTGTACTGGTAACTCTTGCGGCTATGGTCTTGTTGGTAAAGTTTTGGCCAAAAGTAAGGACGAGATTCGTTGGAATATGGAATGGTTTTGGTATTCATAAAAAAGGAGAATTGAACATGTGAATAATTTGGGACTTTTGAATCTATGGACAACTACTCCTATTCC
Source organism: Theileria equi strain WA (assembly GCF_000342415.1). NCBI lineage: Eukaryota > Apicomplexa > Aconoidasida > Piroplasmida > Theileriidae > Theileria > Theileria equi. The sequence continues at coordinate 719,094 of NC_021367.1, read as the reverse complement.
AGTCTTATTCAGGCTAAAATGGGTACATATATAACCACCTAGACATGCCCTAGTGTATATGCTCCTATATCTGTATACTTGCCTAGCTCCCTGACGGTCGTCCGTTCGCTACACTCCATTCACATTCACTCATAATTTTTAGGTCAGATTATTCTGAAAAGTCTTGATGAAGCCGACAAAGGGACGTTATTAGAGCGACTCTTCCAGATGGTTCCATCTACACGAGAATTTTTACAACATGAAGAGATGATGACATCGTTGATGAATATCCCCGTCTAGAAGAATCAAACGATTCTATGGGAACAATTGATGAATTTATGAAGAAAACAACTGATTTGGTCCACTTGAAACTTTCGAGGGCAACTTTTGACATTGAGCTTTCGCATCAGCGCACCAATAATCTCGTGCATGTGACATCTACAACTTCAATGGAACCGCCAAATTCCCAGGAAATCTCAGAAATGAGACGAGATGCAAATCTTACATCCACTCACTACTCTGTTCGGCCTGAAATGCAATTTTATGTAACTATTGGTGTAGTAAAGTATAACGGGCATATCATAGAGAGCAGGACCGAAGGACTATTGAACAGACAAGTCATCTGGAAACATGGGATGTATAACCAGAATCTCACCATAATATCGAGGTATAATGACGGCATGAGTGTGGAGGATCAATATAACTTTACGTATGATGGTGAAGTTGAACTGGAGTAGGTTCAAATGGCATGAACTGTGGAAAGTGCATTACGGGTACATTCACCGTTGTGATCTCCAAAAGAATACATTGGTACGAATGTGGAATGTCTAGAGTCTCTGAAGGAGAAATGTCTGGAAGGATGAATAACCAAGAGTAATTTACCCACCTGTTAAAGAAGCACCAGTCACTCATTTATCCCTAGGAATTCCAGAAAAGGAAAATTTTCAGAGTAGAAGAATGATGTGTTTAAACTGTTGTTGCCAATTACCATCGTTAAGGATTTACAAATAGGTCTAGAGACTCTGTCTGCCCGCTATAAAGTTGCAGGCTAAATTGTACCTGCTATATGAGAAGTTGACATGGGATCAAGATCTATTAAAGTTGGTTATCGCGAGATGATCTCCTCATTTTCCTTCTTCCTTGACCATTCAATGGGGTCCTCAAGGAATGAATGGATATTCCCTTCTCTATATTCTATACGTCATGGAAGAGGAGTAAGGAGGGAAGATGCTCTAGGATATTTAAAATGCCAAGGTTGAGGCCTATGGTTGGATCTGATGCGGTTTTTACCATCGTACCTTGTTATCCTGTTCATCATATGCACAGCCTTCCTTTTAACTAGACGAAACTCTGGCATTGACACAGTTGAAATTGGTGATGATGTAGCTGGGAATGTTCGAGGAAAGTCGTCTGGGAAGGGGGATAAAGCACCTTGCGGGAAACCCGTGGAGACTAGATCAAATATCAAGGATCGACGAGACCAACTGAAACGCAATTCTCAGGGACCAGAGACTGTGCGATCTTCACATTTAGCTCAATAGGCTACACTTGAAGATCCTTTGGTACTTGCCGAGGTTTCTTACTCATCCCCTTTTGATGAACCTCCCACAGATGACCATATAGATGTCCCATCTCCAGAGATACAACCTGAGGAACAATCTTCTAGTGAGTTTCATAAGAACGAACCAGAGTCCAGGGAACCTAAAGAGGAAGCCTCTATAGAAGCTCTTCTGGACCTGCCAGATCATATTCCGGAACATCCTCAAGAGTTTGAAGATGAGGATGAGGATCCAGAATTTCATGATGGTTTCTGGGATACTCCAGATGACTACTCTGAAAGGCAAGATGATACCCAAGACGAACCAGATGGACTTGTAATTGATGAAGTTGAGGATGACGAAGTAGAAGATATAGGGGAGGAAGACGAAGAAGGTGAGGAAGAACTAGGAGAATTTGAAGAGTATGTACCAGAGACTGAAGTAGAAGAGTCTGAAACTATTGTAGGAGATTTTAGTGACTCTGAACCAGTACTTGAAATCCCTTACACTGAAGTCTCAGTTTATTACTCCAGTAATGACCAACCTGAGAATGGATCAGAAAAGGAGTTTGGAGATTCAGAGTCGACTGGGTATGAATCCAGTGACAATAATTTACCAGAAACTAAAGTAGAAGAGCCAGAAGAACCTACTAAGCCTGAAAAGCCAGCAAGCTCCTTGGCTTCCAAAGTAGATGGATCCTTATTCGATGTAGAGGAGGCTGAGGAAGACAATGTTAAGGTTCTCAAACTCCTGACTAGGGACGGAGCTGTTGCCAAGAGGGTGAAGTATGATGGAGAGGAGATATGGTCCGGAGTGAGAAGATTTTCAACATTTCTCTGTTCTTATGCTGTCTTGTATATGGATGGAGACAGGCCCACTCTTGCCGTTATAAAAACAAATGGTTTATGTAATACTGAACCCACAGTCTACAAGTACTATAATGGTACTAAATGGCAGAGTCATGATGCGTATTGGCATAAAAATGAACTTGAGGCTTTAAAGGAGAAGTATAGACCTACTTCTTCCATTGCTTTAGATCTTGTTAATCCTGATGAGACAAATATAGATATAGATGAATACACTGAATCCGGAGTGACTGTTAAGGAGTTTTCTCCAAAGGATGACTTCCACATATCCTCTGTTATGGATTCTTGCAAGGAGCTATGGAATGCTGGAGCTGGTCAAAAGTGTTTCCTTGTGGAACATTACGAAAAGAATAATGTGACAATTCTTTACCTGGAGACTGATGATGGTAATGATACCAAGTCCAAGTGCTTTGAGAAGACTGGTAATGAATGGAAGAATATTGGCAGGGAAGTGTTTGTTGAGAAGCTTATGACAATGATTAAAGAATCTGTAGGATCGACCAGTGACACTCCTCAGGATACTCATCTAGATACTGTTCATCCGAATAAACTACTGTATAAACTCATCTCAGTGCCAATCCTTTGAATATCACCATGATGACAGTCACATTAAACTAGTCCTTCCACAAGAAGGGTGTTACCGTTACAAAAGTTGTGGATGGTGATGGAGATATCTACACTCTTTCCTCTGGTGAGGCATTTGATCATGCTAAAGTATACCTTAACAAGGATGGTAAGCCTGAGCTAGTACTTGTAGTAACTAAGAGAGCTGATACTTCCAAGGAAACTTACCTGGAGCTTAAGGATGGTAAATGGGTATCCTGTGATGATCATGATGCTAAGATTAAGAGTTTAAAGGATACTACAGAATGGAAATCAGACTTTGAAATTGATCTTTCCTTGGCCAATAGTACTAATGAATGTAGCATCTTTGAAACGGAGTTACTAGGAGTTACCACTAGACACTTTTATCCTAAACCTGGCCATGCCCCTATCAAGGTTCAGGATGGTAATAAGGAACTATGGAAATCCACAACGTGTGCCACTAAATTTGGGTCTAATTCCTCAGATAGTTGTCTTTCTTGTCTTATCTATGAGAAAGGGGACATAAAAATACTAGAAATGATTACAGTGGAAAGATTAACAAGGAGATGGAAGTATTTTGAGAGGACTGGTACTGAATGGAAGAGTATAACTAAGAAGGAAGATTTTGATAAGAAGCTTAGCGAAATTAGTAAATATAGATTATCATCTTCTAATCCTACTACTTCCACATTAGCACCTACAAAACCATCTGGAAACTAGATGATACCCTGGATCCTGCAAAGACTGACGGGGTAGTGTAGACATCTCGAATGCAGTACAATAATTTGGTTACATGGGCACCAAAACTCGAATCGCAAATGTAGTTGATAACGCAAAGGTCGTTTTATAGCATAAATTATAGGCTAATTTGTGGTTTGCAAAGCTACATGAATTCATTTTTGTCGCTTGGATAACAGATGCTGAAACTCCCTTACGAATTTAAATCGAATGAATTATCCCCTCAGTCATACGGATGTCAAGCTCCCTACGACCGTCCATCCTATGCACAGGCATTGTCTAGTTCTTGTAGCTTTTCGAAAAACTGCTCCTTTTCCACCTCGACCCATTTATCCTCTCGTCTCTCAAAATAGAGGATCTTGTGGTTATCCGCAAGTTTGATGAACATGTGCACCAATTTTGGATATGTGGGACTTCCATGCACGATTATATGTTCGCAGCGTTCCTTCCATGATTTTGATTCCCATAAAACATCCTCACCATCGGCAATTGTCCCAATTCTAAATTTAGAATTGTTCATGTAAATTCTTGCAGTGATGCCAAATGGGCTATACTCCTCCACCTTTACAAGGTTATAAACATTTGGGTTTTTTATATCAAATGTTCGTTCATTTTGCATCTTTTCCATCAGCCTCTGATACTCTCCATCGTTGACTCGGATCCATACTCCATTCTCAAATTTGAACTGAACATAGTCGAATTTCCTGGCATCGGTAAAGTACAGGTATCCAATAACCGGTTTGTTACAGAGCCTGTAAACTGTAAAGTGATGGTACAAAATGTCATTCTTGGCTGTTTCCCACAAAATCTGATAATTGTAAACGACCTTGGAGACATTAACTCGCGGCATGCGACTGTATATTGTAAAAGATATGTCCCCTTTTTTCTGAACGATGACTTTACATTCATCTCCCTGCATTTCTTTTGCGATATCAATGGTCTCTCCCGCAAAAACACCCAGCCGAAAAACTGGCACAAGAAGAAGAAAAAAAGCCATGTGAAAATCCATTCCAGTCTATACAGAACGAGTTCATGAAATGTTGAATCTTCTTGTGGCATAAATGTGCCAAACAAGTCCTCCTCTTGTCTCTGATACAACTCTCAAGTGGCCAAAATTCGAGCCTCTTGTGCGATAACTGGAGAACCTATGTAACAAGTGCCAGTGTTTAAATTGGTGGAGTGATCTGTAAATAAGGTGTATACAGGTCAAAATGTGATATAGTTTGCAAATTTCAAAAACTACCAACGATGAAGAATCACCACCGCAGTTTTGCAATGGAATCAGACTTAAATTTGATGAATGGGGACCTTTATTTATAAATGTAAAAGCTTTGAATAATAGAAAATATAATGGGACTTTTGGCCCACATGGCAGGCTTTCTATTTGACTGCATGCAGATCCAATTTTTATTCTTGGGCTCAATGATGCCATGGTGGAAGGAGATTAGTCTGTAGGATTACTCGATCACTTTTGGTAACTTTACAGGGAATGTAAGCTAAAGGTAACATTTGGGAACCCACATGGACCATTAACCACACGTTTACCGCGCAAGCAAGCAGTGGAGCCATATGTGGCTAATGTATTGTCTCCAAATAAAACGAGTAAATGGTAAATATAATGTAGTAGCGCAAATGTAATGTGGATGCAAGCAAATCAAGCTGTCCTAGGTGTAGGAGTTGGGTTTATTCCTGGCAGAATGACGGACTATAGAGATGTATTACTCATCACTCATAATCATGCCTGTAAACGTAGGAGACTGCCATTAATTAAGCATGCACACTCTCATTGAAGTGTGAGAAGGGTTAGGAGATTCTCTCATCTCATTTAGCTTCCGATAAAAATCTTCGCTCCAATGCATTAAGTTTACGACTGTAGTGTTCCTCAGTAACGTTCTTCCATTGCCCACCAAGCTTCTCAAAGTGCCTTTTGCTAACTCTTCCACGAGCTGCAGAAGAAACGAGAAGTAGTGAAGACTCTCCATTTGATGATACTTCTGCTGATAGCAGCTTTTCACCCCCAGGAATAGCACAAAGTTTAGCCTCTCCATCCACAACCGAGGTTATGTTGGAACCACGTTTCGGATCATATGTAGTATGTTCCACTCCATTCTTACTATCTTTGTATACTTTTACCTTGGATTCATTCGGTTTGGCAAGATCTAAAGTATTTGGAATAGTAGTGACAGGTGTAGGTGGACTTCTGAGATTTTCCGCAGATCCACCATAAACTCCATTATCGTCATCACTGGTTTTACTCTTTCCACAACACCAAATTGCGCTACAAAACCTCACCAGGCATAATGTCCATAGTACTGCCAGAACCTTCATCTTGTAGACCCTTTATCTGTCAAGATAGAAACTAGAGTATTGGTATAAATGGGAATTATTAGTATCGGAGAGGAATAATGGAAGTTGAACCCAGGAATACCACGATTAATGGGGTTAAGAATGATTTATGCAGACGTTTATTCCTCCTGATACCCAGTCTACTGGAATAGTTGACATGCATGTGCAGTCACAATAATGTCCGTATTGTTGGATCCTCCAGATTAACAGACATGGCTGAAGGAATGGGTTAGGAATAAACCAAAAAACCTACCCTACAGATGGACTTGGTTATTCCTCTTCTTGTTACCTTCAGTATTTAAGCTGGTGCTTTCTAAGGCATCCATATATTACCACTATTAAACCATGCTACCTCTGGACGATCATCCTTGGTATTTTACAAGTATAGGCGTTGATCAATCTATACCTCTGTTATACCACACCTATTCATTCATGAGATAAAGGAATGCTCTGTAATTCAACAAATTGTGAATAAACAGGGAAACTCTGGTCTGGTCTATGGAACGGACACTTTGGGTTGATCTGGGAAAGGGGAGTTAGCGAGGCATGTATAGAAAGGTATCTCTAAATTATACTAGTTCTAGCAATTTTATCTTGTGTATCAGGATGTATACCATAAATCGTCCTTGATATCTGCAGTACTGGTCATGCATGCATAGTCGACTTCAGTACAAGAATGCAGCATGTTTTCCCATACCCTTGGTAGGTGGTAGAGACTCCTCTATGGCCCTGCCAGTATACCTTTCTACGAATCATTGTGTATAGACAATATTCCCCTCAATTCTACATCCGTGGAACTGCTAAGTCCAGAAAGAGGTCCTTTCCTCAGATGCGAGATTGAACCCCTTGCCAGCTTCAAGCACGTACCGTGCATTGACTTTAATCCCATTGTTATACCAGGATAAAACGTCTATTGTGACGTCTTTAAATCTTGTATCCCAAACGATTTCCCTGTTTAGCAGACTGCGCTCTTCCTCGACTATAAGTTTTCCGTCAAAGTATATCGTCCCAAAGACAAATTGATCCTTAAGGTCATCGTCTGCAGCGTATGTTATGCGTAAAGGTTTCCCGCTTCGTCCTTTTGTCTCTGAATGCAATGGCTTTCTATCTATGCCTGGTTCCATTGTAGACCTCAGGTTTGGAACATCATTCCTTTCTCTCTTGAAAACGTCCAATTTTACGGGTGTTCTGTAATGCCGCACATATTTTGGAACCCCGTTTGTCCTTCTAAACTCGTCAATGCGACAAGAATATTCGTTTCCATTTGCATATTTACTCAGAATCCTCACCAAGTAGACATTGTATCGGTCTATAATATCGACGCATTTGTCAACACATGTAGAATCCCCCTCCATTATAATGTGTTCTCCGTCACTCACTCTACCAATGAGATGGGTCTCCTTGAGGTCTTGTCTAATTCTGTAGGTTTCACAGTCCTTATCCTCCCTGGGCGGAAGATATTCAATCTGGTCTGGCACGTCCTTGGAAATGTCAAGATTCACAAGAATCTTCTCAGGTTCTACCGGAGCTCCCAAAATATTCCTTGCTAGCGAGGCAAATAGGATGAGTCTTGCTGTGAAACTTCTCATCTTGAGTTCCTCTATCTCCTTCCAAAAGTCTGAACCGTAAGGTCTCCAGGGGTAACGTATAATGATCTACAACCTATGACGGCTTAATTAGTGCTAGATAATCTGCTAACAAAACAGCTTAGTTTGTCTAATCAAACGGGTGTAACTTATACGTATTATTTATATTGTAATTACCAATTCTGAGGTGAGTAGCCAAAGGAGCTGCATGTAGCGATGGCAGTAAATGTCCGGATTTTTGAATGAAGTTTGCCATGAAGCAGTTTCCATAATAAATGGACCGTTGTCTCGTTTAAAGAGTTTCTTGTAGTCTATAGTCGTTGTAGTTATTGGCAACTCCTGTCCTTGAGAGAATATACATTTATAAACTCTCATCTCCATAACTAGTCATTACGCTTGAGCCTCTTCTGGTCTAGCCATAACATTTGGTGTAGACAACTCCTGTAGCAGAAATGGTTCGTCATTTCTCTCATCATCTTAATCCACGGAGTCCCTGAGTTTGACACCTACTTCTCCGCTTTCATCAAAGAGGTTTCAAAAGACTTGATGTTTGAGATGCAGATGGTAAGTGTACTCCAAAAGGTGGGTACCCTGGAGCTAATCAGTATATGATGCCAATGGAGGCACTACACATCCGGCAATCCCTAAAGGAGAAACTAAACTTCCAGCTCAGCTTGGTGCCAATAAAGCTGGATAAAGATCCACAGATTAGGATTCATTTAAATTCCATATACCCTCTGCGAGTGCATTAGCCTTAATTTGTCACAAATGATCTCTCCTTAAGGTATCCTACTGAACATAAATTCTTGATGCCTAGTTGGCAGTGAAAACTTGCATTCTAAAACATTATGGTTAAACTACAAAAGCTTAAAACTAAATCATATAAACAAAATTTTGTGATAACTTAACCAGTTTCCTTCTCCAAACTCGGTCTATTTTTTGCATCTGGTGTAGATAATTTGTCCAACATTCTCTCTATACTCTTCAAATCAGCCTCAACGTCCTTAACTTCCTTTTCCTTTTCTTCCTCTGCCATAAGCTCATTAAGTTCATCCTCAAACTGTTTATTTTGTCTAAAATATGAATAAAGATACCTCTAGCGTTTGCGGAACTCCTTGGGTCATGGCATCGTAAATCTCTGCCTGGGCTTCTCTCTGTTCTTCCAGCTCGTCCATGAGAACGTCAATTTTATTTACATTCCTGTAATTTGTGTATGAATTAGATGAAATAAACAAACATTGTCTCCTGAATCTTTTTGTGCGCTGAAAGTCCCGTGGATAGTGCATTTATGGCCATGTGTTGCATATGTGCACTTTCTAATGTGATATTTTGTGATTCCAGGGCTATTATTGAAGAAGAGATTCTGTTTATTTCTTCTTCAAAAAGTTTCTTCTTTCTCAATGCGGCTAGTGCTCCTACTTTGTCATTTGCCGATGCCTTGGTTTTAGCTTCTTCGAGACATTTCTGCATTTTTGTCTATCGTTTGTGGACACTCACCTTTATCCTAGCTTCTAGCTCGGTTTGCCTCTTTGAAAGCTCCTTTACTGTGTTTTCAGTATGTGCTATTGCACTGTTTACTTCGTCCTAAATATGAAAATGTGCAGGTGTTATAATGTAACAAATGCATATCTGGAAATTGCAACAGGAGAATTTGTATCACCTGTAGTTATAGAAGGGGAGATAAGTAATGTGGTATAATTATATTCGTAATTTTAAAATTCCCTTAAATATTTTGTAAGATCCTGTGTTCTAGCATTCCATTAGACAAACTCCTCAGTATCCAAGCTAGTATATAGAGTATCATCCATAGACTCCTAAATCTGCCTAACCCAAGGATCTCCTTTATAGCGATTATAAAGTTTCCATCCAGCAAAACAAGCCAAGGCAGAAGTACCAAGAATGCCTGTAGTTACAGAGACAATAGATTTTGCAGTTTTAGGAGCAAGTTCTTGAGCTCCAGCAGGAGGACTGGTGACAGGAGCAGCAGCTTCAGGAGTAGTAGATCCTCCAGGACATGGTGAATAGCCACATCCACCTGTACTATTTAGTGCAGTCACAAGTGTATTAAAGTCTTCGTGACTACAGTCCTTGATGTTCTATGGGTCCTTTGATATTCCAGGGACTTTCTGCCATGTGTCATCAGCATCACCACCTTTCTTGAACCATTCAACCTTGGAGTTTCCGTTTTTAATACAGATAAGCTTGGGATCATTCCCTGTACAATAGAAGACATAGACACTTTGACACCAGAGATAGGAATTTTGGAGGTCAGGGATATTTATTCTTTTTCTGGGAGTATTAGCACCACTATTATTGTACCTTATATCAGCAATTTGTGTTTCAGGGCCAGAACCAGTAATAGAATGTTTGTAAATGGTAACTGGTGATGATTGATGTTCCGTGCAACGAACTTGTACTTCACTTACAGAGACCTTTCCGCTACCATCCTCACCCCTCTTGCTATGTTCTTCACAACAATACCTCTGCTGAGACGTAGATGTTTCATATGATATATCAATGGTAACAGCATCATTTATTTCACAGTTTAGCAATTCTAAATCCTCCTTAGTAGGTCCATTTCCAGATATCTTATAATAGTTACTCCAATTACCATTTTTATTATTCCTATGGTACGTTTTCTCTCCGGTACCATCCACCACCTTTACAAGGAGGGCCTTAGTGGTATTACCAGTCCAGTAATAAGCGGAAACATTTTCCACGTTATTTCCTATAGCTCCTAGATTATTTCTCTGATCATCAATTACTGCCAATAGTGTGAATGGTTGATTTTTTCTTCCATCAGAAGCCTTATATTCATGAGTAAACTTGAGGAAGTCCTGGGACCCGCTATTAGGATAGGAAGATCTTGTAACCTTAATATCCTTAGCAGTAGCCAGAGGATCTCCCTCATAAATCTTTTCTTTTGGAGGATCTCCATCTGGTGGTTTTTCTTTAAGATTAATGGTTACTCCTTCAACAGCCATTATTGATAGGGTCTATAGACCATGATGCTCTTCCCTATGGACCAACATTTACCATCACTTTGGCCAAATACCGTCGTATATCTGCCACAGTAGGCTCCCGTTGCATATCCCTGGCTAAGGTCGGTATCCACTAACCTTTTTGGACTTTGAAACCTCTTGTACGGGCTTTTTCCTGAACGACTTGAACCCAAAGACCATTTTGGTGTGTCAAATTACGATTTCTGTGTAATGTAGCCGATGGGAGCATAAAATCGCCAATTAGTCACACATTTACACTTTAACAATTGCACCTTTTATCTATTGTACATGTTTGAATAGTAAATGACAAAGTGCGCCCATAACAGAGTACAAACGTCCGTACTTGTCAGGTGTGTAGTGACTGCCGCTGGACAGGAGCTAAACGCACGAGCGGAGCCACCATGGACAAGTTGCATGGATACGAATGCATAAGAATATGGTTGAAAGCGCATAGAGGTGGACACAGTGTAAATGAACGGAAGGTACAACAGAAATCACCAACATGATGTATTTGGGTCAACCCCGAAGAATTTGTGGTTGCAGTTTACAGCGTAGGATACGTCTAGTAGGAGATAAGCACGTTTTCTGGACAAAGTTTTACCAATTCTATCGAGTACATATGGGTACCATTACTGGAATGTGTTCCAATGGAAGAAATGCATAAAGGGCTGATGGCAGGGGAATTCCAAGACAAGTTTCACGAATTCACCACCGGGCTCTCTGGCCCCAAATCTAGAGCCTATACAATAGCCATGGAGTCTAGAATTGCCAAGATGGAAAAGGAGTGGAACTATAACCCACCAGTGTGATAGGATTAAAGTTGCTGCAGACATGAGGTTCCCTGATGGAGAAGTCGCCATCCGTGGAGCCGCTAACGGTCATTCCAGATGCTCAGCTGGCAATAGCCAAGAGAGTAGCCATGCCATGCATGGCCGATTGTATCCGTTGGAAAGTGCCAGAGGGTGGATTACCGACCTCTTTATCCACCCATGGAGCATGATTTCAACCTAGACATCCCTCATGAGCGGGATTGGCAACTGTACAAACGGTCTCCATGGATGTCGCCCATAGACATGCAAGAACCGCCTAGACAGGATAAATCCAGCCAACACTGTCAAATGAGAGGGTAGCCATAGCTCTGCACCTACGCTACATATTACAGCTGTCTAGCTAGCGCTATCTGTCCCATTTATCAATCGTGATAACCTCAGCAGTTTGAAAAGTTTCAGTTTATGGGAAAAAGTGGTTAGTTCCCAGACTCATCCATCTTTCTAGGTACCCCTTTCTTCTGTGGGCACCCTGTGGTCATTGTCCGCTATAGCAGCTTTCCCTTTGGCTACCTAGCTGTCTACACGAAGCTTATTCTCCTTTAAGTTGTCTACTGGCCATAGTTTGTTCCACAAGTGCAAGTTATAGCCTCACCAAGCCCCTTGGGATCGCTTCGTCTCGCTGCCTGGCCAGCCACTTTTGTGTGGGGAGGCTGGAAATTTCCATCATGCAAGCCTTGGTCGAAAGCGCTCATTTCTTGACAAATAAATTCACAATTTTGCTCATACTTGAAGACTGAATAATTTTACACGCAATTGTGCCGTTGGTCTCTTTTTATATTTGCACTATCAGCACTATAGCCGATTTTGAAGTAAGTTGACGATCTACGAGCCACAATGGCCGGGCGACCACATACAGCTCCCATCATTTGCGAGATTCCCGCCATATAGATCCATTGATCACAGCTAGTGGCCCACTGACTAGCCGCTGTGGTCGGACGGGTGATGGAAGCTTTGCGGAGTTGTCGTTTAATGCGGAATGGATGGCTATTTGGTCATTAGAGTGACAGTGTTTGCAGATGGAGGCGTAGGGTGGCTCTAGGCGCTCTGAAAACTGCCTGCTGTCCGAGGGACGTTTGGTCCCCTTTTGATGACTTTTGACGCCCATACTATTGCCGCATTTAGTTGCCCGGCTTTAAGCGCCCATTTTACATGCTGTACACTTCATTTAGCCATGCACACACTCATTTAGGTTCTCACTTATGTTTTTTGGATTTGATACAGAGGGCATAAAGGACCCTTTTAAGCAAATCGGTTCTGTAGATAATGGTAGCTCAGCCAGTAGAATAGTGCACATTCGTAACCATCAAAGGAATGGGAGAAAAAGCGTGACCACTGTGCAGGGGTTGGAAGAATCTCTGGATTTAAAAAAAATGGTCAGAGCCCTCAAAAAAGAGTTTAGCTGTAACGGTACCATTATTGCGCATGCCGAACACGGTTCGATTATACAATTACAAGGGGACAAGAGACAGGATGTCGTCAAGTTTCTAGAAAGAGAGAAGCTAGTCACTCCAGATCAAATTAGAATACACGGAGCATGAGTCGATGTTTCAGGGACCATGCGGGGTTTATTGTATAACAGTTTATGTTTTTTGTCTAGTTGTAGTTTTCATGCCCAGCCAGTCTTGTACCCCGCGGTCGCGTACGCCTCGCCAGATTCCATTCATGTTGAGCAGATGGAGCGTTGCAGATTCAAATGTTTTTGATCCTCCTGTTACTCATAGAATGTGTGAGTAGCGTCAGATTGCGTCATTTGGGATTCCAGAGCCCAGATGTGGTCGTGATTGGCGGAGGTCACAGCGGCTGCGAGGCTGCTGCGGCTTCTGCTAGGATAGGAGCCAATACTTTGCTCATTACTCCGAAAATATCCACAATAGGTGCGTTTTACAGCCCATGGAGGTTTTTATGTCGCCATTCTACACATTTTGTCCACTTTATGGCACGAATTTAGGTGAAATGTCATGTAATCCTTCCATCGGAGGCATTGGAAAGGGAAACATTGTCTGCGAAGTCGACGCTTTGGATGGCATAATGGGCGTTGCAGCGGATGAGGGCGGGATTCTCTTCCGTTTGCTCAATAGGAGCAAAGGACCTGCTGTGCGAGGTCCCAGAGCGCAACAGGACCGCGATGTATACGCAACGGCAGTGAGGAACCTCCTGGCAAAGTACGAGAACCTCGAGATTCTGGAGGAGATGGTCCAGGATGTCATCATTTCCAACGACTCTGCAGACAAGAGAATCCGCGGAGTTAAACTCTCGAATGGGAAGGAAATTGAGGCAAAGTCTGTGGTCATAACTACCGGCACTTTTCTCAGAGGCAAGTGTCATGTCTCGACCAAGAGGTTTGTCCGTCTACATTCTTACATTCCTACAGTGTGCCTGGCGGTCGATTTGATAGAGCCGAAAACGAGTATGAGCCTCCATCGAATGGTTTGTGCGAGACTTTTAAGCGTCTCTTGGTTAAAACTGGGAGGTTCAAGACCGGTATGAACGCTGGCTTACAGATGAAAACGTATAGGAACACCTGCACGACTGGCTCTGGACTCTATAAACTTTGACATTTTGGAGGTACAAGAGAGTGATGAGGAACCAGTTTCCTTTTCATATCTAAATGCAAAAACGGGTCCACCTATTTCTCATGGACTGATAAAGTGCTACAAGACAAGGACTAATGAGGACGTTCACAGGTTTGTTTTTGTTATATGCCTACACTGCAAACTAGGATTGTGAGAAATAATTTGGACAAGTTGCCAAACTATGAGAGTGGATTGGGTCCTAGGTATTGTCCTTCAATTGCTACAAAAATTCAACGATTTCCCTCTGTTAAATCGCATATTATATGGCTGGAACCTGAGGGTGTGAATAGCAAGATTGTTTATCCGAATGGAATTTCTGGAGCCTTTCCTCCAGACGTTCAGGTAGGTTTATGTATGAGTTTTGCTATGGTAACTTGGTGAGCTAGTTGTGAGGGAGGATTAACGTATGGATGAGTAGGTAGGAGAATGTGCTCCCTTTGGTCGCATTGAGACTCTCATGGATCTCAGAGTTTTGAAAGACCATACTCTCTGAACATGGAGGATGAGTAATGGAAGACGGATTTTCCAAAAGCAAAGAGAGACTGTAATGTCTGTGTCTAAGGACTTTCTCTGAGAACTCTAGTAATTATGGCAAAAGATGAAGGGGTAACAATTAAGCTGGGTGTGAAACCAAAAGATGATCATACTATTGATACTTATAATGATGAGACCACTCGTAAGATCATTACCGTCACAAGGTATGAGGAACCATCTGGGTTCTACAGGTATACTCATGCAGATGAGGATATTACTGATGGAAGGAAGAAAGAATTCACACTCAAGGGGATCCAAGATGATCATGGAAAGATAGATACTATAAATAACCTTAAAGAGGTAACCTCAGTTGAAGCCTACTACTGGATACATGATAAGGGTGGTCCCGGCCAGACACCTAGTAAGGTTCTTTTGATAGGAGTTACCACCACTGCTGGCGATGGAACTAGGTATTATAAGAATAGCGATGGCAAAAGTTGGACCGAAACATACCTCATAGGTAATGACCTAGAGAAAACTCTGGACGAACAAAATTGTTATAATAGCGATGCAGTCACCCTAGACCTTACCAAAGACGCAAATGGGATTATGCAGATGAGTTATTGTTGCACTTACCATAAGGATGGTGGTGAAAAGGTAACTGTGAAGGAATTAGAAGTTAATCATAATCACAAAGATCATCAACACGGAGGACCTACTAAACTCTACAAACACTCAATTCAAGGTGGAATACTGGCAGGTATTAAGTACGGCTTTGCTGGTGAAAAGAATATAAAGCGTGTAACTTTGAATGGAAAAGACTTTCCCATTTCAGATGTAGAAAGTATCTCTGCATTATACTCCGGCGAGAGCAAGGAACCTGAGCTTATATATATTGATGGTGGAGACAAAGGTATTACTGGATGGTTCCAGAATAATGGCAGAGAATGGACACTCGTTTCCAGTAACCTCCAAGGCGTAACACCAGAAAATATTACCGAATGCATTTACTGGAGTAAGCTTGTTGATGAACTTAAGCACAGTAATAGTAGCTTGAAAGATTGTGAAGATAGTCATAAACAAGAACCACGAAGACTAGCACGTGCTGAAGAAGGTCAAGTACAAGGACATGCCGGTGGTCTACCTGGACCCGCTGGTAAAGTTGATGGAGTGCAAGACCCTAACGATGCTAGTCAGCCTCCTGCTCCCACTGAACCTTCTGCTACTGCTACTGAAGATACTGCTCTTTCTACTAAAGCTCCTAATCTTCCTGGACCTAAAGGAAATGTTGGACCTAGTGGTGAACCTGGTGATGGAGAGCTAAGCCCTGATGGTAGTCCTGGTAAACATGGTGATGAAGCTGATGGTAAATCTGATGCTCAATCTGATGCTCAATCTCCTGAAGGTGAAACTGCTGCTCTTGGTGGAGCCTCTGCTGCCACTGTTGCTACTTTTGGACTTGGATCCATCTTGGGTACATCCTCTGGTACCCTTGCCGGAGCTGGCGCAACATTTTTTGGAGGATGGAAACTTTATAATCGCTATAAAGGAGATCCATGGGTTAGACAGATTTGAGATTCTATGGAGATACTAGCTTGAGGACTGAACAATACCACCATAAACGTCCTACACATAAAACACCAGGGGATACTATGTGAACCATGATACTATACTATGTTATCGTCATCCCTCTCACTAGCTTCCATGCTGTGGATCATAACCCATCAGATTTCCTGGTTACCATAGTCAAATATGCTACAAAAACTCTAGAATATTTATGCATACCATTTCTCAATTTCATATCAACATGCAGCTAAAAATGCTCCGGTGTATCAAAGGTTTGGAGGAGGTCAGGATTCTCACACCTGCTTACGATGTCGAATATGACTATGTCGATCCGCGAAGTCTCTATCACACACTAGAATTAAAGGGAGTTCGAGGGTTATTTTTGGCTGGTCAAATCTGCGGTACCACAGGTTATGAGGAGGCAGCCGGTTTAGGGATAGTTGCAGGAGCAAATGCAGCCCTTGCAGCACTCTCAAAAGATTCCTTAATTTTTAACCGTTCCGATGGTTACATTGGTGTCCTAATCGACGATTTGGTACGAAAGGGTACCAGTGAACCTTATAGAATGTTTACTTCCAGAGCTGAAAACCGTCTTTCTCTGAGGTATTCTTTCATAGTCCCTAGAAAACATTTACAGAATTGACAATGCTGACTTGAGAATGATGAAAAAGGGTATATCTTGCGGTTTGATAAGAAACCCAGAACGTATCGCACTAGCCAAGGAAAAGTATATTCATGCGCAAGCAGTTGCAAATCGGCTAAGGTGGGTGATTACATTTCTCATTATAGCTCCTAGATTAACGTGCATGTCAATGGACAAATGGATGGGAAACGGACATGTAGAGGGTAAAAATGGCTGGGAATTTCTCAATAGGACTGGAATCACACTCAAGTTTGCCGAGGAACAGATCGCAAAGAACGCTTTGGAAAAATTGGCAACTACTATCGCAAATATTTATAAAGATAGGGATGAATCGGTGGAAACCCAAGGGGACGGTAACGACCATAAAATCCCGAAAAGGACGGAGAAGGAAAATTTGGAACTGCTCCCATTCACAGATTTAGAGCTGGAGGGGATAAAGACCATATTTCCAAACTTGGACGCATACCTTGACAAGTCTCTGGAAATCACACTCTCAATTCCAGAAATTAGTCCAAAGTATATCGCAGACTTTGTCGAGGCTCTCTCTAAATACAAGCCGTTTATTCACAAGAATAACAAAAAGTTTGAGAGAGCCGCCATGGGCCGTGAAATTGCCATTAGACCAGATATCCAGTATACAAGGTTTGTTTTTTCCATTACCATTACACCAATGTCCAGGGAGAACTTTCCATTTCTATCGCTGGAGGAGGTTGAAGTGCTGTCAAGGGAACGCCCAGCAACAATAAGGGAGGCTCTAGACATACCAGGAGTCACTCCAACCTCTGCCCTGAGACTCGCAACATTTATCATCAAACACTAGCAGCTCCGCGTATTATCACGTCACACTGGAGCCTCGGTAAATTTGTTAAAGGAATGCATTCCGTGGATGTTGTCTAGACAGGTGGGAGCTGCAAAGGCGACTAGCAGGAGCCTGTATGTTCAAAAGGCTTGGTAGAGAAACGAGTTGGTATACCCCTACTCCCTAGTGATCATTTAGGCTCCCATAGATTAGCTATGCTCCTATACTGCGTATACTCGCTTCATTCTTCCTCGGTGTAATCGTCTTCTTCCTGTAGAAACCACCAGAAATTCCTGCTATGTATCCATTCATATAGCGTTGGGGGAGAAAATTCCAGTGACTGGCGGCAATTTTGTGGTAAATTGGGACTGGGTGTGTATGGTGATGATGCGGTTGGCGGTGGAGTCAAATGCCAATTTTTGCGCTTAAATTGCGACACATCATGTTTATGTTTTCTATGGGAATTCCAGGTCCGAATTTTGGACGTTTTTAGTCCCGGGGAGACCATTTTATGGCGGTGAGTTCCGTAAGGACCAAAATTGGTGTGTAAAGGCTACACATTTGGCTTGTAACGACTCAGCATCGTACATGCCAGTAGCATATCGCATAAAATGGAGTTTGGAAAGGCGAAGGAGTTTTTTTCGCAGAAACTCAACTTCTTCAACTCGGAAGGCCTCAAGTCGGCCCAGGACAAAATCGCACATGCGGCTGCAAATGTGACCAGTCACCAAAAGGATGCCCAGGTGCCTCAGCCTCCAAGTCCTGACGAGAGTGTGGAACCGGCGGAGGCTCCTCCGGATGCCACGTCTCCTGACCAGGAAGAGAAGAGAGAATCCTCAGACAGCCGCCCGGAGAATATGGACGTGATGGTCTATGACGAGCTTTTGTGGGCTAACAAGTACACCTATGATGAGTTTGTAAAGTCGCTAAACGTCAAGTATCAAGAACGAGGAGATACGCCGGAGGAGAAGACCTACTGGTCATACAGAAGAAGGTGGAGAGTTCGGCTCTACAACCTCAAGATCGTGAATAAAATGTCAGATTCGCTAACTTGTTTTGCGGAGTTTGATTTTGGTGGGACCAGGTCCGAGTGTAGCGTACAAATGGGCTCAAAGACGTGCATTCTAAATAAAGGCGAATCGAAGCAATACATTAGGACTCCAGTCGTTGAGAATGTTACCAAGGAAATGTCCAGAGATTTCAACTGCACAAACACGTTTGAATATCATGGAAGCTATCTGGACCTTGAGCACGAAAAGCTACGCATAAAACTCTGGAAGTGCCGAAAGTATACGATAAACTGTCTAGAGTCAGTCTATGAGGAGTACCTTATAAAGTATGTCAAGGGAGATATTTTTGTGGAGATTCCCATGTACAAATTTGAGGATAAAGAAAAGAAGCTGAGGTGCAAAATCTCGTTTGATCTCTTTTTCCAGGAGCTTTACGATTTCGAACTCTCGTTTATAAACTGGAAGGTCAATGGAATAAAGTCTTCCGTGAACCTCTTTAACCGAAAACCAGTTTTGCAAGAAGCCGCTTCAAACCAAAGTACTGAAGGTGATGAAACGAGCAAAGACGCTGGAAATGCAAAGAGTGATGGAACCGATAAAAAAAGCGCAAGGATAGAGAATGTACTTCCAGTGAATAATTCAACCAGAGGAACAATGCATCGCCCAACGAGAATGAATAGAATCCGTTACTTTATATTCAGACTAAAGCTCAGGAAAAAGTGGAAAGCCGAAAATATTGATGCATGTAAAGTTTCAAGTGATAACTCTGAGGCACTCCAAATGAAGAAGGAATCAGATATGACTGAATATGAGCGACTCTTGGTAAAGAGAAGTCTACTCATAAAGGACGATCCATACATGAGACCTGAACCAGAAGTACCGAAAAAGTATTTACCATCACCAAGGCTACGCATTAGAATAAAATCATCAAATGGGCACAGGGTTGGTGGTCTTGAGCTGGTTTCGCATGTAATCAAGAATGAGAGTAACGCTCATTGGAGCAATATAGGTGAACTCGTTTTTAGAGGAACACTTATGGATTTACAAAAGTCTGAGTTGGAAATTTCTGTTCTCGATGCTAAAGCTCCAAATGCTGTAAATTGTGTTGGCTACACTCTCGTCTCTCTTGGTTCCATTACGGACTATCCATTTTTGATTTCAAAACTAAATAGCCCCAATTGGCTCAAACTCAAGGCAAATATTGAGGGATGGAATGACAATTTGGATAAATGGAGCTTTGGATCCATACATGGTAAGGTGGAAATACACAGGAAACCACAGTATAGACAAACAGTCAGCAAGTCTGCATCTGTAACAATGGGAAATTCGCCGACGCTAATTGTCCACATCAAGGCCGTGGATCAGCTAATTACCGACGTGGACTTGACCAGCATAAACTCGTTTGCCGAAGTATCCTTTGCAGGTATGTTTAATTAATGCTCCTACTAGCAAAAGTGGAATTTGAAGCATGAACAACTGGGACTAGGGAGGGCCGTCAGGTCCTGCATGCAGATGCTATCATCACTCTTGTAAACTGGCATGAACATTTTTGGACTTGAAACTTTCCATAATATTCCCTGTGATAGCTATGGAACTCACTGCATTCGCTTCGCTCAATACTTCAGTCGGATAACTCAGCACTGCCCCTTGTGACGTCCTCTGTCCTTCATTCATCCCTAGAGCCCTTTCCGCACTATTATTCATAGGAAGGAGTATAAAATGAGACTCTACATTCTATTACCCATTCTTGCCATCGTTAAACTCTGCAGTGCAGGTTGGCCGTGGCTATGTTGTGGAGAAGATAAAGAAGACGAGGGACCCCAAGGATTTGAGATGGAGTTTGGCGAATCACGCTATGCAGCAACTGAACAAGCACGTAAACCCTCAGAATCAACAACTGTATCAGACGGTGATGACGTATTCTTCAAAACTCCCCCCAGTAGTGGTAAGGATGACAACAGGTCACCTGAACCTTTCTACAATCTAGATATCGCTCATCCTGATACGAAAAGGCTCTATGTACACGAGGGAATAGTTGATAGGATCAGGCAGGTGGTATACAATACCGGAATGGGTTCCATCGTTACTGCCGTATCTGAGAATGGGACCCTTATTTGGCAAGCTGGGCCCTCTGAAGTATGCAAATTTGTTACTGTGCTGGAAAAGGGTGATATTGCTCTCCTTAGCATAGATGTTACGCATGGTGAAAGGTTTGATCCAAAGCGATTTCATAAAGTAGACGGGGAATGGAAAGAGGTTGAGATGGAAGCCTTTTACGGGAAAATTGGTGAAATGAAGGTTTCCCATTGAAAAGTGAAGATAGTCCCAGTTGTTTATGCTCTTGATGAAAACTCCATCCGCAATAATCATCCATTTATAGGCCAAACTTATTCTACTCAAGTCTACAATGACCTATTTTCTCCCTTTTGGAACGAGGAAATTACATTTGCGCTAGCTCCACCACTTTATGCTGGTATCGACTGTGAATTCTTCCTAAGGTGTGGACTCATTCGAATTAGTGTTTGGGGTTATAGCTCAGATTTGACTTCTGGTATTATATACTTTGGAAGCACATGTTTACATCCATGTGAAATTTTTTATACTCCAAAGGGAGAATTGCGTCAAAAGAGTCAAACTACCCATAAAGGCTACAATTCAAAGTATGAAACTAGAGTATTTAGCGGGAAAAGGAAGCTACACCTCTTACAGGATGATGATAGGACGTCTAATATAACATTTTCAGCATGGATTTTTCCAGATCATAATGTTCAATCAGTAAAGACTTTTAACCTCCCACAAGAAATTATGCAACAAACTCAAATAAACATGTGCGGAGTCAATACTGAAACGTACAAGGAGCTAGAATCCTACTGGAACAAGATAGTTGCACTTAGACCTGGAGAAACTGGAAAGGTAATTCATCGTGCAATTACGGAATATAATGAAGGAATATATTTGCCATGTCTTGTGGCTCCTATGCATCCACCCCCAAACATTGATAACGAGAATGCAATATTTCATATGATTAGGTGCATACCATTCGTGTCAAAACAATTCGCTAGAGTCTATACACCAGGATTTTTGATGAAAATTAAGCGTGGGCATGCTCTTGATCATGCAATACTCTTTTGTTCCTACCTCAGGGGAATGCTACCCCCTGTGGAAGCATACGTTTGTTTGGGAAGTACAACGGAGAAGAAGGCACATGCATGGGTTATGACACTTTATCGCAATACCAAAACAGTAAAACTATGGGAGACAACAAACGGGGAACGCTATCTTCTCAGAGATGTTTTTATTAATGATGAGAGCATTTCCTTAAACCCCGAAGATAAATACAATGGCAAAATACCTTACATGACGCTTGATGCAATTTTTAATGAGCAAAATCTCTGGCTAAATGTTCAAGAGTCACTCGATCCGCAGTATATTTTCTACAATGTGGAGCGTCTAAATTTATTTTGTCCCTTTATGCCAAAGAAAAATACAACAGCTCCTTGTTACCCTCCAAAGATTAACTATGCCATAATGAACAAGTATGAGCTTGAAAAACTTAATATCAAGTTAAAAAACCAACTTGAGCGTTCTATGAACTTGCACAGGACAGCACAAAATTTGCAGACTAAATGGAACAATACTCCAGAGCTTCAGGCGTTTTTGGAGAAGGGGCTTAGACTTGTGCATACATGCAACACATGTTCTGACGATAATGTGCTTTTGGTGAAAAGGGGACTGCAAGAGTGGAAAAACATATTGAGGAAACGAGTTCCCCAAAGTTATCAATTACTTGGAACAGCTTTGCATTTTAATACTGTGGATCCAGAATCCATTTTGGATCCTTTGCGCCATACTTTGAACTGCATTGATTCACGTGAAATGTATGTAACGTTTGCTATAAGCACGTTAACAAAGAGCCTTCCTGGAGATTTGTACAGTGTATATCTCTATGTATTGTACACCTGCAAGGTACATGAAAGGGTGAGAAGAACGCTTGCTATGAAACAAGAACGGCTAAGCATACGGAAGAAAAATAGACAGAGCGTTAAAATTAGCAATGAAGTACAAGAAAATGAAAAGGAGGAGGATGAAGACGACGAAGAGGATGGAGGAGATATATGGATAAATGGTGGAATGACTGCAGAAGATGATGACGAATCAGACACTGGTGCTGATATTACACATACTGATCTTGTAGATAAAATCAGCAGAAACCTATCTATACAAAATAGGCAATTTACCAGGAAGAAAACTACCATGGCGGGGCTATCTCTCCGGAAAACTACATTGGAAAACGATGAAGGAACACCAAGTTTTCATCGTGAACATTCCAGTGAATCATTTTCAGAAGTTTCGCATCAAGGATCTTCAATAGATCCCATAATCTCTAGAAATTATTCGAGCAAATTTTCAAACTTTGAAAATCTTCCCTCCATCGACATTGAAGACTTACATTCCGGAAAGTTTTCAACGAGTGCTAGTAAATCTAGAATATCTTCAAGCAGCATTCTAAAGACGCTTTTGACCTCGGAGAATTTCCCATCCCTTTCCACACTTGGATCTCAGGCATTTACAAGCAAATTTACCAGCCGTTTGTTTTCTGGCAGTAATGCGCCGCAATCAGGTGATTTCGGTGCTGAGGGAAAATCGAATGCCTCATCTAAAACTGGGTCAAGTAGCCAATCTTCTAGTGCAAGGTCTAGAATGTTTTTGGAATCAAAGAGTAGATTTTTAGAGTCTAGAAATGATTTTCCATCTTCATCCGATAGTACACTATCATCCAATCGCATTCAAGTGGAAGGTGATCCCCCTGCGGATGCAGGATCAAAAGACGAGGAGGATATTCAGACAAAAGACACGTGCAAGACGGAATATACCGTGAGCAGTAGCTGGAGTAGCAGTGGTAGTAGCGATGTTGTCAAGAGTGCTAGAGAGGATGAACAAGATGATAGTGAAGGGAGCGGAAGCGAGAAGGATGAGAAACCCATTGTTCCTCCTCTCAATAAAAAGTTGCAAAATTTCCTGAGGAAAAAAACCGAGGCAAAGAACAAGGTGGAATTGCCATGCACGGAAACTTTGGGATCTGAACTCTCAATGTCTGAATGCGGTAATTCTGTTGGTAGATTGGATACCGTTATGGACCTATCATCGTCTTGTACACTGCCAGATGAAGCAACAGCAAGATTAGTCTCCATCGATGCTACAGAAACATCCGTTTCCATACCATCATCCTCTGATTTTTCGGAATCCAAATCTAGCCGTTTATCCAAGGAACCACCACCACAAGACACTGTAGGTGCGGAAACAAGTAGGTTTTGGAAGGGAAGTGACAAGGCTTCGAGCACTTCCTTGGACACTCCCGAAAGCTTTTATACTGATGTTAATGTACGAAGGTTGAAAATGGAAAAGGATTTTAGGCCACAAACTAAGCAAATTTCCTTTGCCGACACAAGGTCAATGAGTGCAACATCCATGGAATCTAGGGCTGAAACAGCCTCTCTTGGCTCTAAAAAGTTTTCGATTTCGAGCTCAAGGGAGTCTGGAATTTCCGGAAAACTATCCAGCTCCATATCATCCATTTATAGCTCCAAGGAATCCCCGACTGAGAAGGTGTCCATAAAAAGCGGCCTTGATACAAATCGTACGAGCACAGAATGGAGCCAAGAATCTAAAAGTATAAACTCCTCCATAAAAACCTCTTCTGTCCATGTGACTTCAGACTGGGACTCATCGAGCATACAGAGTGCTTCTAGCGGCAGTGAAAGCGGGACACTTGGTCTCGGCTCAGCATCTAGCCTTGTTCATTCTGATACATTGAGCATGCAGAGTTCAAGGACGAGCTCGCATCTTGTTTCATCTCGTTCTTCAAGCAAGCTCTCAAAAACACCAGAGGTTACCGAGACTTCCAGCTGGTCAAGTGTAAAGCTCTCCAGTGAAGCGCCGTCTAGAGAGACGCAAAATGTTAGAGGGGGAAAAGAAGAACACCAGCTGCTAAAGAGACCCAGCAAACTGTTGGCGGAGATGCTTGTGAAAAAGGTGTCCATGCAACAAAGGGAAGAAACTAGCGATGTAGAAGTACAAGACACTGCAAGAGAACGGGATTATAAAAAGGTTGGGGTATTTGGATTGTTTGTTTAGCTAGCTAGTCTCAGTTGGCATTAGGGGAGATTTTGATTCATTAGGTTTAATCATGACGAATTGTGACGAAATTGTTTTATATAAAAATGACAAGGCAGTTGTATTGTATAATAAAGAGGGGAGTATAAAGGCACTGCCCCTGCATAGTGTTGATTATAAGTCGTTTGAAAAGTTTGTATTAGAGTATTTTCACAATTTATAGACAATATTTAGCACGTATGAGTTTTGTCCCCTTTGTGGCAGCGTTTTGAGCGATAACCACTACACTTTTATGGCTCAAACATACTTTTATCTCTTGCAGCGCAATCACCAGCGCTGGAGTTATGATAATGACTACTCACGAGATGGCGATACTCCCAACGAGAGTATCTTTTCCAGGGTAGAATCTTTGAGTCCCATCCACGATACATCTGTGACAACTCCAAGAGAAAGTGTGGAATCTGAACTGAGGTCCATGGAGTTGCTAGAACAAGGCTCATTTTTTGATGCGAGAATGGAATCTCTAGATACGGGGAGATTCGAACAAGTTCCGTACCGAGAGCTTTCAGACTCCCAAAGTCCCACCTTTGGTATGTGATGTCCGCATGCCGTGAAACAATTTTCCATTGTCTCATTTAAAAATCACCTTTAGGTATTCCAAGGGAACTACTAGTCACTGGATACTACAAGAGGTTTTTTGTAGAGCGTAAAAAGCTTGGTTCCGGGTCGTTTGGGCATGTCTACTACTGTATTCATGTGATGGACAATCTTGTGCTGGTAAGAAATTCATGGGACATATGCTAAAACAGGGGGATTACGCCGTGAAGAAGGTAGCTGTTGGTGATGACAGGTGTTGGTTACGTCGAGTCATCAAGGAGGTAAAGGTCCGTGAATACTTGAGGCATCCCAACATTGTGGATTACAAGCACTCGTGGCTTGAACTCTACAGACTGGCTGAAATTGGTCCAATGGTACCCTGGCTTTTTATCCTCATGGAATATTGCAATGGTGGTGACTTGCAGACTCTGATTGACAACTCGGATATTCACTTGAGCGATAACGAAGTCTATGCTCTACTCTATGATATAATCTCTGGGCTCCATCACTTGCACAGTAACTGTGTGCTTTATAGAGATTTAAAGGCTCAAAACGTCCTCTTGAACTACACAAGAAGCGAGTTTAGAGCGGTGTTGTCGGATTTTGGAACTTGTGAGTTCCTAAACACAGACATGCAGAATGCCCTGGCAGGAAATGTGCACACGGACTCTACGGGATATTACCAAGACAGAGGTTATACCGGCACCATTGAGTATACAGCTCCAGAACTATTTTGTCCAAATAGATGTAACGAGTACTACAAGAGCGATATGTGGAGTCTTGGTATTATCCTCTATTATATATCATATGGAAGGCTACCGTATGAACATATCGACCCAAAGGAGTGTAAGAAGATGATTATTGACCACAATAAGCTAAAACTGCCAGAGCATCCGGCTAGGTCTCCATATATCAAAATGTTGATTTACATACTGACGGAAAAGGTGCGTTTGTTTCTCTAATTAGCACGCATACAGGACCCAAACTTAAGGCCAGACTGTGAATCGATCATAAATGACGTAAATATGCAACGTATTTTTGATGAACGATCAATCATTGAAGGTGGTAGACAGAGCTTAATTAGGCGTTTTTATAACAGCACATAATGGATATTTTACATTTTATATCAACAGTGTAGTAGTTTAGTTAAACATTTGCGCTGGTTTGTCATCCATACAATTATACCAAATCCACTCTAGTACCCACTAATAACGCTATTTTCAGAGTCATAGTTAAGGTCAATGCTGCGCAAATTTGCCACGGTTGACGCCTCTTGTGTGTCTGGCGACTCCGATTTTGTGCAGTCCGACTTTAGATTATTTAAAAACACTTGAACGAATATGAAGAGTTCATCCGGTCTAGTCAAGTACGGAAAATCTCCACCACTCTTCATAGTTGCTATTTTGGCGTACGGGTACCTAAACATTTGAATGAGCATTCGATAAAGAAGCTTACATGTGTCTAATGTCGTCATTAAGTTGGTCCGGATTTGTATTATTGAAAGTTTCAATAATTAACATGCGATTTTGGGGAAAGAGCGATGTTATGGCCCCAGTCACAACTTCACCTGTTAGCTGTAAACTTACTCTGCTACCGAGGTCAGCGGCAGAGAGGTGATCGAGCTCGCTAGCCATAAACTCTCGCGCATGCTGTTCCCGCAACTCCAACTTTGTCTCCGCACCTTCAAGAGGACATATGTACGAGTCTATGAAGATGTTTTTGAGTATCATATGTGGAAGGATGGTGTAAATGTTCCCATACAAGTCCCTAAAATCAGAGTACTTGCTAAACAGATCCGTTCTGTATTATTAATATAATAGTAGTAAGGAAATGTATTAGTGGTAGCCATAATATTGTACATGTGCAAAAATGTCAGTAAAGTGTGGAGTGCACAAATATTGAAGCCAGAGTTTACGCGACTAAATTTTAAATCCTCAAAGTCTTTGCTTTGTCTAATAATTTTGCTCCTTGTCAAATTATATTATATACATTAGGTTATACATCCTTTAAAACAGAACTACCAGCATTTTGGAAGACAGAAACACCACTTTTTCGTGGTCTTGATTGTTTTCATTTTCCTCTCAAATGCTTCAACGGTTATAGTCATCCACGATCCAGAAGCATCTTTAGCAAAACGATCGAATGCGACAAAGTCACTCCTTCCGCAAACTGCCACTGTCACAAGTTCTGGTTTATTGTCCTTTGTCAAACAACTGACGTATCCGCATCTCTCGTTTGGCTGTGCTATCCATATAACAGCGGGACCATCTACAACCTTGTTGAATGTCCCATCTATTGTCCTCTTGTAGGTTCCATATAGCGGTGTATACTTCTTCTGTTTGTAGCCATTATCAACATCATCAACAAGTTTTATGAAATGTTCCTTTGGATCCTTGGAAATGTCAAGAGTAAACTCGTCGACCACCGGGAGCGGTGTCTTTGTTAGTAGAACTTTCCTAAAATATTCAAGTTCCTTCACGGCCTCTTTGAAGGGCAAAGTAACAGTAGTATTAGGCTCTGACTCACATTTAGAGACTAAAGTGGGAACTGATTGGGTCTCAGTTATACTTTCCTGTTTCTCCTGGAGTTTTTCTAGTCTCTTCTTAAGACATTCAATGCGTACATTTTTCTCATCAGACTTACTCTCCTCTAGTGTTTTTCTGGCACGTTCTAAATGCTTTTCCATCTCTTCCTCTGGAGATTTTTCACCATCCTTTCTCATCTCTTCCAGCCTGTGGTAAAACTCTGTAGTGGTCATGTTCTTCCATGCTCCATTTACTCTCTCAAGGTATTTTAAATCTAGTCCAGTGGCACTCTCAACCTTTAAATGAGCCAGCATTGATCCTCCCTTGCTGTAAGCTTCTACAAGAGTGCACTTCTGGCCAGCTTTAGCCTTCCATATTTCGGTTTCTCCAGTAACAACCTTGGTCAGAGCAAAACCATCCTTTGGAGTAAAGACCCTTTTAGCCAGTCCATCTGTCTCGTCACCACCAACATGTACCGATTCTCTGTCTGGATTCAAGAGATCAAGAACAGAGTTATTTGGAGTAACAGGAGATTCCTTTAACCCCTGACTAGTCCTAAAACCAGTAGCATTTCCATGGCCTTCGCAACAACAGAACCGAACAAGGAATAGCGCATAAATCAACGTAACAACGTTCATTTCCTCTACTATCCCGCCATGTTAAAGCTATATGTTAAATCTAAAACATCCTTTGTGTTTATAAATCTCAGACAATTCTGCCGACCCTTGGCATTCCATCTATTATTTCATACCCCATGAAGGCAAAGTGTGTGAAGAGGATAGTAGACATAGGAAGAATAACGATATAGACGCAAGGTAATTCCATAAAATAGGATTGTAATCGAGGGATACAGGGAAGGTATTCCTGGGTAACTGTGAGAGGGCAACAGGGACAAAATGATCACCCCCTTCCCTCATACATTCTCTTCATTCCTCTTCCACAGCCCTTATCCATATCATATGTTCTATTCCGACATTAAATATAGATATGTGTCACATTCCATAGACAAAGCACATAAAATATTCTCTTCTCTTGCCAAGTTTCCAAGTACAATTCTGCAACACTCCATACTTTACATTTTATAATGCAGTCTACCTTTAGACATTATAGCATCCTCAATGTATCTAATAAATGGGTTAATGAACGTACCTCGTGTATGAATTGCAGAGTATCATCCCATGTATAGCGTCCGGATACTTTTCCGCGAACAACTGCAAGAGAAATCCTCCCAAATCACTTGCAAATACAACTGGTTTTGTGATCTTGAGATACTCCAGAAAGTGTAAGAATCCTGCGTTCCACTCGAATGGAGTTATGTACTCTGGATATTGAGCTGAAATGCACCTGAATCCCTAAATACAAGTGTAATGTGAATTTAGATGTGGACAAGTAGATAAGCTGGGTAGTGTATGAGTACTGTCTATAGCTAATGGCTGCATGGAATATAGAGCCACTAGGAAGTCGCAAGAAGCAGATACCTTTGGTGAGCACAGGAGTTGTCTAAATAAGTGAAGGGACTTATGAGTTTAACGGTCATAAAGAGTCTATGCATACTCAATATGGTACATTCTTACTATTCCAACTACTCAGTACATACTCCCTAGTCTCCATACTGGAGAGTCCATAGACACCTAAATCTGTCTAACCCAAGGATCTCCCTTATAGCGGTTATAAAGTTTCCATCCTCCAAAAAATGTTGCAGCAGATCCGGCAGAAGTAGCAAGAACAGAAGAGACAGTAATTAAGGGGGTATTTATATCCTGAGGATGATTGTCAGTTACAGAAGTTTTAGAGCCTAGAGAAGGGACTGGTGTTTCAAGTCTAGCAGCAGCTTTAGCAACTTCAGGTTTAGGTTCAGATTGAGAAGGAACTCCAGCAGTAGGAGTAACTTCAGGGGATCCTGCGACATCTTTAGATCGAGTAGATTCATCTTCACCTTTAGGAGGAGTAGCTCCCTTTTCATCACTGCCTTTAGCAATACCAGCAGGTCCAGAATGATCATAATAAGTTCTACTTGGAGTACCAGTACCTCCATTACTAGCACCTAGAAGACGAACAATTCCTTTAGAACTTTCCATAGCTAGTGCAGTATTACCATCATCCGTTTTTACTGTATATATCCTTACTCCATCACTTGTGGCAGATTGGGGGACTAAATTATGAGAACCAGTAGTAGTAGGTTCAGGAGTACGAATGGCAGAAGTAGAATGGTTAAGAGCAGGAGATAGAACATTGGATAAGAGTTTATCAGCAACCTTTTCAGCTAGTCCAGCTGTACCTATGACAACGGGTCCAAGTTCACTAGCTACATTTAGTCCAAGCTTTGTCAATGTTTTGAGAAGTTCTATTCCAGCTCCACTATCACCCTTTTCACCAATTTTTCCAGCAGGGTCAAGAGCGGTATCATCATCACCTTTACCAACATTACTAGAACCTTTACCAGGAGGAGCATTAGGTCCAGAAAATTCTCCTCTACCGCCACCAGGATCAGTAGCTTGTTGAGATGAGTCTTCAGTATCAGATTCTCCCAAGGCAATTTGTTCCTCATCTTGAATTTCTGTTGCTCCAATACCATCTTCAGAACGTAATGGTAAAGGTTCAGGGGGACATCTTTGGAAGTTTTCACATTTAAGTTTTTCTAGCACTGCTACAAATGTATTCCAGTTTTTGCAATTATTAATGGTTTCAGGTTTTATGTTTCTGGGCATGGGGAATTTTGCCCATTTTTTGTCGTAATTCCCAGTTCGGCTTCTCCTAAACCATCCCCCTGTTTTAGCCTTAGTACTTTTAGAATCATCAACATAGACAAGTATGGGATCATAACCGCAGTAGAAAGCATAGACATCTACTGGACCAGTAATAGGTAACCTTAGGTTGGATGACCTTACACGTCTTCTTCTACTCTGATCACCGTTGAGGTAGAATTTAATGTCTGCCAATTTTCCACTTTCAATGGAGTGTTTATAGTATGAAGTAGTCTTACCAAGGCTTTCTACTGTGACATCCCCTTTGATAACAGAGATCCTCTTAGGACCATGACTACCATTACAACAATAGTTTCCATTACCAGTATGAGTCTGGGAATTACTATATGATATATCCACAGTGGCTGCATTGTGATAGGTACAGATCACTTCGTCTAGTTTATTTGTTAACGCTTCCGTAGGTATCTTTGTAGAGAAATCTTTCTCCCCAGTATAAAAAGTCTTTGAATCTCCATAAACCTGTACCCAACTATTACCACCTTTACTCGCATAAAGGGTAGAGTTTCCACCATGAATTGTAGCCAATTCGAGTACGACTGGTGGCGAACTACCATTTACTGGAGACGAGTAGAGTCTTACTCCATCAAGCGCATTGTGAAAGTCCTTTATTTCAGTAATCTTTTTATTCTCATAATCAACTCTAGACAGTTTCAACTCAAAACTGGTACCACCTGAGGCTCTGTAGGATGTAACCATGTAATCACTCCCCAGTAGTGTTTTAGAACCAGCCAGTTCTATACCTTTGCCTTTTGAACGACCAGAACTAAAGTTAAAAGTCTTCTCTGGAGTTTTAATATCTAATGGAACACGTTTATTTATAGCACAATTGCGGTCATCTAGCATATCTTGTAGTGATGTTGAAGAACTTCCATGGTGTACCCAAATTTTTGCATCCTTGTCATGTACTTCTTGTTCATTACTTTCGTACTTAATGTAGTACTTCTTTTCATTTCCACCAATTTCCACTTCTAGGATAAGAGGTTTGGGGTTTTCTTCATCATCTTCGTCCCAGTAGTAAACAGAGACACTGGTAACATCTGTGATGTCTCCATTATCACCTAGTTTGTCACCACCATCTAAAGTTCCCTTGAGAGTAAATGTTCCTCCACCCTTTATTTCATGGACATAGGCAATAAAGCCTCTGATAGTGGAAAAGGTGATTTCCCTTCTGGCAGTTATGCCAGTAGAATCACCACCAGTACATCTACATGGTCCACTACACTTTACATTTAATGTTAACTCTCCAGCGCTCATCCTCCATGTTCATAGATAGTATGCTCATTCAAAACTCTGAGATCCATGAGTAGTCTCAATGCGACCAAAGGGAGCAGACCAGTACCTTAGTTACTCCCTACTCATCCATACATTCATCCTCCCTCACAACTAGCTCACTGTCAAGCCTTATAGAGCCGCATTCTGTCATTATAGTCACACTAATGACTCTTCTGGGCTCCACTCCTTCCATATCAAGATTACCCAAACTCCATAATAGACAACTCTCATACTGAACTATACTCGCCTAGCTCACTGTGTTCGCCTTTACAACTCCCTTCATGCTACGCATTACAGTTGTTCATCATCCCTGCAGTCGAATTAGCTACCCATCCATTCCGTCTAACGACGGCATCATTCCATAAAGTCAACTAACCATTTCCGAGAGCCGTTCAAAAATGTAAAAGGAGGACCCGGCGGTACCGCATATCCCATGCAAGAGTACGACTGTAAACTCCTCCTTTGGGCTCTGTTTAAACGTCACATTTTCGTAGTAGGTCCAGTAGAGTTCGCTGATTGGGTCAAAGACCCTCTTGAGCGCGGTTTTGCACTTGAAATTGGCATAGTCTTCCTGAATTGATCCAACCGACTTTACACACTCGACGCCTGGAGATTTTCATGAGTGAAACCACCGAGCAACGCGCGCCAGACGCGCCCAGTGAAACGCTGACTTACTTGGCTCCTTGAGGGTAATTTTTGTCATTTTAGTCGTTCATCGTCTGGTTAGTCTCTCCGCATCTTTCAGAGTTTTGCGTCTGCCGGAGTTGCGGCGGTGGTGTAGCGCCTGGTGGGTCTCCGCAAGCCACTCGCTACCAAGTCCAGGATTCGCCCTTTTCACGTCAAACTTTTTGGTTGCGCAGGTCATTTTATCTCTGAGGAACGAGAATGGGCAGTATGAACGTAGACCAAGTGGATGTCTATCTACGCAACTTGAAACAAAAGATTGCAGACGTCAAACAGGAATCCAGCGCTAACGAAAAGTTTTTACTCGCCGCCAATGTGCTTGGACAGATTAAACAACAGGTTAGTTGAATGCGGAGTATACGAACGGAGGGAGTATGATGCTGTCGATGGCGTAAGACAGAGGCAGTCTGAGCGACCGTAAGGAAGCCTAAGAAAGAGTAGGATTCTCACTGCGTAGGTCTATAGACCAAAGCAGGTGACCTACCGACGTCAGAGACTAGGTAATAGATCACGATGGAATGAGTATAGCGAATGGAAGAGTGGCGCGAATTCATCCTTAGATGAATGAGTTACCATCAGGAAGTGCTAAGCATTGAGTTGTATAATGCAATAACAGCAAGATGGGAGCCTTGCGACTATGATATGCTAAGCATTGTCCACTCGGGACCTTGCCATTCAACGTCTTGAATGAATTAAGTCTCTAGCAATCAGAGAAGGTATCAGCGACTATGAGTAACCTCTCCATTCCTAGTCCACCTATGAAACCTTTAAGGATGTGAGCTACTTACACATGCATCTTGAAATGGTGAGGAATACTGGAACACTAAACTCCCTAGTAGAGAATGGAGGTGTCTCTTCAACTTATAGCCAATGATATGGTATATAATGGTGTGAATGACAGATGGCAGAGGATGGACTTCAGAAAGGCGCCATGTTTATGGCAGGTCTGACTCTGTTGCAGTCTCTCCGTGTGGCTTTAACTGGAGCAAAGTTTGCACTTGATAGATTTAAAATTCCTCAGCAGTATGCCAGTTCGTTCATTAACATGGTCCATAATCCTATGGAGTTGGCAACGTTTACTGGAATGGCTATTATAAATATAATAGCGCTTACTACACCCTGGTTTAAGACGTGGTTTGCCGCTGTAACGAATTTGGCACTATGCTGGTCATTTGTCCTGCTCCTTTATGCATTCACTTCTGGAGGTCAAATGGGACGTCTTACCTTCTATTACTGGGCTATCGTATTCGGTTCATTTATCTATGGACTTAATGTAGCGTGTGTGATGAACGTTGGAAGTTCAAATGCTTCCCTTTTCAGTGTAGGAATCCCTCTCTCTGGTATCCAAGTCTGCATCTACTACTATGTCTTCACTAAACTTGCCAAGAAACATAACTGGTCGAACGTTAGCTACTGGATCATAGTCTGGCAGCTTATCATTGCTATAATTATATCACTAATCTCAGCCATAGTGTGGGCATATGCCTATTCTTGTGATTATGGCGAATTGGCTGTAACTGCTGATGGTGGTGATAGTAGTGGTCAACCTAGTGCTGGTGCTGTCTCTCCAATTCTGATGGGAATGGTTGGTATGGGTGGTATCTACGCATTTTATCCTGCCATTGCTCCCTATAAATTGACAGATGTTGGCACTGGCTACACTATTGATCTTGTTGTTTTATTCATGAGTGCGGTTCCTGGTATTGCTATTGCCATAGTCACTTTATGTGCATCTGAAAAGGGTCCACATAAACCATGGAGTAATGGTAATTGGGGATGGAATTTTGCATGGATTCTGGCAATTCCACATATTACCGCAATGATCTTGTGTTTGTGCACACTTCATTATCCAGATAGTGGACTAGCAAGTTCTATAAAAAGTAGTGGAGCGCTTGTCGGAGTCATTACTGTGACATTAAAGTTTTGTGAAGAGGGACTCAAGGCAGTATCATATGCTGGAGGTGGTGCATATGGAGGTGCTATTTCGGCTGTTAATGCCTTCACATCCCAAGGTTTAATGATCATATTGGCCTTTACTGGAGATGGTTATCTAAAGACTTATTCCAAGTATGAGCATGATCGTGATAAATGGCCTACTAAGGATTTTGGCTTCTGGAAGTCCTTAGGATACTGGACATGGAATGGAATGAAGGTGGCATGTAAGAGTGTTAAGTCTTCCTTTACTAAGAATGTTAGATGCAAAGTTTTGGGTAAATCAGAGGCCTTACTTATCGTCTATGAAGATGAGGAATTTTAATGGATGCCCTGAAATCTGTCATGTTAGATGGACTACTCACTCATCCCTGGCCATTTGTCCATGCATTAAGAAGTCTAGTGGAGAGTCTGATAGGAATACTACTGAGGGAGAGACTCACTGAGGAGACATTCAATGCTAAAGAGTTATGCTCATAGTGTTTGTCAGTTGTCTGATAGAGATTCTTGGCCTACTTCACGTTATGGGTTTTGGAGTTCTTGGGGATATTGGTGTAAATGTGGTTGTCGTGGTCTCTATACCAGTCTTCCTAAACTTTTGACTTTTGATATGAGAACTACTTTGACTCATAAGGATGATCATTTGTTCATTGTAGTTACTTGTGACTTGCCCCCAGATGAATAGTTTGTTGATACGTAATGTAGTTTTTTTGGTTATTTCTTGAATGGGACTATACAGCCATCAGGCATTAGAGACACTCTCCCCTCTGGACTACTCTCTTGTTGGTATAAATGTTAATGAGATCTCCCATGGTATTACTTTTGGAAATATGGAATTTGAAAACCATAAACTATCCATTTTCTTTTTCCAAAAAAGCTCCTAGATACTCACTATTCCTATTTAAACTATAATAATGTATGCACAAAAATACAAACTTACAGATCCCGTCGATATGTACCCATCAAACACTTTCAAAGTACCTAGAGAAGCTTATAGGGCTTCTGGCGTTGTCTTTGATAGAAGACGATAAGGAGAATCTTGAAGAAAAACTAAATCTTTGTAGAGAATTAGTAAGCACTCTGGTCTTCAAGGGAAATGTAGAAGTTATCTCCAAAAACGTCTTTGGGTCGCATGTGCTCCAAACTCTTCTGCAGTGCATAACTGTCTTTCAAAAGTATGACGATAAATTGGACGAATTGTTGCAGCTTTTTGCTAGCATTATAGAGTACGTTTCTTCCATTCACTCATTAAAACTTTAAAATTGTACAGGGAACGCTGTTTATTTGAATTGTTACATCATAACTCTGGATCTCATGTGCTTCGTACATTGCTCAAAGTTATGGCTAATGTGGTTGATTCGGAACCATTCGTCAAAAATCGCAAAGTTTCGGATGAAACTGATATTATTGTCTTGAGCGGTATACAGATTAGTCCTTGGCGGAAGGAAAAGTTGCTGCACTGGTCTCAACTCTGGAGAAAGGATCTTGTTGGAATACTAAGGACAAACCAGGCTTGTGCAACAGTTTGTCTTTTGCTCAAGTTATTTAAACACCAAAATTTGTTAGAAGATGAAGGAGCTGAACAGCTAGTACAGGACCTTGTGGATGCTACTTTGGAGAGATGCATGTATTGTAAAAACTCCAGTTTTGCACTTGAAACGTGCATTGGAGTGTGTGGCATAGCAACATACAGCAAAGTGCACAGGGACTTTATCTCACCAAATCTTCAGGCATTATCGGAAAATATATTCGCAAATTACGCTGTTCAAGCATTTATTCAGAATACCTTTTTTCAGGAATCGCATTTACGTACTTTTATAGAAGGTGAGTTTGTGTTTCTATGGATCTGTGGCTCTCCAGTCATCCATGTCAGTTCACAATACACTAACATGTAGAGCTTCAGTTTGAGAGATTATTTAATACCACATCTTCCTCAATAATATGGCGCTTGGCAGAAGCTTGTGTTCGCGTCGGCGCTTGTGAATCTTTATTTGTAAAAAAAGTCTTCAAGACACTAGCCATAGAAGGAGGAATTAATCCGTGGGTCGTTGTCATCTCCACTGGAGCCTGTAGAAATGGTCCCTTTGGGGCGGATTCTATTTTAAATGGAGATAAACCAGAAGGTAGTGATGGTACAAATACAGAAAATGCAGTTTTAAATGAATCCAGAATTTTAATAAAGGCTGCAGGATGTTCAATTCTCTTGCACATGTTAAAATTCCCGCAAAAGTCTATACAGCCTCTACTGGACAGTTTTAGAGGTTTCTTGAGGATCGCCACTGAACAATCTAAAATTCTCGATCTAGCTTGTGACAGACACTTTTCCAGAGTTTTACAGCTCCTATTGGATCCAAAGCAGGGACTTGTTTCAGAGAAAATTGTAAAGGCTGTCTACGATTCCTACAAGGACCAGTTTATCCAAATGGCCAATAACTTGAATGGAGGATTTGTTATTTCATCTCTTTACACTGCATGCACACCAAAGTTGAAGATTGAGATGTTGGAGACACTCCTCCCGCAGTATGACGCAATTTGTGCTAGAAACAGGAAACTTGTGTCTATTATAAAACTGGACGAATTTAAGGAAAACCAGAAACTCTTTGTGAAGAAGATTAAAAAGGGACAATCGATACGCGAAATGTTCAAGGATCTCATTACATTTAAATTTTGAGAATTTATGTCCACATATTGTCCTTTACCATTTATCTATCATAGAGTTTTGATGGATAACCGAATTCTGCAGAGAAGAAATGGAGTATACCGACATTTTGGTAACCTTTACAGTCACCTCTAGGACGAAGTTATCGTGCATAGACACCTCTGCTCCTGCATTGTTGTAGGCATTCTATGGATTTAATAAATTAAGTTGCCCTAAGTGTAGGCTATTCTACATTACCCTTGTGGATTCCACAGCTTCTCCATGAGTCCAAAGAATGCGTCGACTTGATTCTCATCACTAGAAGGTCTCCAGGAATCCTCCAAAGAGACTGCCTCCCTTTGGAAGACTAAATGCCTACTATTCAGGACATTCATACGAGAATGAGGCGCTCATTGAGCTCTGTTGTATGCATGATAGTACTGGAATGAACTATTACTCCCCTGTTTGTCTATTACTATTCCAATTATGGTAACAATACTTGGAAAGGATGTGAACTGTTGCTACACAGTTTCAAACGGGTAAGACTCATGAACTATTCCAGACAAAGACACTGTACTCACTCGTATCAGGGGTCATGGTAACAGGATAACTCTTGCTGATCAAGGACTGATAGACCTGCCGAGTATCCACCTCTTCAACATTAAGAGGAAGAAGGAGAAGAGCGAGATGGAAGGATATGTCTGTATGCAGAAGATGTATAATGTAACCTATGAAATGTTCAATCTAAAGGTGTGTGTACAGGATAACCTCAAAAGTAATGTCTGAGGAGGATCTGTTCTGAAGTATCCTCTGTAGAGGTAGATAGTCAATAGAATGATTTACATAGGAAACCTACTGTTATTATAAGCCATACCTAATGCTTTATAATCCCAGAATGCCGCTGTAGGTCTAGTAACAATCTCTTCTTCCTGGTCGCAATGGGGTCTCTGTGGTCATTCACTCTCCTTTCCTTTTCGATTCGCTCTCCAAAAGGGGTAACCAAAGGGCCAATTGTATTAAAAACTAGGCCTTTGTGGTGCCATAGTGGATGGTTGTTAGAGGGAAGATGAATGTCTCTTCCGTTCTTCTGACATCCTGTCTACTGGGACTTTGCCATTGCACAGGATCCAGATATCCCGGCAACAGACTCCACATCGAGGTTCTAGACGACTATAAAGAGGATGAAGTTGTGATTAGTCATATTGCAGATGAGACAAGGAAAGGTGGATCTAGCGGTAAAAGACAGATCTGGGATCTGGCTGATGAAACTGCATATGAAGGTTCTAATGGACTTTCTAAAGATGATCTTAGGAGTCTATCCCAATCTGTAGTTCATCCTAGAGAACCATCCCCTTAACCAACTACTCCACCTCCGGCTCCTCAGCCTGACCAAAAGGCGAATACTCCAGTTTCTCAGTCATTTGGACAGCCTATCACTACCACTCCCATTACTATAGACCTCGCCAGTCCAGATGAATCCAAGATCAGTGTACACGAGAAGGATGATAACGGAATAACTGTTAAGGGATATGCTCCAAAGGAAGGTTATTGTCTTAAAGAAGTACATGACCTAAACGTACCCATATGGAAGGGTACGGATAAGGAGCGTGGTCTGCAAGTACTGATTTGTTATGATGGTAACGATCCCATATCGGCAGTGGTGAGTGTTTTAACTCAAGACGGGAGGTATCTTCATCGTTGTCTCAGAAAAACTGATGGAAAGTGGAATAGGATAAAGAATGAAGAGCACAGGGTATTGATGGCAGGACTCAGGGAAGCGGTAAAACCGACAACTCCTCGAGTTCTAGAGATCAATAGCCATAAACTTAAAAATATACTAATAAATGAATGTGGGAATAATGGAGTAGAGCACAGATTATACTATCCGGATAAAGGGTACCACATATCCTCCATTGAGGAAGGAGGAGCTTTAATTTGGAACGGCTCAGAAAATAAAAAGTGTATTTTCGCAGAGAGTTACTCAAAGAATAATTCCCATTTAATCTCCATAGAAGTTACAAGGGCTGAAACGCTTGAACCGAAATTTTTTGAAAAGTCCACTTCTTGGAGAGAAGTCAAAAGGGAAGATTATTTCAGAGTTCTTGATGAGATGAGAGGCTTATCACTATAAACGCTTCGAGAAGCGACTTCTACCTCTGAAAGTACGGCGGCTAAAAATTCTCAAATGTCTTGATTTTTAAAATGGTGAAGCAATCACCCCGCAATGCGGGCGCATGCACAGTTAATGCAGTATAGTTGAGTATATCTGCCATATGTACTTGAACTTTTCAAGTTTAACATTTACTATTCATGTGTTTAAGGGTGGATGTTTTGCTTGTTACAGGTTTTTTATATAATTGGCTTCCCTTTAAAGTGGATAAAAAATACTGCTCTATTCTTCTCTATCATCTTCGCTATCCTTAATTCGTACATTTGCTTTGCCCTTTATGCTATCTGAAATGATTTCAGAAAAAAATTTGGAAAACGGCGCAACCTCTAGAATGGAAGGTTGAATCTTTTTTATGGTTCCATCGAGGATCATTTCACATATTTGTTGTGTAGTGTAGCTACTCTTTGTTTGTTCCTTATTTCTATCCAAGAACTCTAATATCTTTTTAAATAGTTTATCATCGGTAGTTGCGGTACCAACGGCATAATGGTTGCATAACAGAGCCAGCTCTTCAACCTCATCCAAAATTTCAAGAGACTGCAAATTTTGTATATATATTACAAATGTGCGGTAATAGATGGAGAATTATGAACCATGTGTTAAGCTGACAAATATGACAATAATGCGTCACCAAGTTTATGTGTACTAGAGATGAAATAAACTTACCCTAACACGACGCATTTCTTCCTCATCTATGGCGCGGTTCATGATATAATTCATATCCTTAACAACAATATGTTCCCATCCAAGACTCTTATATCTATTTATCTGGTCCTCTATCGTTGGATATTTTTCGGTACCGTGAATTCCAAGTCCATGACTCCTGAATCTCGAAACTAGGAGTTTTCCAAAACTGTCAAATGTAGATATGGGTTCCATGTAAATGAAGCATGACTGTTTTGCACAGTCTCTTGCGTACTTTATAACTTTATTCGCTGCCTCTGCTTCAACATAAACCAGAACTAATTCGCTGAGGAATATTGTAGGAAGTTCTCTAGAGAAACCATATTCTTCAAGTTTCTTGAGTTCTTCCTCGTGTGACAAATCAATGGGAATCTGAAAATTTGTGTTTTATTATGATTGATTTTGTCAGTATCCCCGTCATGAAATGATTATAGTGGTTAACTGTGCACATTTATGACCTCAAGGAAGAATATTTCCGGATTAAATGGAGCTAGCGTAACCTCCGTATTTATTGATCAATTTCACATCTCTTGGTAAGGGATACAATATCGTAAGTTACAATGTACAAATCTAATACGTTATTATCCACTCATTACAAAAATTCATGGTATAAGAAGCTATTTTATCATTTCTGAAAGCTTTTTTTGAATGTGCTCCTATCTAAATCCTTCAATTCTCTATTCACATTTTCAAAACAAAGGAAAGCAAACTCTCCTGCTAGCCTCCTAATGCGTAGTTTTAAATCCCCAGAGTTTTCATTGAAATATTATTCAGAGAGTAAACAATAATTCCGTCCAGAGCAACTATATCCTGAAAGAATTGTGCCATCAATAAAAGAGCAAGGCTAGCCATTGTGTTTCGTATCCATAGTTGAAATACACATTCCTCGAGGTCATAGACGAGACTTTCCAGAATTTTAAATCGGGGTTATGACGTCCAGAGTTTTATTCATAAATAACTTACCATACGGTATTGGTCTGAATATGCGAGACCGTCTCTATACTCGAAATTAGTGAACATTTCCATGGCCTTATCACATTTACTGACAAGTGCATTTTTCTTTTCCAACTGAGATCGAAAGTCTAATTCGAAACAAACGACTCCTTTGCGATATCCTCCATATTTTTGAATAAGCCAAAGTGATATTGTGTCCATTCCACACCCAAAATTTACAAACTGCACCTTTTCTGAAAACTCTGCTATGCAGAGATCGATAAGCTTCCGAACACTGTAAACCCGGAGGTAGTACACTAAATATTTGTGTGTTGTGTATATTGTTTGCATGTGTATTTATTCGGAGAGCTGACATCAGAGGAGCAACGGTATTCACTGAGACTTTCCATGTATGTACTGGGAAATTTTGCATCATGCTCTTTCCTTTGTAAATTTTTGAGTAACATTCCAACCGCATTGTATAATTTACAGTTGAAGTGAGATTGTTGTATACTGTTCATTCTTGGAAATATAGCATCCTGTGTGTTCTCAGTGATTCATATCTACAAGTCTCCATAACACTAGTTACCTATTTTCTAGGATATTGATGTTTTAATCCTATTGTGTTTGTAATGTATCCAACTGTCTTTGGTTTATTCTCATCTATTGACCCTATTATCTCTCTATCCATTCTCCATTATCAAAGCGATGGTCAGTATTATCACTAGTCTTCAATTTTAACGAAGAGGTACTAGAATGTACTTTAGCACGTGAAAACCTTCCTGAGGTGCTTCTGCAGGAAGCTCCGTGCCATGGTATATAGTGGTACTTTTAAAGGCTTACCAGTTCTCATTGCATTTGAAGGATCAGGAATCATCGTGTTTAAATTTAGTTGAAACCGTGTAGACTCTAGTATTGCACTTGTGATTGCATGGGCATGTTTTACATCTCAATCACAACTACGGTGACATTCCTAGAGATCGGATTCCCTGGTTTATTCTTTAACCATTGGGGTATTTTTAGACTATAAAGATAATTTCTGTGGTGATTCTTTACGTATTCTAGTCTATGTGGTAGTAGACCGTTTTTAGCCCTAGGGGTTAATCACGTAGGGTCTGTCTTCACCATAATACTGATACTTTTTACCGTAAAGTCTCCATTATCCTCTTATACGTTTAACCTCTTTATTTAGCTGGGAATGCTTCCTAGTGATGCATTTGATGGAATAATCGGTAAATTTGTCAGATTTAGAATCTCAGTCTCATTCTTGGCTTCCACGCCTTTAGAGTTCTTTCACGAGAGCATGCATCCTTATCCTCCTTACATTCTCAATCTAGACTCAGCAAGAACTTAGCGTTAATCCTCCATGATTAGAGAGTGTGTCTTCAAAACTCTGAGATCCATGAGAATCTCAATGCGACCAAAGGGAGCACAAAATAGTGTATCCAAGGTCACTGCATGGGACACAGTCTAGCCATTCATCAGGAGTACTTCTTATGGCCAAGGGATGGTCTCAATCTGCCGACCTACGATCAGTCTCTTTGGTTGTCAACTCGATGCTCCAGATCTCGCTAAAATGCAGACTTACGGAAGTTTAGAAGTGGATTTTCCTTTGTTCCAGGTAATATATGCTCGATAAAATCGTCATCATAGTAACCAGCAGCCACGGATGACCTGTTTGTGAGTGTATGTGTAGATTCGGATCTGTGTGAATCATATCCTCAGTTTCCCTCGCTATAAACGGACAATTGTCACTACTTACTTGTAAATAATGGTCATATTGCCTCTATAATGAGGGAAATGGCAGAGAAAGGGACAAACTGCTCCCATAAACTAACCTCTTGCTGGAAATGGCCAAGTGACCGCTATGCTTGACGGAATCACGGGACATTTTGACCGAGTGATCGTGTAAAGGGTAGTTATATAGATGGTATATAAAACATTTTATAACGACTGAAGTCGAGCCACCGAGCGGGTGATTGTGATGTCTACTCTTCCTCGTTAGCTTCTTCCTCCTCAGAAGATTGCGAACCTATAAAATTTTCATGAATGAGATGAAGTAATGGATGTGTAGATGATCAACCAAAATGTGTACGATGACGGTAAGTGGGATGTGTAAAGGGATAGATGATAAATAGAGACAAGGGAAGGGAAACATACCTTCGTCCTCAAAGTCTTCGTCTTCTTCATCGTCATCTTCGTCCATTTCCTCAACGTCGAGTGGAAGATCCATCTTTTCGGACTCCTCCAGGCTCTTGATCTTGATGTCACGAGATGTCAAATAGGCATTCAAGTGCTGCAAGTTTTGTGTTTATCATTTATTTGGAGAACATCCATTTTCTCATTCAATCATCCAAAATGGCATTCTTTAGATCTTTTTATATTCCAAAGAAAATGTGATATGTCACTTACCTCAAATTCTGCTTTATCTATATTGGTGAATTCATATTCCATTCCACCCTTCATTGAAATAATCACTGCAAAGAAACGATTCTGTGATACAACTCCAGTCCTGTTGAATTCGACAGAGACGATATCCTCAAATCTGCAAGTAAAGGATCTAGAACCAGGCAACAAACCTAATGAAAATAACGGGTTTAACAATGAACAAGAGCGATCTGTTGAGTGGGAACAAGTGGCCACTTGTAGCCTTGTATGTGCAGGAAAACCCGGAATCACCCTTATCAGATTTAAAGTCTCCTGGTACAACGATTGATCTGTTTACCAATGCACCAAATAAACGAGAAACAACACTGTAAGTTTTCCCCTCCAGTGTCTTTTCTAGTTTAAGTGCCTCCGTTTCCTTTTCATCCAAATTTAATTCAACTTGCAGTTCATCGTCCATGTCAAACTGCATTACGATGTATGGATATCTCGTTTGTCCCTGTCTCATTGGCTGATTTAGGCCAAGAATAAAGTTGATATGCGGGCTATTTGGTTTTGGAAGTAAAAACATTCTCAAAATGTTGCTAAATAGCAAGGTATAATCGTAACTCTTTCCGTGGAGTTTGATACTCTTTTTGGTAAATTCAATTTCATAACGACCTCTAGGAACAATAAGAGGAATGTCCATAAGCAGGGCAATCTTTTCGCTCTTGAGTTCATCCAATCCAGACTTTAATAAAAAGGTCTGTTTTAGATCTTCCAGTTGTACCTCAAAGTCTTCAGAATCTGTTTTGTTTGGTACACAGAATCTGATTTCTACCAAATCATCTACGCTGTAAAGATTTTCATTGCTCTTGAGTTCAATGGCTAAATCTGTCTTTGTTGGTATTGTTGCCTGTAATATGGAAGTAGCATCAATCTCTAGTCCAGCATTTGATCCAATGTTTAACTTGAATGTACTATTCTCAAATTCGTATGTACCCCAATGCCAACCGGTGCTAGATACTTCGTCCTTGTTTACTTGTATATTGTAGTGTGTTTCGAAGTGTTTTTTAAGCTCCAGATGGTTCTGTATGTAGATGTTTGAAGTGTATGAATATATGTATAATGGATGATTATAAAAGCAGCCCGTGTTGTTCTAGATTGTCTATAAAGTATAAATGTAAAAGTGTGTTGGATGGTATAAGGTATTGTCCATAAGTGTGTTTTGTCGCTCTAAAATATACAATTTAGTAATCCAAAAGGGAATTCCAAAGGCACCTTCTTATTACGGTAGAGAGCGTTATCAAAGCAATATAGTCAAAATAAATCTTGAGAGATTTGAAAGGAGTAGACAGACCTTTCCTAGCAATACTCCATTAGACCAACTACTCAGTACATATTCCCTAGTCTCCCTACTGGAGAATCCATAGTCTCAAATCTGTCTAACCCAAGGATCTCCCTTATAGCGATTATAAAGTTTCCATCCTCCAAAGAATGTTGCAGCGCTTCCGGCAGTTCCAGCAAAAAAGTATCCAATAGTAGCAACAAGAGGAACTTCAAAACCAGTAACAGGAGCAGGTTTAGGAGTAGGAGGAGC
The DNA here is from genome assembly GCF_000342415.1 of Theileria equi strain WA. NCBI lineage: Eukaryota > Apicomplexa > Aconoidasida > Piroplasmida > Theileriidae > Theileria > Theileria equi. Next base: position 674,281 of record NC_021367.1, on the reverse strand, counting down.
AGAAACAGGAGGAGGTTGAAGAGCTTCAGAATCAGCTTCAGCACCAGAACGAGCTTGAGGTTCAGAAGCGGGAGCACCAGGTTGAAGATCTCCACCTTGAAGAGTATTACCTTGGTTATCAGATGAGTCAGCAGTACGTTGTTGTTGAAGAGCTTTAGGAGGTTGAGCAATGTTATTTTGTGGTTCTTGATTTCCGTATAAGTCAAAGTTGTTATCACCTCCTTGTTGCACGTCTAGTTTAAGCTTTGGAGGTTTTTCCAGTGGAATAATCTGAGAAATAACATTGTCCACGTCTGAAGGTCCAAGGTTGTTATGCTGTCTACTTTCTACTAGATCTTGGATATCGTTACTACCATCATTTTGAGGCACAGATATCCATTTTTTCTTGCCTTTACATTTAACGTCCAAACTATTTTTTATGGTCTTTAGAGCAGTCCTAAGGGTGTTATCAAGGTATGCTTGTTCTGGAGATCTAGTAGTTAGTTTACCAGAAACGCTCTTCCATTCATCATTTTTAGCCTTCTCATACCAGTTATGACCGTTCTTATCCTTAAAATAGAGTAGTAAAGGTGTACTGCTACCACCACAAGTGAAAACATATACTATTACGCTCTTAACACCTTCCACAGGTGCAACTTCTGGTATAAAGGTTTGTCCCTTACGTTTAACTGTAAACTTATTGATTTTAAGGTCCTTTCCAATCATGTGCTCATAAGCAGAATACCCTTTCATAGGAGGATAATGGTAAGAGGAAACGTTTATCATTTCTCCGCCGTTAGGGTTAAGGTCGTATGAATCTCTACTGTCAAGATGTATAGTGACTCCTCCAGACCTACTAGCAGTAGTTCCACCTCCTTTGGGGGCTTCTCTTCTAGCATCAAGACCATAAACTTTAAATTTAGTACCATCCACAAGTTCAAGAGCTAGTGGAACTGCAGTTTTGAGAATCTCATTGGCAGTATACACTCCAACTCCACCGGCTATAGCTGATCTGCCTAGTACATAACCAACAGTCCTACCGACAGTTTTAGCTGCTCCCAATAGTTTCTCATTTCCCTCTGCAGCTCTACCAAGGGCTTGAGGACCAGTAGCAGTTTGAGATGAGGATGGACTAGAACCGCTACTATAAGATCCCTCTTCACTACTATTTCCAGAACTACCACTAGCAGTATCAGCAGGAGTAGTTCGTTGAACTTTTGCAGCTATTGCCTTCTCTCGTTCAGCCTCAGCTATCTTTTCTTCTTCTTGCATTTCCTTTTCTAATTCCTGTTTTAGTTCATCTGGAGTGAGTGGATCGCCTCCAGGACATTCTTGCAAACCATTACAACCAGCTTTTCCTAGTACTATACTTAGTTTCATCCATTGTCTACAATTAAGTCCATCCTGTAAGTGTTTTTCCGTTATGCTATTATGGATACCACCTATCCATGTCCACTGATCACTAGCACCTTTCTTGTACCAACCTCTTGCTGCAGGGTTTCTAGGTGAGTCAATATATATAAGAACCGGATCATGCTGGTTGCAATGGAACACATAAACATTATTTACACCAGAGGTTGGAAATGATACTCCTAAAAGCTTTATATTCTTCCTATTCCAACCATCAGCAGTATGATAAAATTTAATACCGGCAAGATCGTATCCATCGCTAATAGAGTGTTTGTAGTATGAAGTAGTCCGTGCAAGACTATTTACTATGATATCTCCTTTAGTAACAGATATCCTAGCATCCTTATCTTTATGATCGCTGCAACAATACTTAGATCCATTAGTTCGGTTACGTGATAGATCCAAAGTAACATTGTTATATCGTTTGCATAATACCTCGTCAAGTTTCTCTGAGAGTTGTGCGGTAGGCTTAGGGTCACTTTCTATGTCTTCGTAGAATCCATTGTTATCACGACCAACTTCTCCCCAGTTATTACCACTTGAATCTTGACTTTCATACCATTCTGATCCTACTCCACCCTGTTTTAGAAATTCAATCATAAGGGGTATATTATCACTACCGGGATATGAATAGAGTATTACTGCGTCAATCGGATCAGTGGGAGGTGAAATGTTAATAGGACTACCACGCAAAGTTACTCTAGATATTTTTGTATCTCTACTCGTACCACCACTAATATCTTTAATGATATATGCTGTAGTAACATAATCACTCCCTGGAGGTTGTTTGGAATTAGAAGCTTGTTCCACCGTTCTAGTCTTCTGCATACAATCAGCCTTAGGATCTTTGAGAAGATCACCTGTATGAGAGTCCTTTATATCAAATACAACAGCATTGTTCTTTTGGCAGTTATGTTCATCAAGTGCTTGTTGTTCACTCAGGTGAGATACCAGACTAGTTATCCACAAACTGGTTCCTTTACTATAGTATTTGGTTTGGGAGTTACCATTTTGCTTAATTCCAAGCAAGAGTGGTTTATCTGGTGCTCCATTCCAAAAGTACACAGAGACACTATATATGGGATTTTTTACTCCTGCTATCTGACCTCCACCACCGGATAGTATCTTGTCTAACTTGAATGGTTCTCCATTCTTACACTGGTGAGTAACCTTAATGAAGCCTTTTGTTGGAGTGTTTGGCTCCCTTTTAGCAATAATACCAGGAGGTTTATCACGACAGTGGCATGTTTCTTCTTTGTCGCCGCATTTGTTCTCTAGCTTCAATGTTAGTGTGTTTCCTTCTCCTGTACTCATCCTCCATGTTCAAGTAATGACTGGGCATCCAAATTTAAAACAGTATCACTATATGCTACATTTGGATAAAGTACCTCCTCCATTAGTCCTCATTCCATTCATCCTCCCTCTTACCACTAGCTCACCGTCAGAGAGACTATCCACAGAACAAGGGGAGGAAGTATCAACACAGTCTTCAGTAGTACAGTATGGAGCATAAAGAGTTCACCATACGTCGAACTCATAATCCTCACATCTTAGGATTTCCATCAACTAGTTGATATCACATGGGCTGCTTCTAGTTCACAAACACATCTAATCCAACGTACCTTTTCGGTAAACCCATCAAATCTGAGTACCTTGTGTCCCTTTGACTCATTCAACTCAATCCTCAGTTGGTAGGTGTCTATAAAATTTGTGCAGACTTGTGGAATACCTACTTGAATTGGTCTTTAGAAATGCAATTGTAGATATATCCGATGACCTGTGCTGGATAACATCACCAGTACGCTTGTTCTTCCATCCAAATAACTCGCTTGAAACCTTGAAGGCACCCTGAAAATTGTTTTAGTATTGCGTGAGAAGTTAGCAAATTTGCTGTCGCCACAATATCCACAGGTTTATGTATCAGAATAATGAGTACAATAGTGGGACATAAGTGAATTCCGAGTGAGAGGTTTAGATACAAGGAGATGCTCCATGGGAATGCATAGGCTTCCATCCTTGGAGTGACGAGCAAATCTCCCAATGCATCTACACCCTGCCATATACCATAATTGGTTCCTTTGTACATCCATAGTCATGGAGAAGATGTGTTTACGCTCCCTTATGGGCATAGGATGACATAAATGCAGGAATCTCGTAGGGACCAGACACACACTCTTGTCTTGGCCTCATAGATTAGTCACATTTGCGTCATTCCCCTTGTACTTGGAACAATAACGTCTCATACATCTAATGTTGCCTAAAATTGCGTCTTCTGTGTGTGTCGGTCATTCTGCCCATTTAGAAGCTCACAGACACGGCCGGTAGGCCACTTTTGCCATCTCCATAGCCTTTGTACTCTTTCACATGACATTTACCGTTGATAATATTTGGCATAAAACAAGAATCATCCACAAAACTTACAAAATCTGCGACGTCTGGTCCCTTGATGTTTCCAAAGGAAGAAATGCTCGTCAAAGTTGCCATTTTGTCAATAAAAACTTTTCAGAGGTCAATGTTCCTTATAAAATATAAAAGGCGTGTATAACCTGTTATTTAAAATGAACGCGTAGATTCCACGGGATTTTACACACTACACCGCCTGACGGGAACGGACGAATGGAAGCTGCCGTCGGATAAGCTCGCAAATGTGCAGATGGCAGGTTGTAACACTTGTCTAGAATAATGTCTCGGATAAAATGGGCGGATAAAGCCTGCCAATGAGCGTTTGTACGACCAGGAACTTCTATGGAGGACCAGAGTGTAGAAGATGGCAAATCCCGCCAGGCACTCGAATGTAAACGTACGATATTAGCTATGGAAAAGGAGGAAGAAAGTGGAGGTCCTACAGATTCCTCTTCCTCCACACACTCCCGAAGTGACGATTTGTTCTAGGAACCTCTCTGTCACGAGTCCATGTCGTGGAAGTAAAAGGGTCTAAATGAAGCGTTAAACATCAGACATGCAAATGTAATAAATCCATGGTGTAATTATCTAGTAGGTGGCAAAGGGATGTCTCTTGCCGTCTCCCATTGTCAGCGCCTTTCCACTGAGTTCCCTGTCCCCAGGAACTACCATAGAGCGATCGCCTGAAAGCTCTACGGTGCACACTCATCCGGTTTACAGCAATAACCGCTCATCTACGCTGACCCCAAACCACCACACGGGCAGCAAACTCTCCTCGGTACACGGACACCGCAAATACAAATAACTGGTAAAATTTTACTACACTATCCGTAGATTCTCTGTGGCTTTCCCATGGTGCTCTTGATGGTCAAACCCTTGACATTGTTCCAATTCTTCTTGAGAAGAGACACCAAGTAGTTTATGGACAACAAGATGTTGTTGCGCAACTGCTCGTGAGTCATGCCCACATTTCCAACAGCGACACCCATACAAAGAACCTTCTTGAGCTGGAACTTGACGCTCTTTTTAATCTCGTTGATCTTGTCCTCCATCTTGTCGCTGTGGAGCAATTGGGTAGGGAATTTACCAGCCTTGTTGAGGCCTGGACCCAAGAAACGAGGAATCTGTGGAAGCAAAGCCTGAGAGGCAAGGAAAGCATTGTAGTTCCTTGCAAGCTTCTTGACCATGATCTTGTTCCTGTTGAACTTTTTGATACCCTCCAAATCGATGTAATCGACGCCCAAAGCCTTGGCTTCGTCGCAATGAACGGCGTCACCAAAGACACAAATCTTCATGTTCTCCTTTGGGACGTTTTGGAGAACAACGGTACCAGAGAAACGCTTGTCACGCTGAGTATCGTAGTCCTTTAGGGAAATTTGGAGCTCTACGGTCTCCAGAAAGTTACGCTTCTTTGTCTGGGACTGCTCCAAAATTGCCGAGATGGCCCCGTTTAATGTATCCATAGAGAGCTTGCTGTAATGGTTTGTATGAGATGTATACACGAGTTCACCGTAAGGTGGATGAGCATAATGTGAGCTATAGAATAGTGAACATGGTGAAAAGGGAGTTTGAGCCTGACCAAAGGGTATCAAGCTGTGTATGCGACCTAGGGAGTCTGCCAGGAGCAACTAACGATTTCCGAGCGTCAAGCATCCGCAATAGAGCCTGAAACTCTTATGAATGATTACCCAAAGGACGGAATGTAATGTCCAGAGTACCCTGTCGAACAATGACATTCAGTGACCTACAAGCCGTAAACCAGCGGTGATACTCTCAGGTCCTCTGCCATTAATCCGCCATGTTTCAGTAGAGGTAACAGTAGTCCATGGCTCAGCCAACGATGCATTCGCTCCAACGCCACGAGTCTCTAGAGATACCTAGGCTCCTGTTTGTTGTTCAGGCTCCCTTCATGCTACGCATTACCGTCGCTCTAGTCCCTCGTTCTGCTCGGGACTTATACCCGTCTCGCTCATATTCTACCCATTTTTCCTCACCAAGTTTTGCGTCCCACGCTCCGGTATCAAGACAGAATGCCAAGTAAAAATTCGGGTAAATGAAAACTCACCTCATTGTGGCTAATTTTACATGTACGAGTTGAAAAATGGAACAGAAATGAAAAATTACGATAAAGTAGTAAAATTAAATCCAAAGATTCTAAAAATTATCCTAAAAGACTCTGAAATGGGTCCTTGGACGGTCACTATACAAGACCTGTGGGGAGGCAACTCGGCCCTTGGCGTGAGAAACCAGCCGACCCTGGCAAACTCACTCGTACCTCTGCTGTCGAGTTTCTGTCACTTTGAAGCGTATTGTCATGTTGGTGGAGCCTCATCCCTCTGTCTAGGTGCTGCCAGTGCGACTGGTTGGCACCCAGGGGTAGCGCTGTGTAACTCGATGT